>NC_140171.1:167350407-167696750 GCF_963971535.1 Notolepis coatsorum | reverse complement strand
ACTAAGCCCTCAGTCTGCAGGGGGTCCTCCTCTCTACTGGACCCACGACACTAAGCCCTCAGTCTGCAGGGTCCTGCTCTCTACTGGACCCACGACACTAAGCCCTCAGTCTGCAGGGTCCTGCTCTCTACTGGACCCACGACACTAAGCCCTCAGTCTGCAGGGGTCCTCCTCTCTACTGGACCCACGACACTAAGCCCTCAGTCTGCAGGGGGTCCTGCCTCTCTACTGGACCCACGACACTAAGCCCTCAGTCTGCAGGGTCCTCCTCTACTGGACCCACGACACTAAGCCCTCAGTCTGCAGGGGTCCTCCTCTCTACTGGACCCACGACACTAAGCCCTCAGTCTGCAGGGGTCCTCCTCTCTACTGGACCCACGACACTAAGCCCTCAGTCTGCAGGGTCCTGCTCTCTACTGGACCCACGACACTAAGCCCTCAGTCTGCAGGGTCCTGCCTCTCTACTGGACCCACGACACTAAGCCCTCAGTCTGCAGGGGTCCTCCTCTCTACTGGACCCACGACACTAAGCCCTCAGTCTGCAGGGTCCTGCTCTCTACTGGACCCACGACACTAAGCCCTCAGTCTGCAGGGTCCTCCTCTCTACTGGACCCACGACACTAAGCCCTCAGTCTGCAGGGGTCCTCCTCTCTACTGGACCCACGACACTAAGCCCTCAGTCTGCAGGGTCCTCTCTCTACTGGACCCACGACACTAAGCCCTCAGTCTGCAGGGTCCTCCTCTCTACTGGACCCACGACACTAAGCCCTCAGTCTGCAGGGTCCTGCTCTCTACTGGACCCACGACACTAAGCCCTCAGTCTGCAGGGGTCCTGCTCTCTACTGGACCCACGACACTAAGCCCTCAGTCTGCAGGGTCCTGCTCTCTACTGGACCCACGACACTAAGCCCTCAGTCTGCAGGGTCCTGCTCTCTACTGGACCCACGACACTAAGCCCTCAGTCTGCAGGGGTCCTGCTCTCTACTGGACCCACGACACTAAGCCCTCAGTCTGCAGGGTCCTGCTCTCTACTGGACCCACGACACTAAGCCCTCAGTCTGCAGGGTCCTGCTCTCTACTGGACCCACGACACTAAGCCCTCAGTCTGCAGGGTCCTGCTCTCTACTGGACCCACGACACTAAGCCCTCAGTCTGCAGGGGTCCTCCTCTCTACTGGACCCACGACACTAAGCCCTCAGTCTGCAGGGTCCTCCTCTCTACTGGACCCACGACACTAAGCCCTCAGTCTGCAGGGGTCCTCCTCTCTACTGGACCCACGACACTAAGCCCTCAGTCTGCAGGGTCCTCCTCTCTACTGGACCCATGACACTAAGCCCTCAGTCTGCAGGGTCCTCCTCTCTACTGGACCCACGACACTAAGCCCTCAGTCTGCAGGGTCCTGCTCTCTACTGGACCCACGACACTAAGCCCTCAGTCTGCAGGGTCCTCCTCTACTGGACCCACGACACTAAGCCCTCAGTCTGCAGGGTCCTCCTCTCTACTGGACCCACGACACTAAGCCCTCAGTCTGCAGGGTCCTGCTCTCTACTGGACCCACGACACTAAGCCCTCAGTCTGCAGGGGGTCCTGCTCTCTACTGGACCCACGACACTAAGCCCTCAGTCTGCAGGGTCCTGCTCTCTACTGGACCCACGACACTAAGCCCTCAGTCTGCAGGGGGTCCTGCTCTCTACTGGACCCACGACACTAAGCCCTCAGTCTGCAGGGTCCTGCTCTCTACTGGACCCACGACACTAAGCCCTCAGTCTGCAGGGTCCTGCTCTCTACTGGACCCACGACACTAAGCCCTCAGTCTGCACGGTCCTGCTCTCTACTGGACCCACGACACTAAGCCCTCAGTCTGCAGGGGGTCCTCCTCTCTACTGGACCCACGACACTAAGCCCTCAGTCTGCAGGGTCCTGCTCTCTACTGGACCCACGACACTAAGCCCTCAGTCTGCAGGGTCCTCCTCTCTACTGGACCCACGACACTAAGCCCTCAGTCTGCAGGGGGTCCTCCTCTCTACTGGACCCACGACACTAAGCCCTCAGTCTGCAGGGTCCTGCTCTCTACTGGACCCACGACACTAAGCCCTCAGTCTGCAGGGGGTCCTCCTCTCTACTGGACCCACGACACTAAGCCCTCAGTCTGCAGGGTCCTGCTCTCTACTGGACCCACGACACTAAGCCCTCAGTCTGCAGGGTCCTGCTCTCTACTGGACCCACGACACTAAGCCCTCAGTCTGCAGGGGGTCCTCCTCTCTACTGGACCCACGACACTAAGCCCTCAGTCTGCAGGGGGTCCTCCTCTCTACTGGACCCACGACACTAAGCCCTCAGTCTGCAGGGTCCTCCTCTACTGGACCCATGACACTAAGCCCTCAGTCTGCAGGGGGTCCTCCTCTCTACTGGACCCACGACACTAAGCCCTCAGTCTGCAGGGTCCTCCTCTCTACTGGACCCACGACACTAAGCCCTCAGTCTGCAGGGTCCTGCTCTCTACTGGACCCACGACACTAAGCCCTCAGTCTGCAGGGTCCTGCTCTCTACTGGACCCACGACACTAAGCCCTCAGTCTGCAGGGTCCTCCTCTCTACTGGACCCACGACACTAAGCCCTCAGTCTGCAGGGTCCTGCTCTCTACTGGACCCACGACACTAAGCCCTCAGTCTGCAGGGTCCCCCTCTCTACTGGACCCATGACACTAAGCCCTCAGTCTGCAGGGTCCTCCTCTCTACTGGACCCACGACACTAAGCCCTCAGTCTGCAGGGTCCTGCTCTCTACTGGACCCACGACACTAAGCCCTCAGTCTGCAGGGGGTCCTGCTCTCTACTGGACCCACGACACTAAGCCCTCAGTCTGCAGGGTCCTCTCTACTGGACCCATGACACTAAGCCCTCAGTCTGCAGGGTCCTCCTCTCTACTGGACCCACGACACTAAGCCCTCAGTCTGCAGGGTCCTGCTCTCTACTGGACCCACGACACTAAGCCCTCAGTCTGCAGGGTCCTCCTCTCTACTGGACCCATGACACTAAGCCCTCAGTCTGCAGGGTCCTGCTCTCTACTGGACCCACGACACTAAACCCTCAGTCTGCAGGGTCCTGCTCTCTACTGGACCCACGACACTAAGCCCTCAGTCTGCAGGGTCCTGCTCTCTACTGGACCCACGACACTAAGCCCTCAGTCTGCAGGGGGTCCTCCTCTCTACTGGACCCACGACACTAAGCCCTCAGTCTGCAGGGTCCTCTCTACTGGACCCACGACACTAAGCCCTCAGTCTGCAGGGTCCTGCTCTCTACTGGACCCACGACACTAAGCCCTCAGTCTGCAGGGGGTCCTGCTCTCTACTGGACCCACGACACTAAGCCCTCAGTCTGCAGGGGTCCTGCTCTCTACTGGACCCACGACACTAAGCCCTCAGTCTGCAGGGTCCTGCTCTCTACTGGACCCACGACACTAAGCCCTCAGTCTGCAGGGTCCTGCTCTCTACTGGACCCACGACACTAAGCCCTCAGTCTGCAGGGTCCTGCTCTCTACTGGACCCACGACACTAAGCCCTCAGTCTGCAGGGGGTCCTGCTCTCTACTGGACCCACAACACTAAGCCCTCAGTCTGCAGGGTCCTCCTCTCTACTGGACCCACGACACTAAGCCCTCAGTCTGCAGGGGGTCCTCCTCTCTACTGGACCCACGACACTAAGCCCTCAGTCTGCAGGGGCCTCCTCTCTACTGGACCCACGACACTAAGCCCTCAGTCTGCAGGGTCCTGCTCTCTACTGGACCCACGACACTAAGCCCTCAGTCTGCAGGGTCCTGCTCTCTACTGGACCCACGACACTAAGCCCTCAGTCTGCAGGGTCCCCCTCTCTACTGGACCCACGACACTAAGCCCTCAGTCTGCAGGGTCCTGCTCTCTACTGGACCCACGACACTAAGCCCTCAGTCTGCAGGGTCCTCCTCTCTACTGGACCCACGACACTAAGCCCTCAGTCTGCAGGGGGTCCTGCTCTCTACTGGACCCACGACACTAAGCCCTCAGTCTGCAGGGTCCTGCTCTCTACTGGACCCACGACACTAAGCCCTCAGTCTGCAGGGTCCTCCTCTACTGGACCCATGACACTAAGCCCTCAGTCTGCAGGGTCCTGCTCTCTACTGGACCCACGACACTAAGCCCTCAGTCTGCAGGGTCCTGCTCTCTACTGGACCCACAACACTAAGCCCTCAGTCTGCAGGGTCCTGCTCTCTACTGGACCCACGACACTAAGCCCTCAGTCTGCAGGGGGTCCTGCTCTCTACTGGACCCACGACACTAAGCCCTCAGTCTGCAGGGGGTCCTGCTCTCTACTGGACCCACGACACTAAGCCCTCAGTCTGCAGGGTCCTCCTCTCTACTGGACCCACGACACTAAGCCCTCAGTCTGCAGGGTCCTCCTCTCTACTGGACCCACGACACTAAGCCCTCAGTCTGCAGGGTCCTCCTCTCTACTGGACCCACGACACTAAGCCCTCAGTCTGCAGGGGGTCCTGCTCTCTACTGGACCCATGACACTAAGCCCTCAGTCTGCAGGGTCCTGCTCTCTACTGGACCCACGACACTAAGCCCTCAGTCTGCAGGGGGTCCTCCTCTCTACTGGACCCACGACACTAAGCCCTCAGTCTGCAGGGGGTCCTGCTCTCTACTGGACCCACGACACTAAGCCCTCAGTCTGCAGGGGGTCCTGCTCTCTACTGGACCCACGACACTAAGCCCTCAGTCTGCAGGGTCCTCCTCTCTACTGGACCCACGACACTAAGCCCTCAGTCTGCAGGGTCCTCCTCTCTACTGGACCCACGACACTAAGCCCTCAGTCTGCAGGGGGTCCTCCTCTCTACTGGACCCACGACACTAAGCCCTCAGTCTGCAGGGGGTCCTGCTCTCTACTGGACCCACGACACTAAGCCCTCAGTCTGCAGGGTCCTGCTCTCTACTGGACCCACGACACTAAGCCCTCAGTCTGCAGGGTCCTCCTCTCTACTGGACCCACGACACTAAGCCCTCAGTCTGCAGGGTCCTGCTCTCTACTGGACCCACGACACTAAGCCCTCAGTCTGCAGGGTCCTGCTCTCTACTGGACCCACGACACTAAGCCCTCAGTCTGCAGGGTCCTCCTCTACTGGACCCACGACACTAAGCCCTCAGTCTGCAGGGTCCTGCTCTCTACTGGACCCACGACACTAAGCCCTCAGTCTGCAGGGGGTCCTGCTCTCTACTGGACCCACGACACTAAGCCCTCAGTCTGCAGGGTCCCGCTCTCTACTGGACCCACGACACTAAGCCCTCAGTCTGCAGGGTCCTCCTCTCTACTGGACCCACGACACTAAGCCCTCAGTCTGCAGGGTCCTCCTCTCTACTGGACCCACGACACTAAGCCCTCAGTCTGCAGGGTCCTGCTCTCTACTGGACCCACGACACTAAGCCCTCAGTCTGCAGGGTCCTGCTCTCTACTGGACCCACGACACTAAGCCCTCAGTCTGCAGGGTCCTCCTCTCTACTGGACCCACGACACTAAGCCCTCAGTCTGCAGGGTCCTCCTCTCTACTGGACCCACGACACTAAGCCCTCAGTCTGCAGGGGGCTCCTCTACTGGACCCACGACACTAAGCCCTCAGTCTGCAGGGTCCTCCTCTCTACTGGACCCACGACACTAAGCCCTCAGTCTGCAGGGTCCTCCTCTCTACTGGACCCACGACACTAAGCCCTCAGTCTGCAGGGTCCTCTCTACTGGACCCACGACACTAAGCCCTCAGTCTGCAGGGTCCTGCTCTCTACTGGACCCACGACACTAAGCCCTCAGTCTGCAGGGTCCTCCTCTCTACTGGACCCACGACACTAAGCCCTCAGTCTGCAGGGGGTCCTCCTCTCTACTGGACCCACGACACTAAGCCCTCAGTCTGCAGGGTCCTGCTCTCTACTGGACCCACGACACTAAGCCCTCAGTCTGCAGGGTCCTGCTCTCTACTGGACCCACGACACTAAGCCCTCAGTCTGCAGGGTCCTGCTCTCTACTGGACCCACGACACTAAGCCCTCAGTCTGCAGGGGGTCCTGCTCTCTACTGGACCCACGACACTAAGCCCTCAGTCTGCAGGGTCCTCCTCTCTACTGGACCCACGACACTAAGCCCTCAGTCTGCAGGGTCCTGCTCTCTACTGGACCCACGACACTAAGCCCTCAGTCTGCAGGGTCCTGCAATCTACTGGACCCACGACACTAAGCCCTCAGTCTGCAGGGGGTCCTCCTCTCTACTGGACCCACGACACTAAGCCCTCAGTCTGCAGGGTCCTGCTCTCTACTGGACCCACGACACTAAGCCCTCAGTCTGCAGGGTCCTGCTCTCTACTGGACCCACGACACTAAGCCCTCAGTCTGCAGGGGGTCCTGCTCTCTACTGGACCCACAACACTAAGCCCTCAGTCTGCAGGGGGTCCTCCTCTCTACACCGGCCACACCTCCAGATCCCCAGCCTCTGCCTCCTGGCCGTGTGATCTGCAGTTACACTGCTTGAACAATAGTTTGTTAACATTTAATTTCAAACCTTTATTTATTCTCAAAAAGACAATTGAGGTCACCCTCATTTTCAATGTCATCAAGACTTTACAGACATTTCAATGAACACATTTCTATAATATAACAATAATAAATATGAATAACTATCTATATAGTGCTTTTCACACATGGACCGCAGTCCAAAGTGCCCCACAGCAATTCGGATAAGATTAACATAGGCATAAAATCGGCACACAATTGACAGAATAAAAAACAATGCATAAATTGCAGACATATTTTGCAACATGTTAACTGACAAACTCAAAAACATAAGTAACGTAGCGATGGGTGTCGTGGGTCTGGCCTGGAGGAGGAGGAGGTGGAGGCTCCTGATGGGTGTCGTGGGTCTGGCCTGGAGCAGGAGGTGGAGGCTCCTGATGGGTGTCGTGGGTCTGGAGGAGGTGGAGGCTCCTGGTGGGTGTCGTGGGTCTGGCCTGGAGCAGGAGGTGGAGGCTCCTGATGGGTGTCGTGGGTCTGGCCTGGAGGAGGTGGAGGCTCCTGATGGGTGTCGTGGGTCTGGCCTGGAGGAGGTCGAGGCTCCTGATGGGTGTCGTGGGTCTGGCCTGGAGGAGGTTGAGGCTCCTGATGGGTGTCGTGGGTCTGGCCTGGAGGAGGAGGTGGAGGCTCCTGATGGGTGTCGTGGGTCTGGCCTGGAGGAGGAGGTCGAGGCTCCTGATGGGTGTCGTGGGTCTGGCCTGGAGGAGGAGGTCGAGGCTCCTGATGGGTGTCGTGGGTCTGGCCTGGACCAGGAGGTGGAGGCTCCTGATGGGTGTCGTGGGTCTGGCCTGGAGGAGGAGGTCGAGGCTCCTGATGGGTGTCGTGGGTCTGGCCTGGAGGTCGAGGCTCCTGATGGGTGTCGTGGGTCTGGCCTGGAGCAGGAGGTGGAGGCTCCTGATGGGTGTCGTGGGTCTGGCCTGGAGGAGGTGGAGGCTCCTGATGGGTGTTGTGGGTCTGGAGGAGGAGGAGGTCGAGGCTCCTGATGGGTGTCGTGGGTCTGGCCTGGAGCAGGAGGTGGAGGCTCCTGATGGGTGTCGTGGGTCTGGCCTGGAGCAGGAGGTCGAGGCTCCTGATGGGTGTCGTGGGTCTGGCCTGGAGCAGGAGGTGGAGGCTCCTGATGGGTGTCGTGGGTCTGGCCTGGAGCAGGAGGTGGAGGCTCCTGATGGGTGTCGTGGGTCTGGCCTGGAGGAGGAGGTGGAGGCTCCTGATGGGTGTCGTGGGTCTGGCCTGGAGGAGGAGGTGGAGGCTCCTGATGGGTGTCATGGGTCTGGCCTGGAGGAGGAGGTGGAGGCTCCTGATGGGTGTCGTGGGTCTGGAGGATGAGGAGGTGGAGGCTCCTGATGGGTGTCGTGGGTCTGGCCTGGAGGAGGTCGAGGCTCCTGATGGGTGTCGTGGGTCTGGAGGAGGAGGAGGTGGAGGCTCCTGATGGGTGTCATGGGTCTGGAGGAGGAGGAGGTTGAGGCTCCTGATGGGTGTCGTGGGTCTGGCCTGGAGGAGGAGGTCGAGGCTCCTGATGGGTGTCGTGGGTCTGGCCTGGAGGAGGAGGTGGAGGCTCCTGATGGGTGTCGTGGGTCTGGCCTGGAGGAGGAGGTGGAGGCTCCTGATGGGTGTCGTGGGTCTGGCCTGGAGGAGGAGGTCGAGGCTCCTGATGGGTGTCGTGGGTCTGGAGGAGGAGGAGGTGGAGGCTCCTGATGGGTGTCGTGGGTCTGGCCTGGAGGAGGAGGTGGAGGCTCCTGATGGGTGTCGTGGGTCTGGCCTGGAGGAGGAGGTCGAGGCTCCTGATGGGTGTCGTGGGTCTGGCCTGGAGCAGGAGGTCGAGGCTCCTGATGGGTGTCGTGGGTCTGGCCTGGAGGAGGAGGTCGAGGCTCCTGATGGGTGTCGTGGGTCTGGCCTGGAGCAGGAGGTGGAGGCTCCTGATGGGTGTCGTGGGTCTGGCCTGGAGGAGGAGGTCGAGGCTCCTGATGGGTGTCGTGGGTCTGGCCTGGAGGTCGAGGCTCCTGATGGGTGTCGTGGGTCTGGCCTGGAGCAGGAGGTGGAGGCTCCTGATGGGTGTCGTGGGTCTGGCCTGGAGGAGGTGGAGGCTCCAGATGGGTGTTGTGGGTCTGGAGGAGGAGGAGGTCGAGGCTCCTGATGGGTGTCGTGGGTCTGGCCTGGAGCAGGAGGTCGAGGCTCCTGATGGGTGTCATGGGTCTGGCCTGGAGGAGGAGGTGGAGGCTCCTGATGGGTGTCGTGGGTCTGGCCTGGAGGAGGAGGTGGAGGCTCCTCATGGGTGTCGTGGGTCTGGCCTGGAGGAGGAGGTCGAGGCTCCTGATGGGTGTCGTGGGTCTGGCCTGGAGCAGGAGGTGGAGGCTCCTGATGGGTGTCGTGGGTCTGGCCTGGAGGAGGAGGTCGAGGCTCCTGATGGGTGTCGTGGGTCTGGCCTGGAGGTGGAGGCTCCTGATGGGTGTCGTGGGTCTGGCCTGGAGCAGGAGGTGGAGGCTCCTGATAGGTGTCGTGGGTCTGGCCTGGAGGAGGTGGAGGCTCCTGATGGGTGTTGTGGGTCTGGAGGAGGAGGAGGTCGAGGCTCCTGATGGGTGTCGTGGGTCTGGCCTGGAGCAGGAGGTGGAGGCTCCTGATGGGTGTCGTGGGTCTGGCCTGGAGCAGGAGGTCGAGGCTCCTGATGGGTGTCGTGGGTCTGGCCTGGAGCAGGAGGTGGAGGCTCCTGATGGGTGTCGTGGGTCTGGCCTGGAGCAGGAGGTGGAGGCTCCTGATGGGTGTCGTGGGTCTGGCCTGGAGGAGGAGGTGGAAGCTCCTGATGGGTGTCGTGGGTCTGGCCTGGAGGAGGAGGTGGAGGCTCCTGATGGGTGTCATGGGTCTGGCCTGGAGGAGGAGGTGGAGGCTCCTGATGGGTGTCGTGGGTCTGGAGGAGGAGGAGGTGGAGGCTCCTGATGGGTGTCGTGGGTCTGGCCTGGAGGAGGTCGAGGCTCCTGATGGGTGTCGTGGGTCTGGAGGAGGAGGAGGTGGAGGCTCCTGATGGGTGTCATGGGTCTGGAGGAGGAGGAGGTTGAGGCTCCTGATGGGTGTCGTGGGTCTGGCCTGGAGGAGGAGGTCGAGGCTCCTGATGGGTGTCGTGGGTCTGGCCTGGAGGAGGAGGTGGAGGCTCCTGATGGGTGTCGTGGGTCTGGCCTGGAGGAGGAGGTGGAGGCTCCTGATGGGTGTCGTGGGTCTGGCCTGGAGGAGGAGGTCGAGGCTCCTGATGGGTGTCGTGGGTCTGGAGGAGGAGGAGGTGGAGGCTCCTGATGGGTGTCGTGGGTCTGGCCTGGAGGAGGAGGTGGAGGCTCCTGATGGGTGTCGTGGGTCTGGCCTGGAGGAGGAGGTCGAGGCTCCTGATGGGTGTCGTGGGTCTGGCCTGGAGCAGGAGGTCGAGGCTCCTGATGGGTGTCGTGGGTCTGGCCTGGAGGAGGAGGTCGAGGCTCCTGATGGGTGTCGTGGGTCTGGCCTGGAGCAGGAGGTGGAGGCTCCTGATGGGTGTCGTGGGTCTGGCCTGGAGGAGGAGGTCGAGGCTCCTGATGGGTGTCGTGGGTCTGGCCTGGAGGTCGAGGCTCCTGATGGGTGTCGTGGGTCTGGCCTGGAGCAGGAGGTGGAGGCTCCTGATGGGTGTCGTGGGTCTGGCCTGGAGGAGGTGGAGGCTCCTGATGTGTGTTGTGGGTCTGGAGGAGGAGGAGGTCGAGGCTCCTGATGGGTGTCGTGGGTCTGGAGGAGGAGGAGGTGGAGGCTCCTGATGGGTGTCGTGGGTCTGGCCTGGAGGAGGTCGAGGCTCCTGATGGGTGTCGTGGGTCTGGAGGAGGAGGAGGTGGAGGCTCCTGATGGGTGTCATGGGTCTGGAGGAGGAGGAGG
This sequence comes from Notolepis coatsorum, assembly GCF_963971535.1. Lineage (NCBI taxonomy): Eukaryota > Metazoa > Chordata > Actinopteri > Aulopiformes > Paralepididae > Notolepis > Notolepis coatsorum. Next base: position 167,686,292 of record NC_140171.1, on the reverse strand, counting down.
TTGAGGCTCCTGATGGGTGTCGTGGGTCTGGCCTGGAGGAGGAGGTCGAGGCTCCTGATGGGTGTCGTGGGTCTGGCCTGGAGGAGGAGGTGGAGGCTCCTGATGGGTGTCGTGGGTCTGGCCTGGAGGAGGAGGTGGAGGCTCCTGATGGGTGTCGTGGGTCTGGCCTGGAGGAGGAGGTCGAGGCTCCTGATGGGTGTCGTGGGTCTGGAGGAGGAGGAGGTGGAGGCTCCTGATGGGTGTCGTGGGTCTGGCCTGGAGGAGGAGGTGGAGGCTCCTGATGGGTGTCGTGGGTCTGGCCTGGAGGAGGAGGTCGAGGCTCCTGATGGGTGTCGTGGGTCTGGCCTGGAGCAGGAGGTCGAGGCTCCTGATGGGTGTCGTGGGTCTGGCCTGGAGGAGGAGGTCGAGGCTCCTGATGGGTGTCGTGGGTCTGGCCTGGAGCAGGAGGTGGAGGCTCCTGATGGGTGTCGTGGGTCTGGCCTGGAGGAGGAGGTCGAGGCTCCTGATGGGTGTCGTGGGTCTGGCCTGGAGGTCGAGGCTCCTGATGGGTGTCGTGGGTCTGGCCTGGAGCAGGAGGTGGAGGCTCCTGATGGGTGTCGTGGGTCTGGCCTGGAGGAGGTGGAGGCTCCTGATGTGTGTTGTGGGTCTGGAGGAGGAGGAGGTCGAGGCTCCTGATGGGTGTCGTGGGTCTGGCCTGAAGCAGGAGGTCGAGGCTCCTGATGGGTGTCATGGGTCTGGCCTGGAGGAGGAGGTGGAGGCTCCTGATGGGTGTCGTGGGTCTGGCCTGGAGGAGGAGGTGGAGGCTCCTGATGGGTGTCGTGGGTCTGGCCTGGAGGAGGAGGTGGAGGCTCCTGATGGGTGTCGTGGGTCTGGCCTGGAGCAGGAGGTCGGTGCTCCTGATGGGTGTCGTGGGTCTGGCCTGGAGCAGGAGGTGGAGGCTCCTGATGGGTGTCGTGGGTCTGGCCTAGAGGAGGAGGTGGAGGCTCCTGATGGGTGTCGTGGGTCTGGCCTGGAGCAGGAGGTGGAGGCTCCTGATGGGTGTCGTGGGTCTGGCCTGGAGCAGGAGGTCGAGGCTCCTGATGGGTGTCGTGGGTCTGGCCTGGAGCAGGAGGTGGAGGCTCCTGATGGGTGTCGTGGGTCTGGCCTGGAGCAGGAGGTGGAGGCTCCTGATGGGTGTCGTGGGTCTGGCCTGAAGGAGGAGGTGGAGGCTCCTGATGGGTGTCGTGGGTCTGGCCTGGAGCAGGAGGTGGAGGCTCCTGATGGGTGTCGTGGGTCTGGCCTGGAGGAATAGGTGGAGGCTCCTGATGGGTGTCGTGGGTCTGGCCTGGAGGAGGAGGTGGAGGCTCCTGATGGGTGTCGTGGGTCTGGTCTGGAGGAGGAGGTGGAGGCTCCTGATGGGTGTCGTGGGTCTGGAGGAGGAGGAGGTGGAGGCTCCTGATGGGTGTCGTGGGTCTGGCCTGGAGGAGGTCGAGGCTCCTGATGGGTGTCGTGGGTCTGGAGGAGGAGGAGGTGGAGGCTCCTGATGGGTGTCGTGGGTCTGGAGGAGGAGGAGGTTGAGGCTCCTGATGGGTGTCGTGGGTCTGGCCTGGAGGAGGAGGTCGAGGCTCCTGATGGGTGTCGTGGGTCTGGCCTGGAGGAGGAGGTGGAGGCTCCTGATGGGTGTCGTGGGTCTGGCCTGGAGGAGGAGGTGGAGGCTCCTGATGGGTGTTGTGGGTCTGGCCTGGAGGAGGAGGTCGAGGCTCCTGATGGGTGTCGTGGGTCTGGCCTGGAGCAGGAGGTCGAGGCTCCTGATGGGTGTCGTGGGTCTGGCCTGGAGGAGGAGGTCTAGGCTCCTGATGGGTGTCGTGGGTCTGGCCTGGAGCAGGAGGTGGAGGCTCCTGATGGGTGTCGTGGGTCTGGCCTGGAGGAGGAGGTCGAGGCTCCTGATGGGTGTCGTGGGTCTGGCCTGGAGGTCGAGGCTCCTGATGGGTGTCGTGGGTCTGGCCTGGAGCAGGAGGTGGAGGCTCCTGATGGGTGTCGTGTGTCTGGCCTGGAGGAGGTGGAGGCTCCTGATGGGTGTTGTGGGTCTGGAGGAGGAGGAGGTCGAGGCTCCTGATGGGTGTTGTGGGTCTGGCCTGGAGGAGGAGGTGGAGGCTCCTGATGGGTGTCGTGGGTCTGGCCTGGAGCAGGAGGTGGAGGCTCCTGATGGGTGTCATGGGTCTGGCCTGGAGCAGGAGGTGGAGGCTCCTGATGGGTGTCATGGGTCTGGCCTGGAGCAGGAGGTCGAGGCTCCTGATGGGTGTCGTGGGTCTGGCCTGGAGCAGGAGGTGGAGGCTCCTGATGGGTGTCGTGGGTCTGGCCTGGAGCAGGAGGTGGAGGCTCCTGATGGGTGTCATGGGTCTGGCCTGGAGCAGGAGGTCGAGGCTCCTGATGGGTGTCGTGGGTCTGGCCTGGAGCAGGAGGTCGGTGCTCCTGATGGGTGTCGTGGGTCTGGCCTGGAGCAGGAGGTGGAGGCTCCTGATGGGTGTCGTGGGTCTGGCCTGGAGCAGGAGGTCGAAGCTCCTGATGGGTGTCGTGGGTCTGGCCTGGAGCAGGAGGTGGAGGCTCCTGATGGGTGTCGTGGGTCTGTCCTGGAGCAGGAGGTGGAGGCTCCTGATGGGTGTCGTGGGTCTGGCCTGGAGCAGGAGGTGGAGGCTCCTGATGGGTGTCGTGGGTCTGGCCTGGAGGAGGAGGTGGAGGCTCCTGATGGGTGTCATGGGTCTGGCCTGGAGGAGGAGGTGGAGGCTCCTGATGGGTGTCGTGGGTCTGGAGGAGGAGGAGGTGGAGGCTCCTGATGGGTGTCGTGGGTCTGGCCTGGAGGAGGTCGAGGCTCCTGATGGGTGTCGTGGGTGTGGCCTGGAGGAGGTCGAGGCTCCTGATGGGTGTCGTGGGTCTGGAGGAGGAGGAGGTGGAGGCTCCTGATGGGTGTCGTGGGTCTGGCCTGGAGGAGGAGGTCGAGGCTCCTGATGGGTGTCGTGGGTCTGGCCTGGAGGAGGAGGTGGAGGCTCCTGATGGGTGTCGTGGGTCTGGCCTGGAGGAGGAGGTCGAGGCTCCTGATGGGTGTCGTGGGTCTGGCCTGGAGGAGGAGGTCGAGGCTCCTGATGTGTGTCGTGGGTCTGGCCTGGAGCAGGAGGTGGAGGCTCCTGATGGGTGTCGTGGGTCTGGCCTGGAGCAGGAGGTCGAGGCTCCTGATGGGTGTCGTGGGTCTGTCCTGGAGCAGGAGGTGGAGGCTCCTGATGGGTGTCGTGGGTCTGGCCTGGAGCAGGAGGTGGAGGCTCCTGATGGGTGTCGTGGGTCTGGCCTGGAGGAGGAGGTGGAGGCTCCTGATGGGTGTCATGGGTCTGGCCTGGAGGAGGAGGTGGAGGCTCCTGATGGGTGTCGTGGGTCTGGAGGAGGAGGAGGTGGAGGCTCCTGATGGGTGTCGTGGGTCTGGCCTGGAGGAGGTCGAGGCTCCTGATGGGTGTCGTGGGTCTGGCCTTGAGGAGGTCGAGGCTCCTGATGGGTGTCGTGGGTCTGGAGGAGGAGGAGGTGGAGGCTCCTGATGGGTGTCGTGGGTCTGGCCTGGAGGAGGAGGTCGAGGCTCCTGATGGGTGTCGTGGGTCTGGCCTGGAGGAGGAGGTGGAGGCTCCTGATGGGTGTCGTGGGTCTGGCCTGGAGGAGGAGGTCGAGGCTCCTGATGGGTGTCGTGGGTCTGGCCTGGAGGAGGAGGTCGAGGCTCCTGATGTGTGTCGTGGGTCTGGCCTGGAGCAGGAGGTCGAGGCTCCTGATGGTCCAGGAATACAGGAGGCTGCAACACAATAAGTGGAGCACCACTCAAAATCATACATTATAATGTGTTATTTACATTGTCTAAGACAGTTCAATCAATATATGTTAACATGAGCTACTTTCTCATATAGCCAGAAACCAGTGATCTATAGGAATCAAACTTGTGATGTCATCAATTATGAAGTCTGGAACTGCTCCATTGACAATGAAGGGAGACCCACAGAACATTTGTTTTATTTTTAATATACAGATGAGCTTTATTCTATAGTTGTGGTTCAGTTCTGAACTCCCTGGGTACTCTGTCATCAAGAATATATTTTATAATATAATAAGGAGGGTTGTTATATATTTATATAATTATAGTATAATAAATCAAAATAATACAATTATATAGTATATAGAAGTATAATATAGAATAATACATAGATAAATGTGTGTATGTATAAATGAATGAACCTCAATAAATATGCAATTTAACTGAGTTACACAAAATGTATTTATTTATGTTAATTTAATTGTGTTGATGTTTTCATTTCTGCAAAATAAGTGTTACGAAGGATCAGATTAAACCGAATATATATATTTATTTATGGATATATATTGAATAGTATTTGTATATCGTTTGATATCCCTTGTATATTCCTTGTACATATACACGGAATATCCCTTTAGCCTACTAGTTCAAGTTCTTTAATAGTTGTCATACAGAAGTACAGAATACTTTCATACAAAATGCTTCTTACTGTTACGCTCCAGAGACTGTGCTAGACAAGATAGTATCAAATAACATAATAACATAATATAGCATGAATTTAGAAGAAGAAAATGAGGTCACAGTGTTCGGTATAGACATATGTACAATGTTCTGAGTTACCATATAATATACAATACACAATACTATGCAGTGTACTAATGTACAGTACTATCTAGTGCAAAGCAGAAATGGGATGAGGTACAATTTTAGGTACAATTTACAGTAAGGTGTACGAGTTGTAGTGCAATCCTTCATCCATAAATATAAAGTGTGGGGAGTGGGTGCTACAGTGTGTTTGTTTAAAGTGGGTGTGTGCTATAAGTGTGTGGAGTGGGTGCTACAGTGTGTTTGTTTAAAGTGAGTGTGTGCGTGTGGATGTGTGTGCTATGTGCGTTTGGTGGTTGTTGTTGTGTAGTGTTCATTCATTGTTCGTTTAGCAGCCTGATGGCCTGGGGATAGAAGCTTCTTCTGAGTCTTTCTGTGCTCGCCTTGAGACTCCTGTATCGCTTGCCTGACGGCAGCAGTTCAAAGAGGCAGTTGTTCGGGTGACTGGAGTCTTTAATGATTCTCTTAGCCTTGCCCTTGCAACGCTTGTAGTAAATGTTCTGGAGGGTGGGGAGCCCCCCTCCAATTGTGCGTTCGGCTGAACGTGTCACTCTTTGTAGTCTGCTTTGGTCTTGTGCAGTGCTATTCCCAAACCAGGAGGTGATGTTGCCGGTCAAGATGCTCTCTATTGTACATGAGTAGAAGTTCTTAAGGATCTTCTGGCTGACTTGGAACTTCCTTAGGCGCTACTATAGCCCATAATAGTTCATTCTCTTATTGGACAAAAGGACCAGGCGCCAGGGACCAGCCCCTGACGTCAAGTTCAAAGGTACCGACGAGACATGTCCGTACTAGCCCCGGCTCCGCTCAGGGATACGGCTACCGAAACGAGAGTGGCACTATTTGTTCACCGTGCATATAAATATGGCGCAAGTAAATGTAGAAATCCCTTAGTCCTTTACCCTTCTACCCAACTAAGTAACAGAACGTGAAGCCTCACCCACGATACCGCGTGCGGTGTAGTATGGCCTGTTTGGCCTTAGAATAGCATCGAGACCTCGTGCGAATTAATAGCTGAATTGTCAGAGTTTGGCACTGTACCGTCGAGTGCGACGTATTTCTATTAAGTAATAATAGTCTATCGTGTATGGTGCATCGTGCGGTTAGAGTTCTAAAGTGACCAGCATCTCCAACGCTTCCTCGTGTTATCTAGAGTCTTAACCAGGCTGGGCCGACCACATGGCGCCTTCATCCGAGGAGATCTAGACGAGGACCGAGGGACATGTACACTGGATTACCTACCCGACGACTGCTGAGCCCTATGCGGCTGGAATATATTTGCTTTGGTACTGTGATTTGTGGAGCGGATAATCGCCGACGCCTGTGAGTGTTGGATTTACCCCGAGAGGAGTCAAGTTGAGTCGGCGCTCAGAGAGACTGAGGCCGCCTAGCTTCTTCTTCATTGTGGAGCTACAGCCTACAAGAGAACCAAGGTGTATTCATCTGCGGATCAAGAGTCTACTGCACTGTCTTCTGTACTTGAAGTCTCCCTAGATATCGTTGACCAGACGGTCTACTACCGACGGCTCTCCTACCCCCCCTACCGGCCTACAACCGGGAGGACCCCTTCCAGAACATCCCGCTATATCATTAAGAGTACCATAGATCTAATTCCCTAAGAGCCAGGTTGTATACTTGCTTCCTGCGTAACCAGAGATTGGACATTCAGTGTTGATTTGCCTACGAGTACTCATTTGCCTTACAAGTGCATTCAAATCATAAATGTAATAGTAAATATCATATGTACCTTTTGCTATATTAAATATTTGATTATTACCTTTGTGTGGAACCGTTTTCATTGTGGGAAAGTGTTCATCATATTTAGATATCGTGTACTGTATGGCCAGTAGTTAAAGTACATAAAGCGGTAGTGGTTTAATGATACCATACTTATCAATACAGTCAGGGAATTGTACCCCTCAGTTACAATTGGTCCTTCGAGCCGGAGGGTAACTAGTGTAATATTAATATAGTGGTATTAATATTGAAATGGCCTATGATGAACACTCCACGAAACGGTCCTCCTAAAGTAGAACGCCCGCAGCGTAGACGACAGCCACCTCAGTACTTAGAGGATTACGCTGCCAGTATACTACCTAGCCTTCTACAAACGGTAAACGCGGTAAAAGTAGAAAGTAAAATTATGTCCGACCCTATCAACCAGGATACCCCGACCACAGAGGCCCTAGTGGGTTCTAATGTAACTGACCAAGCTCACGGTGGGGACCAGGAGGGAACTGACACGACTTTACCCCCCGCCAAGACCGAAGAAGTAGTCCCTCAAGAGCTCCGGGAGGAAGACAACCCTCCAGAGATGGAACTCTGCACGGAACAAGATGAGGAGAGCGCCGAGGAGATAGAGCTCCAGGACTCCCCGCAGGGGAACGCATCCCCAACGGGTACTGCCAGGAGCGGCTCACCTCAACCAGCGTCTTCCCCCAGCGAGGCGGAGAGGATGCTGGCACAGGCGTTCCTCGCCAGCCTAGCAGCCTCTACGGAGCGCGATCGACTCCAAGCACAGACGCTTAGCGAGCGCGAACAACTCCAAGCACAGACGCTTAGCGAGCGCAAACGACTCCAAGCGCAGCAACGGAGCGACGAAGAGCGCATACGTCTGGAGATGAGACGCCTTCAGACGGAAGAGAATATGGCAAGAGACCGGGCCGACACCCAGCGTGCCGCTGCCGGTGCCCAAAGAGAAGCAGATCTCACCAAGCGCGAAGCCGAGCGCGACAGACTACAAGCCGAGCGCGACAGACTACAAGCGCAGCTAATGGAGCAGCTGATCACAAGGGCAACACCCCCTCCCTCCACAAGGGGTTCCAGGGCCTCGTCAAGACACGGGTCAAGGGCACCCTCCCCTAACCGATTAAGCGACCCTGAGCCCGACCACCAGAGAGAGCCTACACCCCCCTCCGAACCCCTTCCCCGACCGGTCCAAGTGAGACCCAGCTACAAGGAAGGAACGGCGGACACCGCGGAGAGGCTAAATAGACGACTACAGGATCTAGAAGACCTGGCAGAGGAAGAAGAGGGAGAAGAGGAGAGTCAAGCCCGACAGCAGCACATTACTCCACAGGACCAGGAGGTCCAGTACAGCCCAGGCTATACCCCCGCGGCTCTGCGCTACAGACCCCCGACTCTATTCACGGGTGAGCATGACGCACGGCCAGTCCCGAGGAATAGTACCTGGACCAGCGGGCCATGGTACCCTGCCGGTACCAGCCCACCGAGAGGCGTAAGAGGAGACTCGCCCAGGAGGCCTCTCTTCCAACGCTCACCGATGTGCCAGCCATCCACGGCGTCATACATTGGCACACCGACGTTTCCAGACTTCACCCATGAGAACCGAGCACAGTACACGGAGCTACGGATGTGCTTAGAGACAATGATGGTGGATGTAGCTGATGAACGCCACAAGTATGCTATCCTATTGAAGCACCTGAAAGTGCCCAGAGCGCACAACATAGCGCTGGCCTATGCCACCTCTACTACCCCATACACAGCGGCTCTAGCAGCACTAGACCAAAGATATGGACGTATATGGGATTACGTAATACAAGAGATAAGGCATATTGACCGCCTACCCCCAGCAACAGACAATCGCTCACTAGACGACCTGTCTATCAAAGTACAATCCCTGGTAGGGATGCTGGGGGCGCAACGAGAAAAGGGTATGCACGAACTATACGCAAACTCGAACGTCGAGAGGATTTTAGAGAAGCTGCCGCCCGCCCGACAGGAGCGCTTCAGGCGGCAAAGAGACCACCGTGATCCTAGCGGTCCCGAGCCATCCCTCCTAGACCTAGCCGACTTCCTGGCGAGAGAAGTCAGCAGCCTACGGTTGGATACGTTCGTGCGGAGCACACCAAGCTCCAGAGAGGGACCTAGGAGAGCAAACGATGGCCGAAGATCGGTGACTGTCATGCACCAATCAGAATCAGTACCGAGCAGCAAGAACCACAGTACCCCCTCGATGAAAGAGAAGTGGAAGATGGTGTGCCCGTACTGCGAAAAGGAACACTGGTTGTTACAATGTGACCTGTTCAAGAAGATGACCGCTGAAGAAGTGAGTCACTGGATAAAGTCCAACAGGCGCTGTTACCGATGTGCGCGCAGTCACATGGCAGCCGAGTGCCGCCTCAAGAAGAGGTGTAGTCGGTGTGACGGAGCCCACCTAGATGTCCTACACGACAGTAACAGAAGAAAGCCTGCACCATCCAGCAGCACAAAGGCAAGTGTTATGTACATTGACCCCGCTAGCAGCGGGGGCGCCCAGGTGCTCTTAAAGGTGGTCCGCGTAACACTGAGTTACCAAGATAAGGTCATGGACACTTACGCCGTCCTTGATGACGGGTCAGAGAAGACCCTTCTCCTCGCGTCCGCTGCGGCCCAGCTGGGGCTGCGGGGGAGCGAAAACCAGATGACGATTCGGACAATAAGAAGAGATCTAAAGACGATAAAGGGCGAGAATGTCTCCTTCACTATCGCAGCAAGCGGGCAGCCAGAGAGACGGTATAGGATTACTAATGCTTTCACCAGCCAAGAAATAGGACTATCGCAGTACACCTACCCCATCGCCAAACTGATGGATAAATATGTGCACCTGCGTCAACTACCTATCCCGCTCATAGACGGTGCCAACCCGACCCTGCTGATAGGCTCCGACCATGCAGACCTCATAGTCCCGATAGACCGGGTCCATACAGGACCCAGAGGTTGTCCTGCAGCAGTCGAGACCCGCCTAGGATGGACATTACAAGGCCCCCTCGCCAAGTCTCTTAACCGAACAGCAGCCACTAGCTGCCTCCACTCCAGAGTGACAGAAGAAGACACCACTCTCCTGCAGCATGTCGAGAGGCTATGGACACTAGAGACAATGCCCTTTAAGAACGAAAAGAAAGACATTCGTTCTAAGGAAGATATTTACGCTATAGCCCTCCTCGAGCAAGGGACAAAGAGAGTCACAGTCAACGGAGTGATGAGATACGCAACTCCACTCCTGAGGCGAGAGGGAATGCCCACCTTCCACGCCCCGAAAGAAGCGACAGAGCGGTATCTATTGAACACAGAGCGGCGCCTAGCCAGAGACCCCGCTCAAGAGACTGTGTACCGCGCTGCGATTGACAAGCGAATCACAGCGGGACACATAAAGAAAATTGACTGGCGACGTCGTGCGCTGCTCCACGCCTCCCTGATCAAAGACGGCTTTGATCTCCGGCAGCGGGCCAGCAGCGACCCCCCAGTATTGCGCAACCTCTCCCCAGAGGAGAAGCCCCTGCTGCGGTTCCTATGGCGAGAGAGGATCGGAGATGAGCACCCAGCCATCTATCAAGGGGAAGTCCTCCCTTTCGGAACCACATGCAGCCCATGCTGTGCTACGTTTGCACTACAAAAACACGTCGCAGAGGACCCAGCAGCAGATGAAGAGGTCCGACAAAGTGTGACAAATAGTTTCTACGTGGACAACTGTTTACAAAGCGTCTCGACGCCAGAAGAAGCCGAGGCTCTCCTACTCAAGCTCCGCGCCTCCCTGATCAAAGGCGGCTTTGATCTCAGGCAGTGGGCCAGCAGCGACCCGCAAGTATTGCGCAGCCTCTCCCCCGAGGACAAGGCAGCGAGCAGCGACACCTGGATGGCGACCATCCCAGGAGAAGCCCAAGAAATGACACTAGGACTAGTCTGGCGCTTCAAAACAGACTCGCTCCATTATAGACACAAACCCCTGACCAAGGAGCAGGGAAGGTCGACGGCAATACCGACCACCAGACGGAGTGTATACAGAACACTCGCCAGACAATATGACCCGTTGGGATGTATTCTACCTTACACCACCAGGGCAAAGATGATTGTAAGAGCGCTATGGGACAAGGACCAGGGCTGGGACGATCCCATACCCGAACACCTTGCATCCACATGGAGAGAGTGGGAGACGGAACTCCGCTCACTCCCAGGTGTAAATATACGCCACAGCTACTTCCCACCCACAGTGAGGCCAGAGATATGCAAGATCGACCTGCACGTATTCAGCGACGCCTCCGAAGTAGCCTACGGTTCGGTGGCCTACTTGCGTGCCCGAGAGGAGGGAGGAGAAATACATACTGCTTTCATCCTGGCTCGCTCAAGAATAGCCCCACGAAAGCAACAATCTATCCCGCGTCTAGAGCTCTGCGCAGCCCTAGCAGGAGCGCAGCTCGCCACGTTAATCCAACGTGAACTCACCATCCCGGTGCAAAGAACAATCTTGTGGTCAGACTCCACGACAGTACTAACATGGATCCGGTCTGATTCGTGCAGATACAAGGTCTTCGTGGGAGTCAGAGTCACAGAGATTCAAGAGTTAACAGAAGTAGCGAGCTGGAGGTATGTGGACACCAAACACAACCCAGCTGACGTCATCACCCGGGGAATGTCCCTGGATGACCTCACCCGTCACAACCTCTACAGTGACGGGCCAGAGTTCCTCAAGCTCCCGGAAGAAGAGTGGCCTACACCCACCCCACGGGAGGCGAGTAAAGAGGAGGCCGAAAACAAGAAACCTATGCTCTGTGGATTGAACACACTCGTCTCCACAGACCCCGACATAGACGATTGCCTCACCCTACAGAGTGCGCAGCTAAAAACATTTCTGTGGCACCACCCAGAGGTTCAGCCCACGACTGACATTTCAGCAGCTGACTACGAAGAAGCAGAACTCCTTCTACTACAACGAGCCCAGAGAGACTCGTTCCCCGATGAGCTAGCCTGTCTACAGGGAGCAAAGCCCGTCCCATCAGACAGCAGACCTAGCTCCACCTAGCCCCCGAGAGCGACGCCCATAATCTCATCAGAGTGGGTGGTCGTCTGCGGAGAGCCCCAGACTTACCTGATGACGTCAAGTACCCGATAGTCTTGAACAGCCGACACAAGGTCACAGAGCTGATCATAAAGAAATACGACGAGGATGTGCACCACGCAGGGGCAGAGAGAGTCTTCGCGGAGATCAGACGTCGTTATTGGATACTGCAAGGGAGAGAAGCAGTGCGGCGCTTCCAGCGAACCTGTCTAGACTGTCGTAAGTGGCGAGCCCAGCCCAGTATACCCCGGATGGCTGACCTACCTCCCTGTCGCCTCCGACTCGGCGACAAGCCTTTTCACTCCACCGGTATGGACTGTTTCGGCCCGCTGTATATAAAGAAAGGAAGAGGAACCGAGAAGCGGTGGGGTATTGTATTCAAATGCATGACCACCAGAGCGATACATATCGAACTCCTTCCAACCATGAGCACAGACTCATTCCTTATGGCCTTCCGAAGATTCACATCACGGAAAGGAAAATCGTCTACATTATTGTCTGATCACGGGACAAACTTCAAAGGCGGAGAAAGAGAGCTGAGAGAGAGCTTCCAAGCTATGGGCCCAGAACTTAAGACCCACCTCGCTCCATCCCAGATTGACTTCCAGTTTAATCCCCCGAACGCACCTCACTTCGGTGGAACCTGGGAACGAGAAGTACGTTCCATAAAGACAGCCCTGTATGCCGTGCTTGGGGCCCAGACCGTGGCGGAAGAAGTCTTAATGACAGTCCTCACGGAGATCGAGGGAGTATTGAACTCAAAGCCCCTCGGTTACGTCTCAAGTGATGTAGCAGATGTCGACCCAGTCACCCCCAACACACTCTTGATGGGGCGGCTGGACCCCGCGCTACCCCAGACAATGTACAGGCTTGAAGAAGCGAACGGCAGAAGAATGTGGAGGTACAGTCAAGTATTGGCTGACAAGTTTTGGAACAGCTTCCTACTCCACTACCTACCGTCTCAGAAATGGGTGAAAGAGAGAGACAATTTGACAGAAGGAACAGTCGTCATGATTATCGACCAGTCACTACCCCGAGCTATGTGGCCGGCTGGCCGCGTAAGCAAAGTGATCACCGGTGCCGATGGAAAGGTCCGAGCAGCTGAAGTGCTCGTCCAAGGGCGGACCTACACCCGACCCGTGGCGAGGCTAATAGAACTGCCAAGGCTCCCTGATACTATCGATGACGACCATGACCCCATGACTTTGTGAACTGACTGACCCTCACAGCAGACATTGAGTAGTGGACAGTGTGGTTAACCTGTCTCTGCTTAGCTAATTAGGTGGGACTAATTAGGGGGCGGCTGTTACGAAGGATCAGATTAAACCGAATATATATATTTATTTATGGATATATATTGAATAGTATTTGTATATCGTTTGATATCCCTTGTATATTCCTTGTACATATACACGGAATATCCCTTTAGCCTACTATAGCCCATAATAGTTCATTCTCTTATTGGACAAAAGGACCAGGCGCCAGGGACCAGCCCCTGACGTCAAGTTCAAAGGTACCGACGAGACATGTCCGTACTAGCCCCGGCTCCGCTCAGGGATACGGCTACCGAAACGAGAGTGGCACTATTTGTTCACCGTGCATATAAATATGGCGCAAGTAAATGTAGAAATCCCTTAGTCCTTTACCCTTCTACCCAACTAAGTAACAGAACGTGAAGCCTCACCCACGATACCGCGTGCGGTGTAGTATGGCCTGTTTGGCCTTAGAATAGCATCGAGACCTCGTGCGAATTAATAGCTGAATTGTCAGAGTTTGGCACTGTACCGTCGAGTGCGACGTATTTCTATTAAGTAATAATAGTCTATCGTGTATGGTGCATCGTGCGGTTAGAGTTCTAAAGTGACCAGCATCTCCAACGCTTCCTCGTGTTATCTAGAGTCTTAACCAGGCTGGGCCGACCACATGGCGCCTTCATCCGAGGAGATCTAGACGAGGACCGAGGGACATGTACACTGGATTACCTACCCGACGACTGCTGAGCCCTATGCGGCTGGAATATATTTGCTTTGGTACTGTGATTTGTGGAGCGGATAATCGCCGACGCCTGTGAGTGTTGGATTTACCCCGAGAGGAGTCAAGTTGAGTCGGCGCTCAGAGAGACTGAGGCCGCCTAGCTTCTTCTTCATTGTGGAGCTACAGCCTACAAGAGAACCAAGGTGTATTCATCTGCGGATCAAGAGTCTACTGCACTGTCTTCTGTACTTGAAGTCTCCCTAGATATCGTTGACCAGACGGTCTACTACCGACGGCTCTCCTACCCCCCCTACCGGCCTACAACCGGGAGGACCCCTTCCAGAACATCCCGCTATATCATTAAGAGTACCATAGATCTAATTCCCTAAGAGCCAGGTTGTATACTTGCTTCCTGCGTAACCAGAGATTGGACATTCAGTGTTGATTTGCCTACGAGTACTCATTTGCCTTACAAGTGCATTCAAATCATAAATGTAATAGTAAATATCATATGTACCTTTTGCTATATTAAATATTTGATTATTACCTTTGTGTGGAACCGTTTTCATTGTGGGAAAGTGTTCATCATATTTAGATATCGTGTACTGTATGGCCAGTAGTTAAAGTACATAAAGCGGTAGTGGTTTAATGATACCATACTTATCAATACAGTCAGGGAATTGTACCCCTCAGTTACAATAAGTATGTACATTTTGTTTGGTTTGGTAAACATTGCCCTATGAACAGTCTATACTGTATGTGTGTAGGGGCAGGTACAATAAGAGTTTTCTTCTTCCTGTTCCTTTCGGCCAATTTAGTGGATCATATAAAAAAAATTGAGAGAGAGAGTTGTTCATTTGCACTAATATTTGTGTACAGTCTTAGACCAAGGGAATAACATGTATGAATTCTGAAATTGGGCGTAGTTCCCCGTTACCTTGTTTGTAACATATCACCACACAGACCATGGTGAGAGAGCGGGGCAGTGGGCACGGCTAGCCTCTGAGCGACACACGGGTCGGTTCTTTATAAACAGGCGTTTATTGTCTTGGGCTCATCACAATCCTCGTCCCTCTCACGCCATGAGAACTATATTTATTGGATGAACACAGACACAGTACAAATGCAACTGTTACAATGCAATGGCGCATCAAACAAAATGCATTTACTCAAAAGAAATAAAATACCTCGTTGGCCGCTTGTCAGGAAAAGAGGTTCTTGAGTCCTTGTCCTATGGAATACCTTTGTTTTGACGGTCTGCTACAACACCAGACGTCCATAAAATATCAAATTAAAACGGGTTGAGCAGCGTATACTCTTGCTGAACTGTCGTCCAATCGTCTTTCTAAGGTTAAATGTGACATACTCTCGTGACTTTGTTCCTATCACGTTTAACTGTTGACCAATGAATTTAGCTTTTTACATCAAATTATTTTTGCATCACATTATTTATCTAATTATTACTTTATACATGAAAATAAGAAATCAATCATTAATCAATGAATTATAAAATATAGAATATTTATGCAACAGCACTTACAGTGTCCCCCACAGTTACAGCATGTTTGAAAAGCGTACGGTGGGAGGGGGAGGGAGTTGGCTGGGACCCTCACCGGCTGGACTGCGCTGGGACTGCAGGCTCTGAGAAATAGTTAAGAAAACACTATTAACATCACTACATGACAATAAAACATGATTATTTATTCATATGAAAATTAATACTCTTTTGCTAACTGAGAATGCTGTCTCCCAAATAACTTAAGCGAAAACAAATAAATAAATAGCATCCATTATGGCTGTTGAGGAGGAAGAGGTGGAGGGGTGGTGGTCTTCCCCTCTCAAAGCAGGCAGGCGAGTGCTGGTGTGACTGGTGTGGAGGCTACAGGCGGGCAGCAGACTGGGAGGCAGAAGAGGGGGGCATGGAGGCTGAGGGACCGGTGATGGCAAGACCGGAGCTGGTGGTGGGAGCGGCCCCGGGGGACACTCCTCTTCTGCGGCTGGGGAGAGAGCCGCCACGCGGGGTACGGGAGGAGGCTGTGGGAGTCCGGGTTCTTTGTTTTTCGGCCCGCTGTCGGTCTGCCCTGGCCAGAGCTCCTGCCTCGTCCTCTGCCTCTTCGATGACATCCGTCATCTCCTGGGCGGTGAGCAGGCGGGCCTTGGTGGTGTTCCTCCTGACCTTTCTAGATCTTCGCCTGAACTCTATCTGGGCCAGGAGTTGTCCCAGGTCCACCGTGATCCTCCCTGCTGTTACAAGGGGGTGGTTGAGGTAGGGGTTGGGGGGTGAGTCCTGGACTGGAGTATGGGGGCTGGGTGGGGGGCTAGGAGCACGGGGGCTGGGTGGGGGGCTAGGAGCACGGGGGCTGGGTTGGGGGCTAGGAGCACGGGGTGCTTTAAGCAATCCACCATCATCCCAGTCCCCAAAACCACCAAAATAACCTGTCTCAATGACTACAGACCTATAGCCCTTACATCAGTAGCAATAAAATCATTTGAACATCTGGTCCTGGACTACCTCAAAACTGCCACAGAACCCCACATGGACCCACACCAGTTTGCATACCGGACCAACAGGTCAGTAGAGGACGCCATCAACCTGGCTCTCCACCACACTCTACAGCACCTGGAAACCCCCAACACCTACACCCGTATTCTGTTTATTGACTTCAGCTCAGCTTTTAACACCATCTCCCCCAATAATCTGTTCCATAAGCTACAGGACATTGACATCAACCCCACCATCAACCACTGGATCCTCAATTTCCTCACCAATAGAACCCAAACAGTCAAAGTAAACAACAAATCATCCCGCCCTCTGACCCTCAGCACTGGGGCCCCCCAGGGCTGCGTCCTTTCCCCTTGGCTCTTCTCCCTCTACACCAACCAGTTCACCCCCCTGGACAGCTCAGTCAAGGCCTTCAAGTACGCCGACGACACCACCATCCTGGGCCTCATCTCCAACAACGACGAGTCCATTTACCGGCAGGAGGTGGACAGAGCAGTGAGGTGGTGTGCATCCAACAACCTCCTGCTCAACACCTCCAAAACCATGGAAATTGCCATAGACTTCCAGTGGCGTCGCGTGGGTAAAATAACAGGGGAAGCCAAAAAAAATTATTAAAAAAAAATTATTAAATATTTTTATTATTATTTTTTTTATTTTTATTTTTTTAAGTCAAGCAGTCACCATGTACACTACAGTATGGCTCGGCGGCCAGTCAAACTTTCTTAACAGATTGCAGAATGGGTACAATACAGTACGGCTCAATACACACAATTGTATAAGGGGATGCAGACCAGAGAAAGACGTTTGTCTTGTTTACATCAGGGTCCCCCATTTTCAATTCATAGTGACATTTATGACATACAAGACATCATGACATCAAATATACAGTACTGTTACCCATAGATCCTGACAGAGTATATACATATGATGGGGAGGGGACTGTACATTAGGAGGGGGTGGGTGGGTGGGAGAGAAATATACATATGGCCGGGAGAGAATATGACTGTCTATTAGACAAACGTGACAAGACAAACGTATTTCTCTGGTCTGCATCCCCTTAACAATTGTGTGTATTGAGCCGTACTGTATTGTACCCATTCTGCAATCTGTTAAATAAAGTTTTCATTCATTCATTCATTCATTCATTCATTCACATGTCTGTTGCGCGGCGCGCCCAGCCATCAGAGCGCTCCTACTGTAAAATGCGGAAGCAGCCATTTCAGCCTCGGTTTTACTCGTTTATAAAAATGATTTAAAATGTTTATTAGCAACGCCGAGCTTTCAAACCCTGCCGCATCTGTGTGTGAAACCCTAATGGAACGCTGGGTACCTTTGACATTTATATCCGATATATTTTGGACCCACCGCTAGCTTTTAAGCAGTGCTTGATGGTGCACATTAACCTGGCTACTACGGAGGAATAAGTGACTGCGTATTCCAGCCCCTGGCTTGCATTGCAGTCATGAAAGGGTATACAAGCTTGCCTGATAACGTTAGTTAGTCAGTCAGGCTGCTCAGTGCTTACCTGGTCAATAATGTGGTCCTCCTCTTGCCAGATAGATTTGTTAAATCATAATATCCACAGTGGTGTGCTCTGCTGGTCCTCAGTAAATGTCCCGCCGGCGAAAATAAGTTGCTATTAAAGTGCTAAATGTTAGATACACTAATAGAGGATTCGAACGTGCCCGCTCTGTTAATAACATTTTCAATGTTGTTCAGACATGTTTGTATTAGACTACTAGACTGAGTGACGCCAGACAGTTTTATACTACTAATGGGATGTCACGTTAGGTAGTCAGGTGGAAACGTGAACTTCTGAGTGCCCCGCCTCCAGGGGGGAAAATATGCCGAGTGTTTTCCTCCCAGCTCCGTTTTAAACTTTTAGGGTGTGGCAGTCAGCTCGAATCTGATTGGCTAGGATCGGATTTGGACTCTATAATGCTGGAAGCCTGGAGAAAGAGACCTACCCACTGCCTCTCTCCTATACTAGCTGCAGTGAGCACAGTCTGACAGTGTGTTAGAGGGAGTGAGAAGGAGAAGAGGGAGACATTTAAAAAAATATATATATATAACACAGATGCACAGATGAAAAAGAATGTAAACTATATTAAAAACTTTTTTTTTTTTTTTTCATATTTCATATTTCATATTTGATATGAATTTATAGGGAGGCATGGCTTCCGTTGGCTTCCATAAGGATTCGCCACTGTAGACTTCAGGACTTCAAAAAAAACACCCATACTCCCAATAACCATCGCAGACCAACCCATAACCCTAACTGATTCATTCAAGTTCCTCGGCACCCACATCAGGGAACGTTTCTGGGAAAGTTCTGTTTGCCATCAACAAGTTTATACTACAATGGTACCTTTTATCTACCTTTATAAAAGTTCTACAGGCAGTCTGTGATGCGGTACTGTGGTTAACAAAGTCAGGGACAGTGAGGTCATGTGGTTAACAAAGTCAGGGACAGTGAGGTCATGTGGTTAACAAAGTCAGGGACAGTGAGGTCATGTGGTTAACAAAGTCAGGGACAGTGAGGTCATGTGGTTAACAAAGTCAGGGACAGTGAGGTCATGTGGTTAACAAAGTCAGGGACAGTGAGATGCTCTGGTTAACAAAGTCAGGGACAGTGAGGTCATGTGGTTAACAAAGTCAGGGACAGTGAGGTGGTTAACAAAGTCAGGGACATTGAGGTCATGTGGTTAACAAAGTCAGGGACAGTGAGGTGGTTAACAAAGTCAGGGATAGTGAGGTCATGTGGTTAACAAAGTCAGGGACAGTGAGGTCATGTGGTTAACAAAGTCAGGAACAGTGAGGTCATGTGGTTAACAAAGTCAGGGACAGTGAGGTCATGTGGTTAACAAAGTCATGTTTTGTGTAACACAGTGGGCATATAACACTGTAACAGGTCATGTTTTGTGTAACACTGTGGGCATATAACATGCCCACCGTGCCCAGTCTCAGTCCATGGTCCTGGGTCAGTGATGTGTGCAATTCGTCTAAGAATCATTTAAACAAGGTAGTTATATCCCTGTTGCACATAGTTACTTTTTTCACCCATCAGAAATATGGTGAGGACACTGAAATTGTGAGCCCTCTCTAAGTATTGGGACAAAGAGGCATTTTCCCTTCATTTGTCTCTACTCCAACGGTTCAGATCTGAAATCAAACTATTCATATGTTTGAATCAATACAGATTCTCAGTTTTTATTAAAGTGTATTTGTATAAATATTGGTTTGACCATTCAGAAAATACTCATAACTTTTGGAGTATAGAGCCAAATCCCAATACAAAACACAAAAGCAACTGAACTGTGTAACGAGAGCCATAGAACGAGGCCAACTTCTTGTATGGGCCATAGAATCAAATCAAATTTATTTATAGGGCCCGACAACACACGTTAATGTCCCCATGGGCCGTACAGGTCTTCTTTAAACAGGTCAAGAAGACAACATAACAATAAGTCAAGAACAGAACAAGAACACCATAGGGTCCAAACATTTTTTAGATGAATGCAAATAAATGAAAGAATGCAAGCACTCCCAGACATACCCCACGCGAAGGTAAGGAAAAACTCACTAAAACCTAACAATAGGGAAAAAAGCTCCACAGGCAGTGTGGAGGAGAGAAACCTTAGAAGGGCCGTTCAAGGGGGGATCTCCCTTCTTAGATGTTGGTGATAGTAGTGTTGCAGACGGACAGTTGGTAAGCATGCACTCATGTGTGTGGTGAAACACAGATGAGTGCATGCAAGGCCAACTTCTTGTATGAGCCATAGAACAAGGCCAACTATTTGTCCGATCAAGACACCCTTAAGATGTTTCTGTAGGTCTCATCTCCAAAGCCATCAGGAAGAAGAGAGTCCAAAAACAACAGCACTGCTCTGGCTGGAAACAGTATCTGAAATGGGCAAATGATGCATTCACACACGAACAAAGCATCACTTGGTTTTAAACACTGACTAACCCCTGTCAGACCTTCCCTCTATGCCTGGCCTGGTTACGAACATCTCACGCTACGAACATCTCAACTCAAGCTATGAACATCTCATGCTACAAACATCCAAATCCTTCTTCCACCTCTCACCCAGAGAAGCAGATGGATGGTCAACAAGGGCCTCTCTCAGCCGGAGAAGCAGAGGGATGGTCAGCAAGGGCCTCTCTCACCTGGAGAAGCAGAGGGATGGTCAGCAAGGGCCTCTCTCACCTGGAGAAGCAGAGGGATGGTCAGCAAGGGCCTCTCTCACCTGGAGAAGCAGAGGGATGGTCAGCAAGGGCCTCTCTCACCTGAAGAAGCAGAGGGATGGTCAGCAAGGGCCTCTCTCACCTGGAGAAGCAGAGGGATGGTCAGCAAGGGCCTCTCTCACCTGAAGAAGCAGAGGGATGGTCAGCAAGGGCCTCTCTCAGCTGGAGAAGCAGAGGGATGGTCAGCAAGGGCCTCTCTCACCTGGAGAAGCAGATGGATGGTCAGCAAGGGCCTCTCTCACCCGGAGAAGCAGAGGGATGGTCAGCAAGGGCCTCTCTCACCTGAAGAAGCAGAGGGATGGTCAGCAAGGGCCTCTCTCACCTGGAGAAGCAGAGGGATGGTCAGCAAGGGCCTCTCTCAGCTGGAGAAGCAGAGGGATGGTCAGCAAGGGCCTCTCTCACCTGAAGAAGCAGAGGGATGGTCAGCAAGGGCCTCTCTCAGCTGGAGAAGCAGAGGGATGGTCAGCAAGGGCCTCTCTCACCCGGAGAAGCAGAGGGATGGTCAGCCTCTCTCAGCCGAGGTGTCTTCTGCAATATCAGTACTTCCTCGCCAACATTGATAGAACAATCCGACAGACTCCCTCTTACGGGTCCCTTAAGATTTGGTCTGCCTAGCCTGTGCCTTCTCAATGCTGCTCAGTACCGGCAAAGAACAGATAATATATTAAACTTAACTGTGTGATGCTGGTTAATATGCAAAGAACAGATAATATATTAAACTGAACTGTGTAATGCTGGTTAATATGCAATGACTCATTTGTGTTCTTCTGGGGGGGATCCTGACCGTCTCATTCATCCTTAGTGTGATGGATCACGGTTTATATGGGTTTTATTAGTGTATTCTAAGGTGCTTTGGCTTTATTTCATCTTTCTGTGAGTGACAGCTGTCTATTTCATCTTTCTGTGAGGGACAGCTGTCTATTTCGTCTTTCTGTGAGGGACAGCTGTCTATTTCGTCTTTCTGTGAGGGACAGCTGTCAATCACTGGCCTCTGCAGTTAATTGCCATGCGGCATGGCAGGTGTGTGGGCTTGATTGCCACCTGATTGGTGTCAGGTGTGCAGTGCCTTTAAGTAGGTTTGGTTGACTGTGTTCAGATGTTTGTCCATTTCATGTGTATCCCTCAATAATAGAGTGTCCCAAATTCATGCTTCTATGGTTTTCTCTGTCTCTAGTGCTATGGTTTTTCTTGTTGTTTTCAACTGCTAGGCAGTGGTGGTTATTTTGGAGATTTCTACCCAGGTATTTTATACTGGTGTTTTGTGTTTCCTACAGTTTTTATTTTAATTTATTTTATTCTTGTGTTTCCCCCCACTCTCTCTCATCGCTCAGCAATTCCAGTGGTTACCCCTCTGGGGTAACTTTAAGATTCCCCTTTTTGTGTGTGTCTGCGTGTGTGTCCTACACCCCCCCCCCCCCATCCTGACACCAGATAAGCTTTGCTGCTTTCTGTCCTTTCTCGAACAAAACCCTTTGTCCCTTTTAGTTTTTGTTATTTTTTGTTATTACAAGTTTGTCTGTTTGTTTTATGGTTGAAATGTTCGAGATAAATAAAGATCAGATCAAATCAAATCTGGAAAAGATATGTACACTTGACTGCCATATCCTTTTTGATGCTCTGAACTGTATTATTTTCTTTGTAAATTGTTTTTGAAGAAGTTGTACAGTGTACTAGACAACCATAAGTGGGAGTGTTGAAGTTAGATGTTATGTATGATTGCAAGTAACTGAGTAACTGTCTAACTGTGTCTAACTGATTCCACAAGAGGGCGCTATAGGCAGAGCTGTTAATGCTGCCGCCAGGTATAGAGGTATAAAAGGAGATGTCGACTCCCCCTCTGTCTCTTCCACCTTCGCTCTCATAAGAGAAGGATGTCTCATACAGGGGCGTCCATTTGGTATGGCAAGGTATGGCACTATGTTGATTTAGAATTCGAATGTCAACATTATGAACGAAGCTTCGAACTATTCGGTACAGCCCTAGCATGTTTTGATATTGTCAATTATCTCACTTTTACTAGGTGACTTTTGCTGTGACTAACTGAAATATGCCCAAAAAAAAGGAAAATGGACATATGGATGTTTTTTTATCAAAGGGCAGCAGAGACAAGTGATACAGGGACACAGGTAAGGTCTGGCTTAGTGATTATAATAGTGCAGTTCAGCATTCAGTAACCCATACTTTTTGTGAATGTGTTTTTGATACTACATTCTGTTGAACACACACCTCAAAACCGTACCTAAGGAAAATTGGCTCAATTGCAAGAAAAGTAATAGACAGTTATGATATTACATTCTGCATAATTCGTATGGAAAATATTGTGGTTCCCTGCTTTAGTCTGTTGACACATTTCTATACTAAAAATGCTTGTGTAGTCCTGTGTCATACCTAAATGTCATATAACTGAATTGTATAGAAACAACTCACCAAAAGTGACTATTGCACAACTGATTTGACAAAAAAATTCCACCAAGGGGGGGAAACACCCCCTTCACACCCCCCCCCCCCGCCCCCTCCTCGCCATACCTTACCTTTTAGTGAAAGGACGCCACTGGTCTCATATACTGCTGTGGACCAATGTGAAATAAACCACGCCGTTTAATGGCTAAAGATAGAAACCATGCCTCATGAACATATTATTGCCGCCCCATAGCTGACTCTGTCAACAGTTACGATGAATTGAAAATGCGGGGGCCTGATGTAAACAAGATGAAAGTCTTTCTCTGGTCTGTCTGCATCCCGTAACAATTGTGTGTATTGAGCCGTACTGTATTGTACCCATTCTGCAATCTAAAATGTTCAATCAATCAATCAGGCTTCTCCGAGTCTGCAGCTGGACCCTACTCTCAACATGATCAATGAGCATCACGTGATCACTGTCTGGGGGGAGTTATTGTGGGAGGAGCTTGGCTTGTTACGTCATGTTGATTGACAGGCTGGATGTCTCGAGCAGGAAGCAGCGTCACCCCGCCAGCGGCCAGAGTTCCCCTTCGGTTAGCATCAGTGACGTTAGTCCAGTTGAAGACGAGGTGCGAAATACAAGAAGTAAACAAGTGTGTTCTGTTGGACATTTCTGTGGGGATTATTAAACGTTGTTTGCGGATTCAACCAAGGCATTCAAGGTGAGACTGTAGCAATATTCCTTCTAGATAACATTCTCTTAGCTAACGAGCTAACGCTCTGCGGCTAACCGCTGCTAGCTTGTTGTCTCTGAGGTTTAGAACAAAGACGAGGAGCAGCTAGTTATTAGTTATGTTTCATCTGCACTCATTGAAGAGTGTGATCACATGTTTCACTGCAAGTATTGTTACCAACGTTAGCTAGCTAGTAGATGTGTAAGTTAGTCACAAGCTGACTGGTTGTATACAAATAAAAGTGGTACTTGACCTCTTTGAGACAGAACATTGATATCTTAACGATCCTGGCCGCGTGTACCGGTTCCGCAACAGTAAGTGACTTCCGGGTAGGCCTGATTGGCCCCGACAGGCACGTGACGCGGCAAACTCAGGACGCGCAACGAGGCTGCTGAGAGCTGTCGCGCGGAAATAGGCTGTCTATTGCCATTCTCTAACACAAACTCTAACCTTAACCAGCTCCTTAACAGCGCCTAAACTTAACCGTTCTAACCTTAACCAACTCCGAAACAATGCCTAACCTTAACCTTAACCATGCCTAACCTTAACCATAGAAAGAATATTGCCATTCTCTAACACAAACTCTAACCTTAACCAGCTCCTTAACAGCGCCTAAACTTAACCGTTCTAACCTTAACCAACTCCGAAACAATGCCTAACCTTAACCTTAACCTTAACCATGCCTAACCTTAACCGGCGAAAGAATACACGTTAAAAAAAAATCACGTTAAAAAAAAAATATTTGATGGGATTCGAACTCACCAACAACGGACCGCAGGATCGCAGGACCGCTGCTCTGCCAGGTGAGCTATAGCGCCGAATGAGAGTCATGACGTATTTGGACGGTTACGTAATTCCGTAAGGGCTCCGCGGAGCGTGCCGCGCGGCAGAGAAAGTTGCGCGTCACGTGCCTGTCGGGGCCAATCAGGCCTACCCCGGAAGTCACTTACTGTTGCGGAACAGCTACACGCATCCTGGCCAAGTCTATGAACGCTTCATACTGTGTTATGAACTAGACCTAGGTACCCAACGCTTCATACTGTGCTATGAAAACCATAGAGGTGCATCATTGAACAACGTTTCTCCTGAACAGCAGAATAACTCATGATGATGGTGAAATGCTCATCTCATCCCGACCAGCCTGAATCACAGCCAGCAGAGCTCTTCTGTCTCCAGCCATTGTGCAGCTTGTGCTGATTGATTGATTGAAACGTTTATTAACAGATTGCAGAATGGGTACAGTACAGTACGGCTCAATACATACAATTGTTAAGAGGATGCAGACCTGAGAAAGACTTTCGTCTTGTTTCCATCAGGGTCCCCCATTTTCAATTCATCATACATGGGGGATGGTTGGTGAGAGGATGGTTTATGGTCTGCATGGTGAGGGGGATGGTTTATGGTCTGCATGGTGAGGGTCCGGGAGGTGTTTAGAATGATAAGCCAAGCAGCTCTAGTGTGAGAGCATGGAAGCGGGGGGGGGGGGGTCTGGGGCTGAAAGGCCAGAGACTGAGCGCAAATAGGTCCCGCCCACTCAGGGGAAACATTCCATCGCTCTCCATTTTATTGTGTGATGGTTCATTGATTGATTGAAAACTTTATTAACAGATTGCAGAATGAGTATAATACAGTACGGCTCAATACACACAATAGTTAAGGGGATGTAGACCAGAGAAAGACTTTCGTCTTGTTTACATCAGACTCCCCCATTTCCAATCATAATGACATATGCAACATACAGATATACAGTACTGTTACATTTGTGATACACAAGATATTCAAATATACAGTACTGTTAAACAGAGATCCTAACAGAAAATACATATGAGGGGGAGGAAACTGTACGTTAGGAGGGGGTGGGTGGGAGGGGGAGCCGTGACCCCTTCTTGTCATTTTGGTCAGCTAGCAAACAACAGAAGGATACCTGTGTACAATAATGTGGAACGCCCCACAACCGTGAAGGAATGTGAATCCCTACCCTCCTTCAAAACCGCTCTCAAAGAGCACCTACGGGTGGCTGCAATTAGAAACTGGCCCCTGTAAATGTCCAAATCCCCCCCCCCACCCACCAATGTACAGTTTCTTCCCCTCCGGATGTATATATTTTTACTACACAGTTCTGTATATTCTAAAATGGCCGCGCCAGTGTTGTTGGCTGCTTGTCATCGCTTGCTGTTGCTCCTAATTTGTTCGTTTGTCCTCGCTCTGTTTGTACCGTTGTATGCGTGTGTTGTACACGGCATTATTGTCTATGATCGGCAAACTCTACTGAACATTCAACCCTCTATATGCACCCCGGACGCCAATGGCGGAAACACTCACCGCTGCCTGTTCTCACGTCTTCCTGAGGGAGTATGGGCTCCGCGCTGCCCCCGTTACCGGAGGAAGCGATTCAGAAGGCGGGGTAAACGTGCAGGTAACTCTGTTAAGCTGAGAAGCCTTGCCGGTTCCCGTTCTCCTTCTCCACCGAGCCATCTCCTCCAGCTCTACGACGATGGACCCGGTCAGCGCTCTTACTACATCCACAGACGTTCCCTGGAGCCGAGATACATCTCACTTTGCGTGATTACACTTAACGTAAACCTGGATGGGCTGCCGACGGCGGGTAGTCTCTGACAACCTCCGCCTGCTGGTGTGGATACCCCCGTCATCGGATCATACTACCACTGCTGCCCCCGACCCAGTTGAAGTGAAAATGGCTCTGATCAACGCGAATCACATCTCCAACAAAACCTTCGTCTTAAATGACTTTGTGATCAAAAACGGACTGGACTTCCTACTGCTAACTGAAACCTGGCTAACCGTTGGCGAGTTTGCGCCTCTCGTTGAATTATGCCCCAATGACTGCAATTTCTTCAGCGCACCCAGATCCTCCGGACGAGGAGGAGGTCTGGCCGTGCTGTTTAAAAAAAACTTCAACTGCCGCACTCTCAACTGTGACAATTTCTCCAGCTTCGAGGTACAGTTGATTATGCTAGACTTGGACTCTCCCCTCCTAATTGTTCTTGTGTATCGACCGCCAAGTAGTAAGAACTTTATTTTACAATTTTCGGATTTTATCTCTAATATTATGTCAAAGCATGACAGTTTTGATCCTTGGAGACTTTAACATTCATGTATGCTGCCCTTCCAAGCCTATGGTGTCAGACTTTTTACATCTGATTGACTCGTTTGGTCTCTCCCAGCTCGTCACTGACTCTACCCACAGGTTGGGCCCAGGGAGCGAAATAAACTTTTTGACTCACCGGCCAGTGGCGGGTAGATGGGAAGAATCTACCCGCCAAGCATATTTCTTACCTGCCAAATTATTTTTGATAAAAAAATATATATATATTTTATATTAAATTCTTTTTTTAAATAAAATATATATTATATAATCATACTAGGGATGCCCCGATCGATCGGCCACCGATCGTTATCGGCCGATACTCAGTATAAATATGCAATCTGTGAATTCCGATAATGAGTCATATTCGCCGATAGCGGAAACCGATCAAGCGAAGCTCTCACTCGCTGTCTGTCTCAGACACACATGACCTGCAAACTGCCGCTGCTCCTCCTCCCTAGCCCCGCCCGCCCCCGTGTAGAGTTTGTAAACACTGAGGACTGAGAGGAGGCTCCCCTGCTCGAGTCTGTAGTGCATTCGACCTGCGCTAACGTTAGCTACCTAGCTATCGTTACTGTTTAAACAAAATTACCCAGTCAACTATTCACGTTTAGTAGGCATTGTCTAACGGTATTTAGCCGGCTAGCTACCGATAGCTCCTGATATCAACAAATGATCCAGAAAGTCTAGTAGTCCATGTTCATACCTCCGTTAGCTTGCGTTAGCTTGCGTTAGCTGACGTTAGTTTACTGTTCAAAACGAAATGTCCCATTGAACTAAAGTTCTGTCTTAACGTCATCTAGCCGGCTAGCAGTAGCTACAGATAGCTCTTGATATCAATGTCTTATAACATTGATTTAATGCGTATTCGAGCTGAGGGCTTGCTGAATGTGAAATGACCAAAGCACAGTAATGTTACCAATAGGGTCCCGCTGCAGCGCCGGAGAATCCTTTTTGGAGCTGGAGGCTACTAGAGTACACACAGACAGTGGAGCTGTTTGCAGATAGCGAGCATTTTGACTTAAACGTGGTGGCGATGTCTCGCAGATAATACAAGTACAATTATATAATATATATATATTTTATAAAAAAAAAAAAAAAAATTTATATAAAATTTTTTTTAATTTCTTTTTAATCAAAAACAATCGGTATCGGTATCGGCCGATATGGCTCACGACGATCGGTGATCGGTATCGGTGGCAAAAAACGTGATCGGGGCATCCCTAAATCATACTTGTAGTTGTATTATCTGCGAGACATCGCCACATAAGTCAAAATGCTCGCTATCTGCAAACAGCTCCACTGTCTGTGTGTATGAATGAATGAATGAATGAAAACTTTATTTAACAGATTGCAGAATGGGTACAATACAGTACGGCTCAATACATACAATTGTTAAGGGGATGCAGACCTGAGAAAGACGTTTGTCTTGTTTCCATCAGGGTCCCCCATTTTCAATTCATATAGACATTTATGACATACACAACATACATGACATTTATGGCATAGGGACATATAGGTATTTAGTACTGATACATTTGTGACATAACGGTATTCAAATATACAGTACTGTTACCCCTAGATCCTGACAGCGTATATACATATGATGGGGAGGGGACTGTACATTAGGAGGGGGTGGGTGGGTGGGAGGGAAATATACATACGGCGGGGAGGGAATATATACATGCGGTGGTGAGGAGACTGTCTATTAGGAGGTGGTGGGGGTTTTGGGCATTTACGGTGGCCAGTTTCGAATTGCAGCCTCCCGTAGGTGCTCTTTAAGAGCGGTTTTGAATGTGGGCAGGGATTCACATTCCTTTACAGCTTTGGGTAGGGCGTTCCACATTGTTGTGGCATAATTGCGAAACGTGTTTAGTCCCTTGTTTGAGCCGAATCTGGGTTTAACATGATTTGTTGAGCTTCCTCTGGTGTAGTGGTTGTGGTATTCACTGACCTTTGGGAAGTATTTTGACATGTACATGGGCACCCCGGTCGTATAGTGTATCTTGTAGACCAGGCCCATTGCAAGTTGTTGTACTCTGTCGTCTACTCTAAGCCATCCTAGGTTGGCAAAGTGGGCAGGGGTGAGGTGGGTTCTGGGGTTCAGGTCAAGTAGTAGTCTGACCAGTTTGTTTTGTGATGTTTGTAATTTTGTTTTAAGCGCCTTTGAGGTGCTTTGGTACCATGAGGTGCACGCATAGTCATAGTACCCTTGAATGAGTGCTCCTGCCAGAGTCTTCAGGGTATTCTTGTTTACCAGAGAGGAGATCCGGTACAAGAATCTAGTTCGTTGGTTGACTTTTTTTATTACATTGGATGCCATTTTGTCACAGGAAAGATTTGCCTCTAGGATGGAACCCAGGTAGGTAATTTCGTCTTTCCTTGTGACAATATTGTCACCCACTGTAACTGAGAATCCGTCGGTCTTGCTGAGTTTGTTATTTGAACCGAAGAGAATGGACTCTGTTTTGCCCATGTGTAATGATAGTTTGTTATCAGCGAGCCATATGCAGATTTTGCCTAGTTCCGTGCTGAGGGTTTTTTCAACCTGCAATTTGTTCTTGTCAGAGACCAGCAGGGCTGAGTCGTCCGCAAACAGGAACAAGTTGCAGTCACAGGCTGACGACATGTCATTTGCATAAATTAGGAAGAGTAGCGGTCCTAGTATGCTTCCTTGTGGAACACCACAGCTCACTGTGAGGGGGGGGGGATAGAGTACCGTTTACCTCTACCATCTGTTCTCTCCCCTCCAGGTAGGATTGCATCCAGCTCACTGATAAGCTATCAAAACCAATTGCTTTTAGCTTGTCCATTAGAATGGAGTGATTGACAGTGTCGAAGGCCTTTTGTAGGTCCAGCATGACCATGCCGCAGTATTTGCCCGCGTCCACCTCTTGTTTGATGTGGTCGTTCAAATAGAGGAGGCATGTGTCAGTGGAGTGGGACGTTCTGAAGCCAGATTGGAATTCGTAGATTAGATTTTTTTCCGCCAAGTACTTTTCGACCTGTTCATAGACTATTTTCTCCATGACTTTCGAGATGGAGGTAAGAATAGAAACAGGGCGGTAGTTGCCTGGGTCTAATTTGCTGCCCTTTTTGTGTAGAGGGGTCACTCTCGCAATTTTGAAGTCCTTGGGGACGTGCCCCTGTTTTATAGAGAGGTTTATTATGTGTGTGATGACTGGGGTGATGGCGGCTGCTGCGTCTCTGAGGAATTTGGAGGGGATGTTGTCATGGCCAGTGGCCTTGTTAGGTTGGAGGGCGCTCAATTTTTTAAGTACCTCATCGGTTGTTACCATTTCAAGTTTGAAGTCGTCTTTGTGGACCCCTAGGTTTTTGTAGTATGCTACTATGTGTTCTACCCCATAATGCCCTGAGTGGGAGGGTAGTTTGTTTACCAGTGTTGTGGCTATGTTTGTGAAGAAGATGTTTAAGTAATTGGCTACATCCAACTACTTGAGTATCCTCCAGCTCCAGCAAGGATTCTCCGGCGTTGCAGCTAGACCCTATATTCAGCTAGACCCTACATTCAGCATGCAAGGATTCTCCGGCGCTGCAGCTGGACCCTATTGGTATAATGTTACGGTTCTTTGGTCAAATCACATTCAACATGCCCTCAGCTAGAATACGCATTGAATCAATGTTATAAGACATTGATATCAGGAGCTATCTGTAGCTACTGCTAGCCCGCTAGATAACGTTAAGACAATTTAGTTTACTGGCACATATAGATCTAACGTGAGCTAGCTAACGAGGGAACGGAGGTATTATGCACTCGAGTCGACTATTGCTGGAGCATTTGTTTATCAGCAGCTATCAGTAGCTAGCCAGCTAGATACCGTTAGACAATGCCTCGTCATGTATTAAACTAAAAGTGAATAGTTGACTGGGTCATTGTTTAAACAGTAACGGTAGCTCATGGAGGTCCGATCTAGACTAGAGCAGACTGCCTCTGTGTTGATACGAGCAGAAGCCAATAGTATTCCGCTGCAGGGCTGGGCGGATATGACTTGTTGCCACGTTTTTTTTCAAAATAAGAGTATCATACGAACCGAATGTTGCTAACTGCCGGGAGCCATCGATATTATGACTGGAGCTGCGCTTGGGGCGGAAATGAGACCTGCACACATTTTCAAAATAAGAGTATCGTTATGAACTTGATTGATTGATTACACGCCACACGGCGGGCAGACCTCTCAGTGGGAGGCGCCAAACGTAAAAACTGAGCGCCAATGGCGGGTGGCGGGCTCTAAATTCGCTCCCTGGTTGGGCCATACACTAGATCTAGTGTTAACATCTGGTTTTCCAGTGTCCAGCTTAATCACAACAAATGCATGCTCATCTGATCATCTTGCTGTTATGTTTACTTTATCTCTGTTACTCCCCACTAGGGCTGGGCGATAAAACGATAACTATTGCGATAAATTATTTCCTCGAAATAAACATGAAACGTGGTCGCAAAGTTTCGATATATCGATTTTCCAAGCTTGGATATGAGCACGCACTAACAACTAGGGATGTCCCGATCCGATCACGTGATCGGGATCGGCGTCGATCACATGCTTTTCAGAGGATCGGGGATCGGGAAAAAATAATAATAAAAATCGGCAGTCAAAAAAAGAGATTTTATTCAACAAACATGACCATGTCCACGTCTTAAACTCATACGGAGGCCTTAGTTTTGGTTTTAAATTACATATAATATATCATCATTAATGTATTTATTGTCACACAGAGCAGAATAATTGTCCACAACAAACACATTCCCCTTTAATTTTCACCGTTGCAACAAACACATTCCCTTTAAGCGCTACACGCTCGACCACATCACAACAACAGTACAACACGTCGCTCCCGAAACACGGTTAATATCCACTGACTTGAGCAGCTAGACTTAATGTCAGAGGTTTGGAACTAAGCATTTTAAAATAGAAAGTCAAGCCAGTTGCAATGTTTGCAAGGAGGACAGGCTGGAGGCGAAGTTTTCAGACTAACTTTTCACCTGGCTGGAGGATAACGTGACTGAGGATTATCGTCGGCGTTTCAGACCAGAATGGACCATTACGTAAGTCGAACACTGAATGTATACTAATGTGCAAACATATATTGAAACTTTTAATATTTCTCATATGAAGCAGAAGCACATTTCTCAGGGTGAATGTAATAACAAACGCCTCCGCGCTCGCGCCCCGGACTATAGGCAACAGATGGGCTTGTCTCGCTCTGCCAGTTTCTGACAAAAATGCGTCAAAATTGATTACTAATGTGAAAGATCGGATCGGAAACGATCGGATCGATAGATATTTAAAATCACATGATCGGGATCGGATCGGAAGCAAAAAAAGGCGATCGTCTACATCCCTACTAACAACCAATCAGTGAAGGAGATGGCCGAGAGCGAAGGAGACCCGGAAGGAGACCCAGAGGTAGGACTCACTCAACAACTAGGCTTGCTAGGCTAATTAGCTTGCACGGCAATGTTTTATATATTTACGTGCCGAGTATGTGTGTGGCGTGAATTCTGAGGCCGCGTTTATAGTAGTGTGGGGTATACAGTGGACGTTGTTTCAATATATTGTGGCGGAAGAGAGTATTTTAGTGTCATATTTAGCACATTGTCATGGAATACACCGCTTAGAAACAACAGGCTGGCTAGGATAACTAGCTTGCACGGCGATGTTTTATATATTTACGTGCCGAGTATGTGTGTGGCGTGAATTCTGAGGCCACGTTTATAGTAGTGTGGGGTATACAGTGGACGTCGTTTCAATATATTGTGGCGGAAGAGAGTATTTTAGTGTCATATTTATTACATTGTCTCATGAGATACTCCGCTTGTCGGCTAACTGCTAAGTGCTAACGTGCGCTGACTGATGACGACATCAACTCGACTCGAGACATTCGCTTAGAAACAACAGGCTGTCTAGGATAACTAGCTTGCACGGCGATGTTTTATATATTTACGTGCAGAGTGTGTGTGGCGTGAATTCTGAGGCCACGTTTATAGTAGTGTGGGGTATACAGTGGACGTCGTTTCAATATATTGTGGCGGAAGAGAGTATTTTAGTGTCATATTTAGCACATTGTCATGGAATACACCGCTTAGAAACAACAGGCTGTCTAGGATAACTAGCTTGCACGGCGATGTTTTATATATTTACGTGCCGAGTATGTGTGTGGCGTGAATTCTGAGGCCACGTTTATAGTAGTGTGGGGTATACAGTGGACGTCGTTTCAATATATTGTGGCGGAAGAGAGTATTTTAGTGTCATATTTAGCACATTGTCATGGAATACACCGCTTAGAAACAACAGGCTGGCTAGGATAACTAGCTTGCACGGCGATGTTTTATATATTTACGTGCAGAGTATGTGTGTGGCGTGAATTCTGAGGCCACGTTTATAGTAGTGTGGGGTATACAGTGGACGTCGTTTCAATATATTGTGGCGGAAGAGAGTATTTTAGTGTCATATTTATTACATTGTCTCATGAGATACTCCGCTTGTCGGCTAACTGCTAAGTGCTAACGTGCGCTGACTGATGACGACATCAACTCGACTCGAGACATTCGCTTAGAAACAACAGGCTGTCTAGGATAACTAGCTTGCACGGCGATGTTTTATATATTTACGTGCAGAGTGTGTGTGGCGTGAATTCTGAGGCCACGTTTATAGTAGTGTGGGGTATACAGTGGACGTCGTTTCAATATATTGTGGTGGAAGAGAGTATTTTAGTGTCATATTTATTACATTGTCATGAGATATTCCGCTTGTCGGCTAACGTGCGCGGACTGATGACGACATCAACTCGACTCGAGACATTCGCAGCAGCATAAGAAGTTAATTAAACTTGACAGACATATCGACGATAATTATCGATATCGAATTATATGAAAATAATTTTATAATTTTATCGCGATAACGTTTTTGGTCATATCGCCCAGCCCTACTCCCCAAACCCCTTCCCCCTGCACGTCTCTCTCGCAACATTAACCCCTCGACTGCCAGTAAGTTCTCCACTGCCTTCATAGCTGCCCCTAACACCTGCACTATTGAAGCCTCTCCCTCCCATCTTAGCACTGAAGAGCTTACATCCCTTTTCAACACCACCTGCCTCTCCACTCTAGACTCTGTAGCCCCCCTTAGACAGAAAAAACCTAAGCCTAAAGGGCAGCCCTGGCTCAATGATAACACCAGAGCCCAGAGAAAAGAGTATAGGAAGGCAGAGCGGAAGTGGAAACGTGACAAACTTCAAGTTTCACTTGAAATGCTTAGGGACAGTCACATTAACTACCAG
This sequence comes from Notolepis coatsorum, assembly GCF_963971535.1. Lineage (NCBI taxonomy): Eukaryota > Metazoa > Chordata > Actinopteri > Aulopiformes > Paralepididae > Notolepis > Notolepis coatsorum. The sequence goes on along the minus strand of NC_140171.1, from coordinate 167,652,551 downwards.
CTAGCGGTTAAAGCGGCGAGAATCACATATTTTTCTGACCTCATCAACAACTCCCACAACCCCAGGACCCTGTTCACTACCATCAACTCTCTCATTAGCCCCCCCCAGCACCTGCCTGGATGTGTCCCCAGCTAAGTGTGAGGAATTCTCAAATGTGTTCACCACCAAAGTTGAAAATATCAGAAGGAACATCTCACCCCCCACACGTAATGTAGCTGTCCCTCTGGTCTGCTCATCCACACTGACCTGCTTTCAGCCCATCAGTCTACTCACTAGTGTTGTCACGATACTGGAATTTTGACTTCGATACGATACCTTGAAAAGTATCGATACTAGGGCTGACCTTCGAAGCTTTTTTTGGCAATCGAAGCTTCGGGGCCGAGCTTCGATTTTAATTCGAAGCTTCGAAAAAAAAATATATATATATTTTTTTTTAATATTTTTTTTTAAATTTTTTTTTTGTATCTTATGTTGTGGGACTTGTACAGCACTTTCGTAAACGTTGTTGTTTTTAAATGTGCTCTATAAATAAAGTGGGTTGGATTAATTAATTAAGTAGCCCCTTTCGTGACTGACGCATCCAACAAGGTTTCACTCGGCTGTGTGATTTAATTCAAGGTGGATCGCTGTTGTCGTTTGAACAACTTCAGATTTCATGGGAACTACCAATCCCCCAAATCAAGAATGTTTAAGATGAATGAAGTAAGATTTTGATTATTTGAAATATGGCCTGTGTAGACTAAACTATGCACAGAATTATGTCAGTCTACAAGGTCCGGATTCGACATGGTCCGGCAATGTAGACCTTGTAGACTCCACTACAGACCAATTATCAGTGAATGTTCATGCATTTTTAAGAAGGGCAACTTCCACAAAAAAACAAAGAACTCCAGCGCAGCTCCAGTCATAATATCGATGGCTCCGGCAGTTAGCAACATTCGGTTCGTATGATACTCTTATTTTGAAAAAAAACGTGGTAACGAGTCATATCCGCCCAGCCCTGCAGCGGGATACTATTGGCTTCTGCTCGTATGAACACAGAGGCAGTCTGCTCTAGTCTAGAGCGGACCTCCATGAGCTACCGTTACTGTTTAAACAATGACCCATAATCAACTTGAGTTGCGGCAGAAGTCTGAGGTGTAGAGGGTGAAGAGGAAGGGTGACAGCACAGTTCCTTGGGGGGTGCCGGTGTTGCTCACCAGTACGTACTGCGGCCTCTCAGTGAGGTAGTCCTTGATCCAGGCCACCAAGCCGTGCTCCAGCTGCATCGCGGAGAGCTTCTCCGCTAGCAGTGACGGCTGGATGGTGTTGAAGGCGCTGGAGAAATCAAAGAACATAATCCTCACTGAGCTGCGCGGCTTCTCCAGGTGTGTGTAAGCTCTGTGGAGCATGTAGATGATGGCATCCTCCACCCCGATGTTTGCCTGGTATGCAAACTGCAGGGGGTCGAGGGAGTCACGCACCAGGGGCTTGAGGTTAGGGGTGGACGGTATGGTCTAAAATTTATATCACGGTATAATTTGAAGCATAGACGGTAACGGTATATATCACGGTATCATCGTTTTTGATAAAAAAAAAAATTATTTTATATATATATATATTTTTTTTATAAAATATATATATTATATAATTAGACTTGTACTTGTATTATCTGCGAGACATCGCCACCACGCAACAAGCTCCACTGTCTGTGTGTACTCTAGTAGCCTCCAGCTACGGCCAGGATTCTCCAGAGCTGCACCTGGACCTATACTCTAGTAGCCTCGAGCAGAGCTACGGCCAGGATTCTCCGGCGCTGCACCTGGACCCTATTGTATTGGTACTATAACGTTAGCAAGCCCTCAGCTCGAATACGCATCGAATCAGTGTTATAAGACATTGATATCAGGAGCTATCTGTAGCTACTGCTAGCCGGATATATAACGTTAATACAACGCCTCAGTGAATTATTTAGTTCAATGGGACATTTCGTTTTGAACGGTGAACTAATTTGCGTTAACGTGAGCTAACGGCTAACGGAGCTATCATACACGTCTACTCTACTAGACTTGATGGAGCGTTTGTTGATGTCAGGAGCTATCGGTAGCTGGCCGACTAGATACCGTTCGGTTAGACAATGCCTCATCATGTATTAAACTAAAAGTGAATAGTTGACTGGGTCATTTTGTAACGGTAGCTAAGCTAACGTTAGCTCAGGGAGACGTCCCGTCCCACTAGACTACTAGTAGACCCGTGTTTACATGCGTGCGGGAGGGGCTGGCACGCCCACTGCGCGAAGCCTCCTAAATAACTTTTTCTAGTTCGCACATATCTATTATCTATGACTAATTCTATCTATTTTTAGGGGCAAATGCGAGTGAAATAGTCGCGCTGTGGTTACATGACGTCATTGCTATTTTAGAGCTGCACTACCGGTTATACGGTATAGTCAAAATCCATACCGTAGAGCAAATTCATACCGTTTATACCGTATACCGTTTATACCGTCCACCCCTACTTGAGGTGTTGCAGGACCAGTCTCTCAAACGTCTTCATGACATGTGACGTCAGAGCGACTGGCCTGTAGTCGTTGAGGGTGCTGGGTCGTCCCTTCTTGGGCACCGGGACAATGCAGGAGGTCTTCCAGAGCTGGGGCACCCTCTCCAGCCTCAGAGAGAGGTTGAAAAGATGCTGGAGCGGTGCTGCCAGCTGCTCCGCACATACTTTGAGCACCCTGGGATTGGTGTTGTCCGGTCCTCTGGCCTTGTTTACACTAATCCTGGAGAGCTGCCTACTGACCTGACTGATTGTGATCGTCAGGGTTGGGGGTGGTAGGCAGTCTGCTGCTGTTGGGGGTGGGGTGCCGGTGCTGATGGGTGGGTGGGGGACGGGGGGGGTGCTTTGTAGGTGTGATCTGGTACTGGTGTCGATGGGTGGGGAGAGGGGTGTGGGGAGGCCACTCTGGTCAAAGCGGTTGAAAAACGAGTTGAACTCATTTGCACGCTCTGGGGGGCCCTCAACAGCTGTGCCCTGCTGTTTGAACCCAGTGATCTTCCTTACGCCCGCCCACACCTCCCTGGTGTTGTTGGCCTGTAGTCTGCCCTCCAGATTAAAATATTTTCCCTGTGGTATTGAATATCGATACTTTTCAAGGTATCGTATCGAAGTTAGAAATTCCAGTATCGTGACAACATTAGTAGGCTGTCAATAAAAAGGCAGCGAGGGGCTAAACAGAGTATAAACACTGTGATGTGCATTGTATAATAATTCAGTTCCACGTCCAGAATATGCTTAATGAAACACGTATGTACATACATAAACGAATACTGTTGCAGTCTTGCATTACTTGCGCTCTTACGATACATGCACACTAGCTATACTTGCGCTCTTGTGGTCAATAGAAAATATACGCTCCCTGAGCTCACCCCTTCTCTCTGTAAAATGTCAACACCAGTTAAAAGGAGAATGAAATCCCATATGAATACTACTATTCCCGCCAAACCTCAGTGGACACGACCCCAACCACCTAAAGTGACAGTATGACTAACAATACAACACCATAAACCACAGAGAATACTGAAACTTACATATATGGCTCCTACAGGAACCTTGAAGCTCGCCTCAAAACCCACCTGTTCTCCCTTGCCTTCAACCCCCCCCACCCTTCAACCCCCCCTCCAACCTGATTGATGTCTGTCTCCAGTCTTTTTTGTGCTTTCATGCGGTCTCCCCTGTTCCCCCCATGGTCTCATGTTCCTTTTGTTTTTGTTTCTTTGTTGTTTCTTTGTTTTTGTTTCTTTGCTTTCGTTTCTTTGTTTGTACTCTTGCTCCCGACTACTGTCAGCGACTTCGGGTTACTGAGAAGCGCTATATAAATTAATTATTATTATTATTATTACAATCCCAGTTTAATTGTAAAAAATGTCAAATGGTTTACATTTGTAGTACTTTACCGTCTCCCTGGTCAACTAACTGCTAGCATCTGCAGCGATGTAATTCTCTTCGCAATAAAATATTACGATTTGTGAGGTAATTAGGTAGGGCTAGTGCAATACTCCAATTCAGCCATTGGCAATTCAGCCGTTGGGTGGGGGGCACTGTTGAGCGGGCCTGTGACCGGACCTGAAAGCGCCCCTGGCTCTGCGGCTCTGCAGTTGCATACTATTGGGATTCGTTGGAAGCAGCACGGAGTCTCGACTCGGGACTTATTTTATTTTATTTTAGCAGCAGTTATCAATATCGACCAGGAGGACAGCGTGATCTAAGGGACATGTTTCATTACTAGTCAAGTGTCATTACTTTAGTTATCAAAGGTGGAATCTCTGGACGCAATGACATTATATAGTTTAAAGCTAAACTACGTTTTTCTTTCTTGTTAGAAGAAAGATAACTTATTCAGTTAGATTTGATTTGATCTTTATTTATCTCTAACATTTTCAACCATAAACACACACATTTGTAATAACAAAAAAAACTAAAACGAAATAAAATACAAATACATTTAAATATATTTTCCTATGGAAGGAATAATCAACATGGCTCCAATTGGTTGACTATAACAGCACTGTGACCAAATATCCCTATACTAGCACCTTGTTAAACACTTTTTTATATATATATTTATTTATTTTTAATCATAATTATTCTTGTGAAATCTTTCCACCTGGGAGCCTTTTGACTAAATCAATTTATTCTCCCCTTCTCTGAATGGTGTTTCTTATGTCAATAACAACTATAGACGACGACAACCAAAGTAAAGAAACGACATTTGATTTTTGGGACGGTTACATTCACTTTGGGACGGTTAAAATTGTATTTCGGGACAGTTCTGGGACGGTGGTGAAAAAAGTTAGTCTGGAGCCCTGCTGAGGGGCCAGACCATTTAAGGCTTTAAAAACAAACATCGCAATTTAAAAATCAATCCTGAAACAAACAGAGAGCCAGTGCAGGGAAGCTAGCACTGGTCTGATGTGCTCACGCCTCTTAGTGCCAGTCAAGAGGCGTGCAGCAGCATTCTGCACTAGCTGCAGGCGTCGTAAGGAGAGCTGGTCGAGGCCCACATATAGAGCATTACAGTAGTCCAGCCTTGGCGATATGAACGCATGGATGAATGAATGAATGAATGAATGAATTTATTCACACACACACACGATACATTACATGTGAGTATCCTCAAGTGATATAACAATGTCGCAAATTGTGTGCATGTGCCAGGTCTCCCAAGAAGCTATTTAAAGCTTTTGGAGGGAGCCTGAACACCGATACAAACGGAATATAAACAACAAAACAATAAACAAAAAAACAAAACAAAACGATACAACATGGGTAGGTTTACACACCTACCTACTAACTGACATATAACAGAGATACATAATACAGACAATTGTATTCCTAAGTTATAATTTTAATTAGAGATATGATTTAAGCAGTTCCTCTTTCAGTGATTTTTTAAAGGTTTTAAAGGTTTGTCATTTTCAAATTTTCGTCAAGCTTGTTCCAGATCTGTGGACCCCTGCATGCTATGCTTAGGCTAGCACAATTGAGCCTTCTCCTCTTGCCAAATATAAGATGCTTATTTCTTGTGTTGTGGATGTGCAGTGGTTGGCAGACTGGGACAAGCTCAGACAGTCTGTGATTCATGTTGTTGACAACTTGATACATAATTGATGCGTTTTGATGAATGTTAAATTCAGCGAGCCTCAGGAGACCAAAGCGATGGAACAGAGGCTTTGAGGGCGCTCTATACCCGGACCATGACAGCACTCGTAGTACCCTCTTTTTTTTTTGTATTGATCTTTTTCCCCCTCCATTTTCCTCCGATTTTTCTCCCATCCCAATGTTAGTCGTATGCCAATTCCCAGTCCCTTCCTGGTCGCTGCGCACTTACCCCCCACAGTCAGATCATCTGGGAGAGTGGAGGCTACCACGTGCTTCCTCCGACACACGTCCAGCCAATCACCGCTTCTTTTCACCTGGCAGCGCGGATTCTCATTGAGAGGGCGTAGCGTGTGGGAGGATCACACTATCCCCCTCAAGTCCTATCCGCGCTTAGCAGGCGCCCCGACCGAACTGTAGGAGTCGCTGTTTACAACGACCCGGACCCACCCCGCCAGCTTCTCCCACCCTCTAATACAGCCAATTGTATTAGTGTGGACGGCCAGTAGGGCTGGGCGATATGGAAAAAAATCATATCGCGATAACGATATGATAATTTTATTTTATTTCTCGATATCGATAATTATCGAATTGTTATAAGTATAAAAAAAATTAAAAAAACAAAAAAAAAACATTTTTTTTTTTTTTTTTAACAACAGATGTATGTTTATTTTGCAGCAATTCTTTGTCATTGCCGCCATCTTTAGTGTTACATCCCCTCACACTCCAGTTCTCAGGCTGCAGCTGAATAAGCCAACATATTTGGACAGTTTTGTTTGTAGATATTTTATGTGGCATTTGAAGTTGAGTGACTCATCGATGATGACCCCCAGGAATTTTGTGGACACCACTCTTGACAGCTCCTTTCCATTTATTTTTATGCACATGTGATTAGGGATGGGTACCGAATTCGGTACTTTTGAGGCACCGAACCGAAACACGTTGGTACTACAGAGTATCGAATCAAGTGAGAAACCAAAAAATAAAAATAAAAAAATGTTTAACTTTTTTCTTTTCATGTCAACGTTCACACGCACAATATATGCTTACCTAGGATTTGACTTGATTCAACAACAAAGCAGTTGGAGCAATGACGAGCCGAAAACTGTCGAAATTGTAGTTATTTGAAGTTTGGATTTTTTTTTAACGACTGATACTAAAGTACAGAAAAAAGGTACCGTTGGGTACCGGTATCGATTCACAGGTACCGGTATCGGTTCAAATGTGAAAGGTACCCATCCCTACATGTGATGTGTGCGCATCCAATTTGAGTGGAAGACAATACAGTTAGTTTTGCTGAGATTTAGTGATAATTTGTTGCATTTAAACCAGGTGTCCACTTTTTGTAGTTCTGTGTTGAGTAGATCTTGTAGCTCGAGTGGATTTTTATGTGACAGAAACAAATTAGTGTCATCAGCGAATATTACTTTGTGCAGAAGTTCAGATGAGTTGACAAAGTCATTTATATAGAGAATAAATAGTAAAGGCCCTAGAATTGACCCCTGGGGGACCCCATATTTGATGTCCATTTTTATTGATTTGTTATTTTTTATATCGACGTACTGTTGCCTACCATGTAAATAGCTACTGAACCAGTTTAGAGCCAGACCCCTTATGCCATAATGGTGTAGTTTCCCAAGTAGAATAGTGAAGTCAATGGTGTCAAAGGCCTTTGATAAATCCAAGAAAACGCCCACCCAACAATCACCCTGATCAATGGCATCATGTATTTTTTCTATGAGGTCTAGTATTGCCATGTTTGTTGTTCTCTTTTTCCTGAAGCCGTATTGTGAATTGGTGAGTATATTTAGTTTGGTGGTGTATTCGCTTAATCTATTGTACACAACTCTCTCATAAACTTTGGATAGAGTTGGTAACACGGATATTGGACGGTAATTATTAATACTATTTTTGTCACCTGATTTATATATGGGTATTATTCTCCCAATTTTGATGTTTTTTGGCACCACACCATGTAGTAAGGACACATTTATACAGTGACCCTCTCCAGTGACCCTCTCCAGGTCTTTGGGAGATAGGTAGGGCTTTATTTTTGCCAGGAGCCTTAGTTGAAAGGAGCCTTTTAACCACAGACCCAATCTGTTTATTAAATTTCAGATCCCTGTCAAAAGTGACACCAAGGCTTTTTATAGAATTTAGTTTTTTGGCATCGAGGGGCCCTAAAATACCTGCCGAGTTTCCCAAGCGGTCCAGATGCCCAAACACAATTACCTCCGTCTTGCCGTCATTAAGATTTAGGAAATTTAGATCCATCCAAATCTTAATGTCGGCAAGAGCGGCCAGCAGAGGTTCAAGACAGTTATTGCATTCTACTTTTAGAGGAAGGTAAATTTGGACATTGTCCGCATAGCAGTGAAAAGAGACATTATGTTTGCGTAGAATAGAACCTAAGGGCAGCATTTATAAGGAAAATAACAAGGGACCCAGGCAGGGCTCTACGCTAACCTTTTTCCCAAGGAGCACATGTGCTCCTAAATGAACAAATTTAGGAGCACACAAAGAAATTTAGGAGCATCCAAAAATATTTAGGAGCACAGTGAAAATATTTCACGTATAAATGTGTATTTGTACTGTGTGTGCATGTGTGTAAATTAGCTCTTGCTACAACCCTGCATGTTTACATTTTGTATTTTGTACTTGATGTACATGTGCTGTCCCTATCAAATAAACTATCAAATCAAACTACTGCTACAAAAGGTTGTCACTTAACTTTAGCTTTTGCCCCTTTTATGCATATAATGCCTATGTTTTGGCTTTGTTTCTCTTCTAGAAAAATAATCCTTTCAGGGTTGCCTATTGAAATACTGTACACCTCCAGTACAGAAACATTGTTTATGAGTTTGCGTGTCAGGTAGACCATTGATTGACAGTCGAGTCTGCCAATTACATCGCACCGCTTGCACTCCAGCCGTCCGGCACTGCAGCTGGACCCTAGCCCATCTCTGCTGTTGATAACGCTAGCCAAGTTATTATATACACAGTGGGCCAGTGACTTTGGTGTAGGGGTGTAACAATGCATCGATCCTAAGGGGGAAATTCAACTGCATCGATTTGAAAATGTTAGAATAGATTATCGCAATATGTACACGTTATGTTATTGTCATGTCCGTTACAGCCAACACACCGACATACGCTACTGCATCAACGTTATGATTAACAAAGCAAGGCATTCGTTTTGTTGCATTAACGTTATATTACTATTGCTATCGATAAATCTAGGTGTTCTAAAATCTATTGCTATTGGTAAGAGAGATACTATATAATAAGTTGGTGTCTCGGAAAACGAGAGCCCTGATCGCAATGGCGGAGTTTCAGGAAGTAAACAAGCAAAATGAGAGCTTCCGATTGGTCATTTGCTTTATTTCCCATGAAACCAGTCACTTTACTCTACTGTGATTGGACCGTTGGCTTGAGTGCAATGTGGGACTTGTAGTTTTTTAACGATTCTCGGCGGAGAAATAAAAAGTACGACTGAAGGCTGTAATCTGCAGTCGCACACCGTGCGCCTAATTGACTTTTGAGGTTCGCACACAAATATTTTTAGGGGCATATGCGAGCAATATGGTCGCACTGTAGAGCCCTGGACCCAGGCAGCGTTTCCGTTAGACGGTAATTACCGGTATTTGACCGGCAAAATCTGTTGAAGTTCGACATATTTAATCTCTCCGGTCATAATGTCCGGTGAAAATAATTCCCTCTAAGCACAATTTGATTATTTGAATTGTATTAAAATAGGCTAAAATAAAATAGCCTATGCGATGAACGAAACAATCATTACATTTGTTTCATCGTTGCTTCACCAAGCAGCCGGTCTAATAATGTTGTCAGCGCGAGCTTGCTGCTAGATTTGCGAAAAGCATGCAGCTGCAGACCCACAGAACCCGGCAGCTTTGCCGGCACAGTGCAGTACTCCAATTCAGCCATTGGCAATTCAGCTGTTGGGTGGGGGGCGCTGCTGAGCGGTCCCCAGACCAGACCTGAAAACACAGCTGCTCTGCGGGTCTGCAGCTGGATGCTTCTCGCAAATCTAGCAGCAGCAAGCTCGCGCTGACAACATTATTAGACCGGCTGCTTGGTGAAGCAACGATGAAACAAATGTAATGATTGTTTCGTTCATCGCATAGGCTATTTAATTTTAGCCTATTTTAATACAATTCAAATAATCAAATTGTGCTTAGAGGGAATTATTTTCACCGGACATTATGACCAGCACCAAGTCGTTGGGAGGTGGAGATATACATCACGCAAACCCACGATAATGTTGCCGTCTCCCTCTGCCAAATTTCTCAGTTCTTCGCTTGATATAATTAATACAAATGTCCAATATAACGGAATTCGTTAGCTCATAAAAATGTGATTATAACAGACTGCTGTTTATTAATGTCGGGCAGACTGCCCACCGACACCTCAAGTCGGCAGCAGCATGAAGTCTCGAGGGACTTATTTTATTTGGAATATATTAATGACTGTATACGCAAAAGTAGCCTAGTTTTAAGTTAAAATATTATAAATGCCTTGAGGATGTCATTCTTTATATAGGCCTATCAATTGTTTTTAAGCTCAATAAACTCTGACCGGAATTTATCCCATTTGTCCGGTAGATTGAAATCTACCGGACACTCAGACCTGCAAAAAAAAAATCTAACGGAAACCCTGGACCCAGGATGGAACCTTGGGGAACACCACAGGAAAGAGGGGCCACATTTGAGGAGAATTCACCCAGATGGACAGAGAAAGTCCCATCAGTCAGGTACGACTGAATTAACATAAGGGCAGCACCTCTTATGCCAACACACTGTTCTAGGCGGGATAAAAGGGTCTTATGATCCACCGTATCGAAGGCAGCCGTCAAATCCAGTGTTACCATAATGCAGGGTTAGAAATTAACATTTTTTTTCAGGGACTTTTTTTGCCCCCCTTAATTGATTTTCGGGGGCTTTTTTTTGTATTTCGGGGGCACTGAATTTATGATAAACGGTAGGGGTGGGACGGTTCACAAAATGGGACGGTTTGGTTCGTATCACGATTTTGGGGTCACGGTTTTCAGTTCGATATATGTTAATTTTTATTAAAAAAAAATTTAACACTCAAATCTAAACATGCTTCTCATTTATTAAAAATAAAATAAAAGGTTTACAGTGTTTACAGCCTTAAATAATGTTTGGCACACAAAGACCGAACTGACTGAAAAATATAGGCTACATTTGTCAAAGTATTAACTTAGTGCAAACTAGAGTTGTTCCGATACCGATACTAGTATCGGAAATGCCGCCGATACTGCCTAAAATGCTAGTATCGGTATCGGCGAGTACACGTAAATTCTAGCCTCCGATCCCATGATGTAATTTATCTCCTGCCGAGTCCTGCGGAGAGTGAGGATTATAAAATGAACATGTTTTAAAGTGTGATGCTGTGTCATTTTAACAGCAGATACACTTTCTTAAACTCCATTGTCCCCGACAGTGCGGTGTGACGGGGAGCTCGGACGGGAATTGGGATGTGTTTGGCTGGTGTTATGATAGCATTAGCTGGAAAGATAGCTAGTTGGAACAACATCCGCTTTTAACGTTACATCAAATCAGATGATCGCCTGTCCTTTCTCCAGGACCTAACACTGTCCGTGACCGTCTATCAACAATAATGCACCCACGGTGAATTGTATTTAAGTTAAGTAGCTACGGACTAGCGTTAGCTGACTATTACTAACGTTATCTTAATGTCGATGCGGGAAGGCGAGCTAGGTCAGTTAGCTTAGCTTGATAACGTTACCGTGTCTAAAGTTGGTGCTATTCACATAATCCAGCAATAATGGCTGCAGACCTGCAAGCAAAGTACAGCAAGTGCCAAAGGATAAGAGTCTGAGGCGGAGTTTCAAAAGAGAATGTTGAATATTTATTTTGCATCAAAAACCACAACATGAACGTTCTATCTGCCACTAGTTTACAGACTGAATAGGGTATATCTGCAGAGCCACTGAGTAGCGAGTGCAACACCGTTTAATGTCCGTGTGGATCATTGGAGTAGGGTATATCTGCAGTGCTGCAGCCCATACTCATTGATTAATGATACTAATACAAATCTATACAATCACCTGTTGTTGAATAAATACCATACGTTCTAGTTATTACTAAAAAACAGTATAACAGTATCTGAAAAAAAAAAGGTATAATTTATATAATTTTTTTTTAATTTTTTTTTTATGCACTGGTATCGGATAAATATCGGTATCGGCCGATACCCAAAGCTTAGGTATCGGAATCGGATCGGAAAGGGAAAAATGGTATCGGAACATCTCTAGTGCAAACAAACAATATGCTCAGCCAGCACTAGACTTTCCTTTCTTTAATATAAACACACATAAACAATGTCAACCATGTTTAAATTCCCTGATTGTCAGTTCTTAATGGAAAGATTCGTTTTCTGCTTGAAATTATTATGTTTCTGTCTACATTTATTTAGACTAACATTATTTAAATATTGAGTGCAACTGTGGTGGATTACGTAATTCGGTGAGTTGGAACTATCTATGGGTTGGCGCCGGGTCCCCACGGACATTTTAGCGTCACGGACCACCAGACGTTCATAACATCAACATGCAGTGGAAAAGCGGCAATAGTCCCGGTTGGAGTTAGTAAAACACAGTTGTATGTTAGCCTTCTTGGATGTTGAATAAACGCCTATCATTGTCTTTAAACACCCCGCCTCTCATTTCCTCCTCTGCTACAGTAGCTAGTAGCTACGGTGACATTTCATTGACTACAGTATTAGCTTGCGGGCTGCGTCGGGCTACCATAGTTAAAACGTGCGTTGTGTTTACAAACTCCTAACGCTATGGCAAGATGTGTGTAGGCCTATGTAATGTTAATGGCTATGTTTTTAAAGTCGTAATGAAGATTGATTTATATTGTGCCTGCCATTTTTACACAAACTGACTAGCACCTGGCAGCTGGCTGCTGCTGCCTGCAGCCAGTGCAGAACACCGGCTCCGCCAAATGATTTTTTTTTTATTTGCGCGTCATCTGAACCGTACTCCCACAGACGATCCATTACCGGATAAATATATATAATTAGTAAACTGTCGGGGGCATTAAGTGCCCCCCTTAACTGATTTTCGAGGGCATTTTGTCCATTTTCAAGGGCATTATGCCCCAAGCCCCCGTTAATTTCGAACCCTGCCATAATAGCATCACACCCAGAGTCCACAGTTAAAATAAGGTCATTGAACATTTTTAAAAGAGCAGTCTCAGTACTATGACGAGGTCTAAAACCCGACTGAAACTCCCCTTAGATGTCGTTTGTCTTTAAAAAAGATTGTTGCTTTGATGGAGATTACTTTCTCCAGCACTTTGGACAGAAAGGACATTTTCGAGATGGGCCTAAAAACAGAAGGGTCCAAGTTTGTTTTTTTGATTAGTGGCTGCACTATAGCGTGTTTAAAAGAAGTTGGAAAAATTCCTGAACTAAAACAAGCATGCACCAAAACAAGAATAAAAGAGCCACCTGAATCAAAATCAAGAACCTCTTTTAAAAGGAGAGAGGGAACACTGCAGTTTGTGGGCCGCAACACACGAACATCAGACAGTGAGGACAAGGATATGGGTTTAAACTCCTCAAAAGCAGCTGGGCACACAGGTGGAACCGAGGGGTTGGGGGCAGCAAGAGGGGGTGCAGACCGAAGAGACAAGATTTTGTCAGCAAAGAAAAAAATCATTACAGAGAGCAGGCGATGGTACAACAGGGGCAGTATTACGAGGGTTTACAAGAGAGTCAAGAGTATTAAATAGAACCCTGGGTTTGCTAATATTCTTAGAAATAAGATTGGAGATATACTCAGTTTTAGCAGACTTCATGGCTCTCTGATACTCCATTTTACAGTCTTTTATAATCCCAAACGAGAAGTCACGGTTCGGTACAGGTTTTTCCGTTTCGTTACAGTGGGGGAAAGTTTAAGTTTATTTATTTGGCTTTCCATGTTCCCCTCAGGGGTGATGTGTGTGTGCGTTCGCCACACTATGAGGCTATGCTAAATTACAGGTAATCTCTGTGTTGTGTGTGGGCCGAACGAACATCTGGCCCTTTGCGCAAGTTATATTTTGGGAAGGGGTGAACTTTTATTTAACCGTTATTTTACCAGGTAGTCACTTGAGATCAAAGATCTCTTTTTCGAGCAAGACCTGGCCTAAAAAAGTACAAGGTCCAGTACTGAAACGGTTCAGTACGGATACGTGTACTGTTACTAGGGCTGACCTTTTTTTTTTGGAATTCGAAGCTTCGGGGCCGAGATTTGATTTTAATTCGAAGCTTCAAAATAAAAAATAAAAATTTTCTTTTTTCCTTTTTTTCCCTTTTTTTTTAATGTTGTGGGACTTGTACAGCACTTTGTTCAACTTTGTCAGTGCTGTAAAGTTTAAACTAGGGCTGTCTTAAATACTTCGAAGCTTCGTTCGATGGCACGAGCTTCGAACATTAAAAGAAAATCGAAGTTTAAAAAAAATACTACTTTTATTTTTATTTTTTTTCAAAATATTGCGCCTCCATTCCAATGAAACGAAAGTAAGCGGCGCCTCGACTCCACCTCTCTACAACAAGCACGTGGAGATTATCTGTGTTGAAAACAACAAGGACGGGTGCAGCAGACATGTCGACGAAGAAGTCATCAGACGTGTGGTTACACTTTAAAATATGCAAAGACAATGCCCAAAAAGCAGAGTGCCAGATATGCCAGAAGAAAATGGCATATCACAACTCTACAACAACTTTGTCAAATCACCTAAAAAACATAAGTATCGTTGTACACGACGGCGACGCCACACAAAACAAAAGGCTATGCCTATGCTGCTATGACTAATGTGTTACCAAGTTGGCTAATTTAATTGTAATCATCTGCTTTTGTAGACGCATTGTCTGATATAATTATAAATTAAATATATTATAATTGTTTGCTTGATAGATGAAGGTTGCAACATAATTATGTAATGTCATGTCGTTGGCTGCGAGAGCAGCCCCACTGCACCCAGGCAGCGCAGCCGAGTGAAACCTTGTCGAAAGGGGCTACTTAATTAATTAATCCAATCCACTTTATTTATAGAGCACATTTAAAAACAACACAGTTTACCAAAGTGCTGTACAAGTCTCACAACATAAGATAAAAAAATAATAATAAAATATAATATTATAATTATTATTTTCTCTCTCGAAGCTTCGAATTAAAATCGAAGCTCGGCCCGAAGCTTCGATTGCCAAAAAAAGCTTCGAAGGTCAGCCCTAGTTTAAACCTTTTTAAATCTTAGACAAACAAAACACTTTGCTTTCATGAAATATTGTAAGCCGTCATTTGAGGCTTTATAAAAGCAGCACAATGAACACAAAATCTGTCCGTGCCGAGTCCGACCTCATCTTAAATAACAAACGGCATTGCTTGTTGTAATTAACAAAGGAGGCAGAGTTGATTTTGCAAAAAAAAAAATATATATATATATATATTTTTTTTTATAATCGAATTTTATTTTCATATTCGAATCCCATGCCCATTGAACAAAGCTTCGAAGTATTTAAGACAGCCCTAACTGTTACACCCCTAATGGGCACTAGGGTGGTCCTTCGTGATGGGTTAATTTTCTTATTCATTTATTTTAATCTGTTATGGTAGTCAAGAAAACTCTTAATTTCCTCAATCTGACAACATTTACTCTAATTAGGTTAGAGTTATCTTATCCCCAAAACTAACTCATAATTGAATTTCCCTTTAGGAAACACATAATTTAAACACCTTGCATGATGGGATTTCCTTCAGATTCATGTTGGCACCCATGTCTGACCAAGGGGTTACATTTCTTTTAATCTGCCATTTTGAAATCCAAAATGATGTAGGTTAGAGTTATCCCATCCAATAAATAAGCCAATACTTGAATTCCCCACAAAAAAACTCACATTTTAGACACCACTCATATTAAGATTTCCTTCAAATTCATGTTGGCACAAGTATGGCCCGCTTTACTCTGGGGTCCTCAGGGTGAAACTCGAAGGTTGATGAGGGAGCGGTAAATGTTGTCAGATTGAGGAAAACATTCACCAGGAGAGTTTTTTTTTTTTTTTTTTTATAAATTTTTTTTATTAAAATTTTTCCCACGTGAAACGAGACTCATCACAATACAATAATAATACATAAAAAGACATCACAGGACAATAACTTATTATAATAATGACGAGACAATAATTGAGACAGATTGTATAGTGACCATCTTGAGCCCCCTCCATCACCATACACAGCAGCCACGATCCCCAACCCTCGAGGACCCAGAGTCCGGCGCCCCAGAGAGTCAAAGCATCATGCCTCTTTAACACCAGGACTCGCAGAGGCCCCGAACCAGGGGCCCCCCCATTCCGAGCCTGCGACCATCAGACCCACAGCCAAAGGGGCCCAAAACATATACATATAAAATGTATATGCGCTCTTTTAGCTTTGCAACAGCAGCCAACCAGATCACGATATTAGATTCATTAACCCCTATAACACATGCAGTGGCTATCTCCAGATAGATCACATCAAGATAGGTGAGGAGAATCCATACCTTCGGGCAGAGTTTGTCTGGGTGAATCCAACTTGAGGCAATACATTTTTTGGCGGCTGTGAGTCCGGCCAAAGTTAGTATTTGCACATGTGTAGAGAGGTAATTGAGAGACATCATTCAATATCAATACAGAACGAGAGACGGGTATGGTCAGAGAGAAAATATCTGAGAGCTGAGAGGTAACGTTTTCCCAAAAGAGCTCAACAGGAGGACATTCCCAGTACATATGCATAGGGCTGGGCGATATGGCCTAAATATGATATCACGATATTTTCTGACCTTTCGGCGATACACGATACACATCACGATGATTTTCCTTTTTTCCCCAAACAATTCATTATGAGGCTTACCAAGACAGTATTTGAGTTTGCAAGCGAACATTAAAGACAAAAGACTCATGCATTTAGCATTTTTATATTATATATTAGATTTAGATAATTGGATTCTTAGATTATATATTTAGCATTTTAGCCTTCCGTTTTTTTTATATTAGATTAGATTTAGATGATTAGATTACATATTGTAACTATTTATTTATTTACATGCATGTATATTTATTATTTGAACGGCTTAAGGCTATATCTGTACTTGATGTTTGTTTGTTGTGTTGCATACTTGAAATAAACTTCAATCAAATCAAACCCCCCCTCTTAAAAACAAAAACCTGTGTTTAACCTAGCCATCTATAAAACATCATGCTAAAACTGTGAAACAAATGTCCTACTCCCCTAAAGAAAGAAATACATAGCAAACATGACTCAGTTATCCAATAGTGATGCTGCTTTTTATTTAGTTAAAATCTTTTAGTTAAGACTAAAAGACTACAATATATATGACTACAAGGGCCAGAAGCCGACTTCATGACGGCTTCCTGTCCTCTCATTCCATTTCCGGTTTTCCGGTTAACGTTACATTTTCAACAACAGATTGCTGCTAATTAAACACTTCATGGAAACAGAGTAACGTTAACGTTATGTCGAGTTCATACGTGTAGTGTAGTATGAACTCCACATAACGCTAACATTACTCCGTGTCCACTGTTGCTGCCACTGTTGCGTCGCAGATGGATGGTACACTGTTAGCTCCGTAGCAAATCCGCTCATTACCGATAGCAGTACTGTTAACGTCGGAGCTTACTCCTGGGTTTCAGGGGGCATCCCTAGCACCGAGCCACCGCCTCTCTGTCTCTGGCTAGGTGTGTGCGCTTAAGTGCGTGTATGTGCGTGTAGATGACGTAATTTGGGCAAGTGTGTGTGTGACTGACTTTATTTTTCTGCGAGAGAGAGAAAAGTATTTAGCACTGCGCTTGTAAGTCTCATCTCAGCCGCGGCGGCAAAACATCACGATATCCACAATACGTTTAAAAAGTGTATCGTTAATGAACTGTACCCGATATTTATATAATATCGTCATATCGCCCAGCCCTACATATGCATAAATGTTCCGGTGGCACCGTTTGGACACAAGGTACATCGAGAGTCAGGACTGAGACCCATTAAATTCAATCGTCTAGGGGTCAAATAAGTCCTGTGAACAAAACTTTGATGAATCTGTTGGTGATCTGGGTTGCGTGAGGATAGCCGAACATTTTCCCAGACTGCATCCCAATCAAAATCTATATCCACCTCCGGGACATCCTTTCTCCAAATCGTATCCAGGGGGAGGTCTTTATACAAGGACATAAGTAAATGGCGATAAAAGTCAGAAACAAAGCCTCTCGATGTCTCTTTGTCATAAAATAATTTGTGAAAACGGTGATGCACTAGTGGAACGTCCCATGGAACGCCATGAGCCAAGTCTGGATCACATGTGTGATAAGAGGGCCAAATCGTAATTTGCATTGCTTAATTGATATGTTGTTATACACAATATCCTGAAGTCTATATGGGGACACCATCTTCTCCTCCAATGGTTGCCAAGACACGGCTGCTTGCGCATCAAACCAAGTGATCAGAGGTCTCAGAGAGAAAGCTTAAATAATATTTAAAGTCTGGAAATGCTAAGCCCCCATCGAGTTTACTCCTCTGGGCAGTGGATCTCTTTAAGCGCGGGCGTTTATTGTTCCAAACGAATTTATATGAGGCAGAGTGCAATTTCTGCCAGTAACCAACAGGAGGAGGTAACGGGAGCATGGAGCTGATAAAGTTAATTCTGGGTAAAATATACATTTTAATTATTGACGCACGGGCCTGTAATGCATTTTTTTATTTGGACCATCTGTTGAAGTAATTCGTAATCCTGTCACCCAAGCTGGAGTAATTATACCTTACCGTCTGGCTAATAGTGGGGAATATTTCAATCCCGAGACATTTAAAGTGCTCCACCATAAGTATGTTTGCAGGTAGGATGGTAGCCTTCGCAGGGCTGTACGCTAAGCTTTTTCACTAGGGGCACACTAGTGAATATTTTTAGGGGCAAATTTTTTAATAACAATTTTACCATTATTAAAAAAATATGTTCCTCCTGCCTTTTTATTTAACATTTAAGTGCAGTTGTTTTCAGGTTTATCTTTTATAATGAACCAACTGAGTGTGTAAATCACTAATAGAACAAAAACAACAAACTGTGTGTGTGTGTGTGCGCGCGCTTGTGTAGTGCTCCTTGAATGAGATCACCACAACACACACACCATTGCATTAATCAGGAGGACAAGAAACTCTGCATACATTTGTTTCACAATGAAAAGTGCTTTAGAAATCAAATGAATTATTATTGTAAATAACCCCATGAAAGGTTTATTATTTGTATGGGTAATTACCTGCTTCATATTTGTGATGTTACTGGTTTCAGTGTGTGCCTAAAGTGATCAATGTGTTGGGCCTTTTATAGAGATCTATGCCAATTAATGTTTATGTATATCCGGGACTTTTATTAATAAGAATTGAGAGGTATTTGTATATGTGACCTTTATTTTGAAAACCGTGTTGCGACGCAACCTTATTTACATTTGCGCTTTTGACAGTGAAATGTTCAGTCCAACTTAGCTTGAAGGAAAGATTAATCAAAAAGGTTTAATTGACCCGTATGAGGCTCTTACGGTAGGACTTTGATTGTTTATAGAAGTGGAATGTAATACTATGCTAAACGAGAAATAAACAGTGATTTTACCAGCAATAAAGTTGAAAGCCACTTTAATTTCATATACGGGGAACCGTGACAATTATTAGTATTATCTTATTTGCATATTGTTTCATTATTAGATAGATAGATAGATAGGTTGATACTTTATAAATTTAAGTAGACAGTATTTCACGTCCTAATAGTGGGCTACTAGTACTCACCTAATGCATGGCTGAACCTGAACGTTAGAAGTTTCCGTGTCCCCGTCAATCAATCATCACTAGGGATGGGTACCTTTCACATTTGAACCGATACCGGTACCTGTGAATCGATACCGGTACCCAACGGTACCTTTTTTCGGTGCTTTAGTCTCAAGAAATGTAATTTACCTACCTCAGTCGTAAAAAAAAAAATCCAAACTTCAAATAACTACAATTTCGACAGTTTTCGGCTTGTCATTGCTCCGACTGCTTTGTTGTTGAATCAAGTCAAATCCTAGGTAAGCATATATTGTGCGTGTGAACGTTGGCATGAAAAGAAAAAAGTTAAAAAAGAAAAAGAGAAAAATAATAATTTTTTTTGGTATCTCACTTGATTCTATACTCGGTAGTACCGACGTGTTTCGGTTCGGTACCTCAAAAGTACCGAATTCGGTACCCATCCCTAATCATCACGTCAATCATCATCATCTTATCATCTCTCCACATCGCACGTGGTTGTCATAAGATGGACTGATATCCACTCCGTTGTTCTTGCAGAGCAAAATTAGCGTCTTAAATTTATTGAAAGGAGGCGCTTCTTTGGCGATGCAATAGCCCATATTGAAAGGAAGAGAGGCCACATTCAGTTTCGTTTCGCTAGGAATTATGGGATTTGGTGTTGGATGTATAGACTCTACGCAGATAGGGACATGGTCTTTAATCGCACGATAGACTACAAGTACCAAGTATATAGCGTGACCCAGATTCACTCCACGCAAATCTTTTTTTTCACTCAGGTGATCGCAGTAACTTCATTCATTGCCGACAGATTATTTCATAGCACCACAACATTGTGTCGCACTGTACAGCCTTGGTTGTAGGCTAATGTTTTTAAAAAAAAAATTTCAATTTGTATGGATTAATTTAGGAGTGAAATGCGAATGAAGGGTTGAAATCACAACTCGCAACGTTGCTCCTAAATAATATTTCCAACTCGCAACGGCCAAATTAAGGGGCAATTTGCGATAATCTCGTCGCAGTGTACAGCCCTGCTTCGCAGGCTCATTAAGTGGAAGAAAAGCAGATTTTGGCCAGTTGATCTTAAAGCCGGACAGGCTGCCAAACTCATCTATCACACTGAGAGAGACGGAGGGATTCTGCATAAACAGGAGTACATCATCTGCGTATAAGCTGATATGGTGATGTGTGCCCTGAATTGAAACGGGATATAATTTGGGATTGTCTTATGTATTGAGCCAGAGGTTCAAGGGATAAGGCGAAAAGTCTGTGACTAAGAGGACAACCCTGTCTAGAAGAGCGAATGAAACCCTCACCCAACCCCATCCTTCTAAGAACTGCCCACAAGTAAGACCACTCCAATCTGTCAAAGGCCTTCATTGCATCCAAGGACATGACCGCTGTAGGGACTGCAACATCCTTGCTGGCATCAATCACGTGCAGTAACCGTCTGATGTTGTCAGTAACCAGGCGGCCTCTTATGAAGCCGGTCTGATCAGGGTGAATTAGAGATGCAGGGCTGTACAGTGCGAGATATATGTTGCACGTGCTACAGCAACATCGGTCTGTGCGATGAATGGATTTACTTTAGTAGCACTGGTGCGATAGGCATTCGGTTCATATCGATACTCTTATTTTGGGCTCCACAGCACATAACAGTACTCGTCTCAGTAGTAGCAGTAGCGTCTGGAACACGCACATTGCAACATAGCAAGGCTAGTGTGCCTATTTCACCACCCAAAAAAAAATCCCTGCTGTTTTATTCCGCAACGGGTCAAATGCATCTAACATGCTTTGCAATCCTCGCCATTCCTTTATGACCACGTCGTGTTAAAGACCGGAATTAACGTTACGTTAGCGTAAGCTAACAACCAGCTAACCCTGTTCAGAGCCATAGAGAGAACAGTAGAGTGGGGACTGGGAAGGAGGGGGGGGGGGGCAGGCAGGCATTCTCCCTTCTGTGTGTGTGTGTGCGTTTGAAAAGATCAGATGAAGTCAGACGAGTATATTATATTGATAGTAAATGTACTGAGGGTGGACAGATAATGTTGATATTTAAACATAAAAAATACAATACATAATAAATGTATTCGTGATCATCATGCAACATAAAACAATTGCAGCAACTGTTTGTGAGAGGAAGGTGTTTTAGGTTGCCTGTTGTGAGTTCCAAAAACGTAACGAGTCTGGCTGTGTGACGTAAACTTGTCGGCATGAAAATGACAGCCAAACATGGCACTGCAACTAAATAACACAAATAAAATAGGCACATTTGTGACTGTTACAAATATAACACATTTTATACTTGTGCTACAAGATTTTGGCCTGTGCTACAAAACTATCAACTGTAGCACCAGTGCTATGTGCAAAAAAAGTTAACGTATGCTTTTGAAGTCGAGTGGCTAGAACCTTGGCATATAGCTTTAGATCGGCTCCGAGGAGACTTAGGGACCTGTAGCTGCCACATTCGGTGGGGTCCTTATCTTTCTTAAGTAAAACAGATATAAGCGCCATATTGACATCTCTGGGAAAATTGCCCTCTTTGATTGAGTGTAAAATCATTGAGACTAATAAGGGACAGAGTACATCCCAGAATGCAAGATAGAGTTCCGGTGGAATGCCGTCCCATCCGGGAGCCTTGCCCCGTTGCATATCCGCAATCGCCTCTCTAAGTTCAACCAGTGTGATAGGTGCAGCTAACAGTTTAGCACTATCTTCCGAGATCTGTGGTAGGTTGATTTGATTAAGAAAGTCCTCCAGCTTGGTATGATCAAAGACCACCTCTGACTTGTACAGGTTGGAATAAAAAGAGCAAAATGTATCATTAATCTTTTTTGGTGGTTACCTCCCCCTGTTGGTTCCTAATGGAAGGGATATCCGCAAATTGCTCACTGGCACGTATCTTCATAGCAAGTAGGAGACTAGGCCTGGAGCCGTGAAAGTAGTAGTGCTGTCTTGTTCTGTGCATCTGAAATTCAGATTGTTGTCTTAAAATGGAGTTAATCTCTTTTTCCACCTTTATTTGAAGCTCCAGTCGACTAGAGTAGTTGTGCTAATGTGCTGCAAAGAAGAGATCAACGTGGCATGAAGCTTTTCCAATTCCACCAGCTTGGAGAGACGTCCCGCTCCTACTACTACTGAGTACAGCACAGCATAAAAGTTAGCGTCATACAAATTAGGGGCGTATGCAGAAATCAGCGTAATTCTCCAGTTAGAGCATTCTATTTTAGCAATAGTAATTCGACCAAGGTCCAATTCCTTCCTTTTTTAGCCACGTTAGTACACTTGTGTGTTTATGCGGTATATTGAGACCCCCTGTATGTATATGCTCCATGAACAGGCGGTTGCACTTTGCCTTTCAGCCATAGGCCACACAACAGGATTAACAAGCAGCATCAAGACTGCAATGCCAACAGTTGTCTTGGTGCTGGGCAGACCTATAGGGTGGCAATATTCTGGATAAGAAACAGGCAAATGTTGGCCAGTTTTCAATAACTGCCCTTGGAGCAGATTCATGTTTAAACTTGAGATAACTGCCCTTGGAGCAGATTCATGTTTAAACTTTAGAAATACAAACTGAACGAATGCAAAACACACTTCTCCAGGTACAATTGCTGCATTGCTCCCCAACAACAAGCGGAGATATGAATGACTTTAGAAATACAAACTGAACGAATGCAAAACACACAAGATCTGAACTTTTCTCTCTTCTCCAGGTACAATTGCTGCATTGCTCCCCAACAACAAGCGGAGATATGAACGAGTCAAGGCCTCACTACTGTGACCAGTGTGAGAAGAGCTTCAAGACCTCTGGAAACTTAAAGGAACACCAGCGTATTCATACAGGAGAGAAGCCCTACCACTGTGACCAGTGTGGAACACGCTTCAGAACCACTGCACAATTAAAGACACACCAGCGTATTCATACAGGAGAGAAGCCTCACTACTGTGACCAGTGTGAGAAGAGCTTCAAGACCTTTGCACAATTAAAGACACACCAGCGCATTCATACAGGAGAGAAGCCCTATAACTGTGACCAGTGTGAGAAGAGCTTCAGTCAGTCTGTAAACTTAAAGACACACCTCCGCATTCATACAGGAGAGAAGCCCTATAACTGTGACCAGTGTGAGAAGAGCTTCAGTCAGTCTGTAAACTTAAAGACACACCTCCGCATTCATACAGGAGAGAAGCCCTATAACTGTGACCAGTGTGAGAAGAGCTTCAAGACCTTTGCACCATTAAAGAAACACCAGCGCATTCATACAGGAGAGAAGCCCTATAACTGTGACCAGTGTGAGAAGAGCTTCAATGAGTCTGGCCACTTAAAGATACACCAGCGTATTCATACAGGAGAGAAGCCCTACTACTGTGACCAGTGTGGAACCCGCTTCAGAACCACTGCACAATTAAAGACACACCAGCGTATTCATACAGGAGAGAAGCCCTACTACTGTGACCAGTGTGGAACTCGCTTCAGTCAGTCTGTAAACTTAAAGACACACCTCCGCATTCATACAGGAGAGAAGCCCTATAACTGTGACCAGTGTGAGAAGAGCTTCAGTAGATATGATAACTTAGAGATACACCAGCGCATTCATACAGGAGAGAAGCCTCACTACTGTGACCAGTGTGAGAAGAGCTTCAAGACCTTTGCACAATTAAAGACACACCAGCGCATTCATACAGGAGAGAAGCCCTATAACTGTGACCAGTGTGAGAAGAGCTTCAGTCAGTCTGTAAACTTAAAGACACACCTCCGCATTCATACAGGAGAGAAGCCCTATAACTGTGACCAGTGTGAGAAGAGCTTCAAGACCTTTGCACAATTAAAGACACACCAGTGCATTCATACAGGAGAGAAGCCCTACTACTGTGACCAGTGTGGAACACGCTTCAGTCAGTCTATAAACTTAAAGAGACACCTCCGCATTCATACAGGAGAGAAGCCCTATAACTGTGACCAGTGTGAGAAGAGCTTCAGGCAATTAGGTGACTTAAAGACACACCAGCGCATTCATACAGGAGAGAAGCCTTACTACTGTGACCAGTGTGAGAAGAGCTTAAACACCTTTGCACAATTAAAGATACACCAGCGCATTCATACAGGAGAGAAGCCCTATAACTGTGACCAGTGTGAGAAGAGCTTCAGAACCACTGGAAACTTAAAGGAACACCAGCGCATTCATACAGGAGAGAAGCCCTATAACTGTGACCAGTGTGAGAAGAGCTTCAGTAGATATGATAGTTTAAAGATACACCAGCGCTTTCATACAGGAGAGAAGCCCTATAACTGTGACCAGTGTAAGAAGAGCTTCAGTAGATATGATAGTTTAAAGATACACCAGCGCATTCATACAGAAGAGAAGCCTTAGGGACTGCAGAAGTGTGTAAATGTGTGTGCGCCATCTCTCCCTCGTCGGCGACACACACAAAAACTTGACTGTGTGTCTCAAACAGGGTTCGACAGGCAGAGAACGAGCGAGAGAGGGAGGGACGGCGGGAGGGACAGCAGAAGTGTGTAAATGTGTGTGCGCCATCGCTCCCTCGTCGGACACACGCACACAAACTTGACTGCGTGTGTGTCGGGGACGCATCTCTCCTCTCTCCCTCGTCGGAGCATTACCTCTCTCGCTTGCTCGTTCTCTCTCGCTCTCTCTCGTATGTATCACGCTGTGTGGGTGACTGTCACTGAAAGCGCTTATGGGCGGAGCCCATCCAATAACAGCCTGAAATCCTGCAGCTGGAAAATTATGTTTTTGAGTACTCCATAAGAAATATAAAACAATGATTTTCTTTTTAAATAAACCTTACAGATGTCTTCCATAGACTCACAGGAATTGTGTAAAGTTGCCCAAATAGTGCAAGGAATAGTAATGCATGTCCCCTTTAAAGAAGCACCAATATATTCCAGTATATTTATTCAACCCTAAGAATCTGCTTAAAAACTCAACATACTTAACACATTCATCCTGGACAGCAATCCAACTAATGTGATCTGCATCACAGGGCTCGAAATTAACATTTTTACTTGGTAGCACTGGTGCTCCCAACTTCAAAAAGTTTGGAGCACCAGCAAAAATGTAGGAGCACCCACCAAAATGTAAGAAGCACCAACAATATATAATGTAATATTTCTTTTATTGAAAGAAATACATAGCAAACATGACTCAGTTATGCAATAGTGCTGCTGCTTTTTATTTGGTTAAAATCTTTTAGTTAATAAGACTAAAAGACTACAATATGACTACAACGATTTCATGACGGCTTCCTGTCCTCTCATGACGGCTTCCTGTCCATGCAATGCCCGGAACATTAACGTAAAATTTTCAACAACAGATTGCTGCTAATTAAACACTTCATGGAAACAGTAACGTTAACGTTCTGTCGAGTTCATGTAGTATGAACTCGACATAACGTTAACATTACTCCGTTTTCATGAAGCGTTTAATTAAGTCCATCGCAGATTTCAATGATGTTATGAGCTATCAGTAGCTAGCCAGCTAGATAACGTTAGACAAGTGAATAGTTTACTGGGCCATTGTTTAATGCTTCAGTGATGTTAAAAGAGGACCTGCACGCTTGCTATCTTCGGTGCTAATGAGATTGGTCTGTGACAAGACGGGTCTGTGAGTAGGAGGGGCCATGAGGACACTGCATCAACTGAACCAATCTAAAATCAGCATTCCATGTAAGAACGTCAAGCTCACGTTTAATTGGTTAGAATGGACACGTCAACTCACTGGCACATACTGAGTGACAGACAAACCAGAGAATGTACAGAGAAAGGGACGTTGGGGGAGGGGGGGTCGCACCAGAACAATTATTTGCAGTCGCACGAATGCTCCCAATGATATTTTGAGGTCGCACAGATACAATTTCGGTCGCATATGCGGCCAATTCGGTTGCAATTTCGAGCCCTGCATCAGAAGAACTTCTGACACTCATCTTCAAACACCAGTTTCTTGGTTTAAATAGAGCCTTGCTCTCTAGTCCTCTCTTCCAACAATAGTTGTCTCTCTTCCAACATGGCTGCCTGTAACCAGACACACATAGGGCTTAAGGGGTGCTTGAGCATCTGCCCTTTTTCCCTCCGGGTCAAACAATGCTCTGTCTGGTGGTAATGGTATTTTATTTTGTTTATTTTCTATTGAAATTCTATCAAATATGTGCTAAATATAGATGCAACAATGCATTTTAAAGTTTTGAAAGATTGCGTCCCTCCCAACTATTCTTTCAGTAGGAAATACTGCATGTGGTTTAGAGGGGTGGCTCCTAGGTAGAGCAGGGCATGACGCAGAAAGAGACAATATCTCCTGTGTATGAAGATTATCATTTAAATATCTATTTAAAATATTTCTTGTTATACCCGACATCGCTGCAAATGAGGGCAATCTGAACTTTTTTCTAGTTAAAATAAAGGTTTGAAATGAAATTAATTAGGATCAATGGTATTCAATACATTCAATACATTCAATTTTACATTGTGAAACTGTATCTAAATAGTTTACAATCCATCCAAAACGTTTGAAATACTCAAACTGTTAATTTATGTAAAGTTTTTGGATGATGAGCAAACAGTGTTTCTCATCTTCAGTCAGACATCGGAGCAAACTGGTCAGCATATCATCTTGACTGGATATTTCAAAAATCTCCTGTTCCAAAGCATTATTGAGCAAAAGCTGAACTATTTCACAAATGATGACCACTTAATAATAGTTTCATACAGGCTAAAACACTGAAGCACACATTTAATATAATTGTACGACTTTGCTGCAGTCTCGTTCTCGGCGCTCGCCTCCACACTGTTTGGAACATATTGGGCGCATCTGGCAAACTCACTCAAATCTTGATGAGACTAAAGCCATACACTTTAATTTGACTATCAGCAACATTGTTGTTGGAACATGGTTAGTTAATCAATACGTCCACTCGCTCGCTGTGTGAATTCTGCCAACAATGATCTGCTTGTGTTCCGACATGGGCTCAGTTTGGCATTATGTGGTTTTATTACTTGAGTGCTGGTAGGGGTGGGGGGGGAATCGATATCGCGATAATTTGTGTGGCGATACTGTATCGATACAGGGACGCCAAGTATCGATATTTAATTATTCATAATTTTTTTTTTACAGTAGTCCACACACACACACACATGTGCATTCAGTTAAGTTGGAATATGACTGTAATACAAACAGTTCAGTTTGTCAGGTACATGCAACACAGATTACAGTGTTTACATCTGTCTGCTTGAGAAAATACCATGTTCTGCAATCAAAATGATTGAAGTGAGATGAACAGACTGAACTTTATTTTATTAGATAAAACATGTCGACAGTTTTACTTTGCAGTTGAAAAAAAAATTTGATAAAAAGAAAAATAAACGCAATATTCGCGATATATCAAGTAGCTCAAGTATCGCGATAGTATCATATTGCGAGGTCTCTGGCGATTCCCACCTCTAGGTGCTGGGAGGGTAAACTCTGCGTTCACACATACAGCCCCTCCAATTAATGTGCAGATTGTCCAGTGCAGGTGTGAACGGAGCTTCAGTGTGTTTTGGGGGGACAGGCATGCTGTTCAATTTGTTCCCCAATTTGCTGTGTGTGTGTGAGAGTGATTGGGAGAGAAACAGAGGAACTTGATGCGCTGTACACTTGGCTATTTTTTTCACCTGCCATGATGACATTGATATAAATATGTATTTAAAATATTTCTTATTATACTCCACATCGTGTGAATGAGGGAACCCTTAACCTTTTCTATTTAAAATAAAGTTTTGAAATTAAATTAATTAGGATCAGTGGTATTCTCAGTGGTATTCAATACAAACATGTAAAAAAGTAAGAACTAATGTAAAAGATGTGTTTCGATTTTGGGAGTTAAAGGAAAACTCCAACATTTTGGGAATTTAGCTTATTTGGCATCTACCCTGGAGTTAGACAAGAAGATACATACCCCTTTTCTTCTCTGTGCATGCAGTAGGAGTAGGAAGACACGCACTGTTAGCCTAGCTTAGTGTCAGTCACTGGAAGTAGGTTCCTCCATTAGCCTAGTTCCCAACGTCTTCCTACTCCTACTGCATGCACAGAGAAGAAAAAGGTATGCATCTTCTTGTCTAACTCTAGGGTAGATGGCAAATAAGCGAATTTCCCAAAATGTTGGAGTTTTCCTTTAAACTATGGAATAGTCTTAGTGACAGGTTGAAGTTGTGTACTTCTCAGGGGAGATTAAAAAAAATAATAATTCAGGAGTACAGTTGAGTACATCAAACATTTGTTTTTTCAATTTTTTTTTATCTTGCAGCATATTTTAAGTTTTTTTTTAAATATTCTTTACATCTATATATTTAGTTTTTAAGAGTTGTAAAGGATAGGCAAAAATAACCATGTGCTTCAGCCTATTCCTTTTTTCGGTCACTGATTCTGGATTTTGTGTGTGAGCTTACTTTGAATATGTACATTTGTGATTTTTCTTTTGTTTTTGTAAGTCCACACAAGTGTGTTTTTGATTAGTCTGTAAACAAAGACCGAAAACAAACTCATTCAAATAAAGCAAAAAACTAGATTTGACATGCACCATGTGTGAAAGGGTCTTTAGTGTGTTTACATTGCATACTGTATTTTGTCATAACCTGCACCCTCATACATTATAAGACCAGTGTTTGTGAAGTGTTGGTGTTGTGCATTATTGATTGTTTTTAGCAATCAGAGAGAGAGAGGCTTTGATGTGCCCTTTATTTTCGGTTGAGCACCAAGGTTGAGATTAGGGGTGCACCGATATATCGGTCGGGTATCGGTATCGGCCGATAAGTGCCTTGTTGACTGCTATCGGCCTATCGGCCGATAAGCTCAAATGTGCCAATAGCAGTCGCCGATAAATACCCATCAATTTGTGTAGCGTCAAAAGGCAAAAAAAAAACGACCTACCTGCACAACGCCCGCCGTCCCCCACACACACACACAATCTACTGCATCAAAGTAACTACTTATGATTAACAAGGCATTCGTTTTGTGGCATTAGCGTTATATAGTTAGTGTTACACGGACAATAACATCAGCATATTATTATTACCCATAGCAGCAAGGCATTACTCCGAGTCCGTTCATTAGCTACCGGGAGATGCAAGACTAACGTTACTGGTGAAAATGTGATTTGCGTTGGAATACTCCTTTGTCAACTTGCTGTACTTTGCTTGCAGGTCTGCAGCCATTATTGCTGCATTATGAATAGCCCCAACTTTAGCCAAGTAACGTTATGGCTAAACCTTTAACAATAGTTAACGCTAGCTTTCGGTTAGCTGTTCAATGCTATTAATAACACAACTCCCCGTCAACACCCTCTCTCGGGAAGATGGCATTTAAGAAAGTATCTGCTGTTAAAATGAAGTGTTACACGTTCAATAACAAGCATATTATTTACCCGAAGATAGCAGTAAACAAGGCATTACTCCGTTAGTCCGTTCATAGCTCGGTTCCATTCCGTTGCTCATTCCGTACCCAACTACACATTCTGCAATCTGTTAATAAAGTTTTCAACCAGACAAATGTATAGAAAGGCTTTGTTTTATTATAACATTTGTTGCAGTAAAATCATTATGTCTCATTTGGTCATGCGTGGAGCGCTGGTCGGCGGGCCGGGCAGCTAACGTAGCTACGTTAAGTGTGTTCTGCTCTCGCAAACAGAACAATGGCGGCATGCCCGGAAGTAGAAAAATTAATAAACGCTTGCCGATTGGTGGTAAGGACAGCAGGAGGTGGGTGCTAGCGGTGTGGCGTAATTGGCCGAATCGACTGTCAATCAAAATGGTTCCATTGCATTGGTTGAAAGCTCTGGTTGAGAGAATAGTATCCCGCTGCAGGCCGCAAGAATGGTTCCATTGCATTGGTTGAAAGCTCTGGTTGAGAAAATAGTATCCCTCTGCAGGCCGCCAGACGATACTGGGAGAGAGATAGTGATACCATAAACATATTTCTTGATGTTTCCTTTTTTTAAGTAAGTAAAGAGGCCTACAAATACAAACATACACATACAAATATACAGTAGTTTCAGTAAAAAAAAATGTAAATTTAAATTTTTTTTTTTTTTTTTTTTTTTTTACAAATACTTATATACAAATATACAAATATCGGTATCGGTATCGGCCGATAGTGTTAGTTGAACAATCGGTATCGGTATCGGCGGCCAATTTTCATATCGGTGCATCCCTAGTTGAGATGTGAAACATTGGAAAAGCATATTACTGTTCCACTGGCTTTCCTGTTGATATAATTCTCAAATATCTACACATTGCAACCATTGTTTTGCACATAGCAACCGTTGTCCCTTCCTTGCCATGTTCAAAACAATGGCCGCTATGTTACAGGCAGCCATGTTGCAAGACAAAGAACTACGCAAACATTCAGTACAAGGCCTCTATTTAAACACATTTTCAAATCTTATGACCACCTGCTATCAGAAGGCCTCAACCCTTCATCATTTATTTCCTTTGTTGAACCAGACCAGGCTTTAGCTCCACTATTTTCACCTTGGTTAACAACCAGGAAAGAGAACGTATTGTATTGTGGTTGAAATCTAGTAAACCATGCATGAAAATTATCTTTTATTTTCAGAACATCTCTTAGTTACATCAAGATTGTGCCATGTAGGCAGTGTTATGTTTATATGTGATGTTTTTACAATGATGTCTGCATATATAGATTAATAGTGCAGAGTGGAATATATTGGAGCACATACTCCTCTCAAAGTAACATGTTCATGCATTCAAGATATATCTTAATTTTTCACATTCTGTTCATAGTGAATAGTCATTAAAGTAAATATACATTTGTATTCATTTTATTCTCGTCATTGTGCAGTCGTAGGTACTAATCTTGTAGTTCCACTTAGACACAACTGCTATAGAAAATATTGTATTATGTGATTTAATGGAATACACTTCTTGATTTAAAACAATACAGCACTTTGGCAGAACATTTTCAATCTTTAGGAATCAAATGTATTGCAGTTCACAAAGTCACCATCAATATTGTCTGCTCTGGGAGTGGAGACCACTAGTCACCACCACTAACTTGTGTTTCAGAAACCCTGTTTAAATATGCTGATACTAACGTATATACATGTGAAAAAGTAGAGTCAGGTACTAATATTTAATTGTGTGCCCAGGTAAACGAGAAGCCATTCTTCCTGTTTTCAATGATCAATATTGAGATCTGGGGGAAAGCCCAATGCCAGTGATGTATCCAGGAGAGGTCATATTCAACGTGGAGTGAACTCCTATTGAGCGGAGCATGTAACGCCTTACTTTTATACATAATAAAGTACCTTGGACCTAATGAGGAACTAAATGTAAAGTAAAGTTCTATGTAAAGTAGATAGAACTAATATTATTCACTCGATAGTTTTTGAATTGGAGGTAAACTGATGGATAGGTCTTTACTGAATGTGTCATTAGGAAGTGAAGTAGAAGCAATTCTGGAAGGATTTCAGGTCATCAGGTCTGAGACTTGAGTAACGACAATCAATAAATGAATGGCGATATAAACATAATCATAGCATCAAATTAGTATTTAGATAAACCACAGAAAAAATCACGTTATAAAAGTAAGCAGTTTTTTTTTATTTTTATTATTGATCTTTTTTCCCCTCCATTTTTCCTCTGATTTTCTCCCATCCCAATGTTAGTCGTATGCCAATTCCCAATCCCCTTCCTGGTCGCTGTGCACTTACCCCCCACAGTCAGATCATCTGGGAGAGTGGAGGCTATCACGTGCTTCCTCCGACACACGTCCAGCCAATCAACCGCTTCTTTTCACCTGGCAGCGCGGATCCTCCCCGAGAGGGCGTAGCGTGTGGAAGGATCACATTATCCCACTCGGGTCCTATCCGCGCTTAGCAGGCGCCCCGACCGAACTGTAGGAGTCGCTGTTTACAACAACCCGGACCCACCCCGCCAGCTTCTCCCACCCTCTAATACAGCCAATTGTATTAGTGTGAACGGCCAGCCAAGCTGGTGACAACCCCGGAGCTGTGAGCTGGATTCGAACAGGCGAATCCAGCTCACAGCTCCGGGGTTGGTGACGAACGCAATCTCCGCTACGCCACCTAACCGCTAAAAGTAAGTCGTTTCTAAGAAAAAACGATTTGTTATGTACCTTCGTGTAGCATTTATCAACCGGTGTGCTGCCATGTTTGTTCACGTTAAATGCTAACGTCACGGAGATGGTGCGCCCGCAGCCTCCCACCTCAGAGAAGTGCACGCTGTAGCTATTGACCTAGAGGCTGTAGCTAGAATGGATCTGGAAAGTTTTGACGAGGTGGACAGACCCACAGAGAGTATCAGAAATCCAGTGGCCTACGCCTTTGAGCCAATTAGAATGACAGCAGTGAGACATGCTCCTCCTGTCGAGCCGGACGATGATGGAGAAAGTGGTGCGCAAGATGATGGCCGCGTCGGGAACACTGCCTGGTGCCATTGTGGATATTGTATCCCGATGGAAACTCGAGTTGAAAGCGTGTGCTGCCAAGATGAACACATGGCTCACCTGGAGCATCTCATCATCCACAACTGCATAACGAGGAGTCCAACTTATAAAATGTTGTGTCTTGAGAGAGATGTCCTGGAGGTCTCGATGTTGTCGTTGAAGGATGTCCGAGCTGAGATGCTGGAACTGATAGATGTATATCTAATATCTTCTATCTAAAACTAGCTCTTCTATCTAAAACTCCTCTGGTCCCCACTTGGAATGTGACTATGGGTCCTGGGACCAGGTAACCAATAGATCTTGACCACAGAGCTTGTAGACCCTTCCATTCCCTAAAATATTTATAGGAACATACAGTTTAGATTTGTCACATATATTTGCCCAATAGATTACTCCATAATATATCATGGTTAATTAATATCTTACATAGAACCAGAGACGCATGCAATATATTAGTTTTATTCTCCCTAATTAAAAGGTTACATTCTGCCTGGTCAGACTTCCAGATCAGGCAGTTTAAGAATAGACCAACTGGCCTGCAGGTTGGTCACAGTCTGGTGAACAGCTGACTTGACACTAAACAGAAATCCAATCCCTATGTTGTTATCTAAATAGATTATCCAATCCCTATAAATTTAACACTTAGACCTGATAGATAGAATCAATCTCAAACTCCACTACTCTATATTACAATAACTTTTATTACAAGAACCCTCTAGTACAAATCATCCCTTTTTCTGCCATTATATTTAATCTCTGACTCAGCAGAAAGTCACCACAGTGCTAGACCAGCCGGCACTTCCTCGAATATCACATGGGTAAACCATGCCTTTAATGATCAGACCTGTCACACCATCTGTCACCAAACCTCTATCTGGTAGGACGAACTGCTAATATACCAGGAGGAAACGAGACTTGTTCACTCAATGTGGTAACCTGCCTCTCCGTACAGCTTGCATCACCATTATTGGGTCACAGATCGATCTGTTTGTACTTTTTCATGCAACCTTCAGAAACCAGTAAACCACCATATTTTCTTGCTAACAAAGCAACTTCTGTCTTCGTGTCCACTTCTTTGATCCGAGTCTCTGCCATAAAAGAACCCAGATCCTGATTTTTTACCCTTTCAGAACGGCCGACGATAAGTAGCAGGTACGATTCTGCATAACGGTAGCTAACGTCCGACGGTAGCTAACCTCTCCATCAAATTGTTTGGACCACTGCTAGCCGGTGTTGTGCCAAATTCGGACTCCCTGCCAGAATCCGACTCCCCCTTGCGTGAACGCGCATACACTCTTATCAGCCTACCCAGCATGTAATACGTTATTTTTCCCCATGTCAAATATGTGCAGTATCACTGTCAGTAGTAGCCTCAATTCATTGTTGCGAGTTGGATTGCGAGCACGGAATGCGTAACGTTAGCTCCCATCATCAGTGCTACTGACAGGGTCCACTGAGCATAATACTTTTATACGTTACTTGTAAAACGGGCACAAATGCAAAAAAGATAAAGTCCCTGTTATTAGGCTCCTCAAATATCGTTCATAAAAATCATTTATGTAATATTTTACAGCATTGAGCAACCCCAACAGGGGGATGCTGCTGCATATATGCTCTGTCATCTTTGAGATGGCGAGACCTGCAGTTGGCACCGTGTGAGGCCACGATATTTGAGCAAATTAATAATACTGCAGAATAATAATACGTGTAACAAAACCATTCACAGTGTTTGATGTAAGCAAACTGATGCCAGACTCGCCATTCATGCATTGGGCTGAATAGCGAGATGAAGCACATCCTACCTGGTCTTTGTTAGAACTCAACTCGTTATTATTGGCGCATACACTATCAGATTTCTGTCATAAAACGATAAAGCGGACAGAAATGCGGGAACGTTTTGATTATATTTAAAATGCTTTGACATTGTAAAACGAAATAAGGGAGTTTCGAAGCTGTAAGCACAATACAAGTCATAGGAACACCCACGATATAGGCTATCTGTATAAGAAAGAATAAAAAATGCATTGCAAGGAGAACAGAGGTTATTTGTTGAGTTTGTGTATACAAAACCCTTGCAATAAATGTGAATGAAAAGCATAGCCTAAATAGCACAGCATGCTGCTCTGGATACAGGCAGCTATATATCGTGGGTGTCAGTCACACCCCCTCCAAATTGTATTTTTCTGCATAGTAATAATGCATGATGCAGAAGCCAGATAAAAGAAAACCTATACAAGAGCTTTTCCCATTCAAGTTATGACTATAACAATAAGATAATTTAGTCACATGGGTAGGCCTATAGCTTTGACAGTGGTCCAGTGCACACTACACACAGCTAGGTTGTAGTTTTTGACATACCGGTAGCCTACTGGAGAATGACTGCCTGGGGCCTCATTACAGAAACTTCCTAAGTCTAAAATCCTATCTTCTTTGAGGATAGGGTGGCATTTTGGTATTACAGAAAGATGTTTTCTTAACCAAATTTAGGGTAGAATCCGTAGACAAGCCGTTCATTGGTGTTTTGTTGACAGGCCCACGACACCTCCTAAGGGCTCAACGGCAACACCTGGTATCCCAGGTGTGCCCCCCTCTGCTTTTACCCCTCGATGGTCATTTTGCAGCCCAGTTGGGGTCCTTTCTCTTAATCCATAGCCATCTGCTGCTTCGTTCAGCAACCTCTGACAGTGATTTGACGGCTTGTCGGAACGCCTGTCCTCGCACTCCCATCCCCTTGTCGCATGATGGCGCGGTCAACACTAGTCGCCGTCGGGTTAGCTCAGCAGCGATTGTGCGTACTGTTTGTTATTGTGTTTATTTTTAGCACTTTTTTTATAGAAACAACACTGGCATCGACGACATACGATCGGCAGTCACTGATTGAGTTAAACTCCGGCCTGAAAGAAGGGTTTACTTTTTGCCAAGGCTGGCCACCGGAGATTCGGCGCGACAACAACAAAGACAATGGCCGTGCGACCAAACGTAAACACAGAGGATGCAGAAGTGGAATTAAGAAGAGACTGAAAGGTTCTCCTTACCGGCCAGGTATCCCTTCAATCCTGCTGGCAAACGCCCGGAGTATAGAGGGGAAGATGGACGATCTGCGCGCAAGGGTCCGTTTTGACCGGGACGTGAGGGATTGCAATATTTTGTGCTTTACGGAGACATGGCTCAAAGCATCCACTCCGGACCACATAATATCTCCGTCCGAGTCCTTCTCAGTCAGAGCAGATCGTACAGAAGAGTCCGGCAAGAGCGTTGGAGGAGGACTACTTCTTCTGACCCACAACAACTGGGTCAATCCGAAGGAGGTAAAGATTCTGTCCCGTTCATGCTCACCGGACCTAGAGCATTTGTTGGTTCAATGTCGGCCATTATCATGACGGCGGTGTATATTCCTCCACAAGCCAACACCGCCAGGGCACTGGCGGATCTACAAGGACACCTAACCAAACAGATTAAACATCCAGACGCAGCCATGATGGTAGCCGGCGTCTTCAATCATGCAAACCTGAAGAAAGTGATGCCACACTTTTTTCATCTGAGGAAATACGCTTGACCACTGTTACACCCCATTCAAAGCCGGTTACAGGGCAGTACCGGCCCCTCCTTTAGCTGGAGAATCCAGTACACCTGACCACAACGCCATTTTGCTTTATCCTGCCTACAGGCAGAGATCACGTGACGCCGTCGTGTCACGTGAGGTAAAACAGTGGTCCGACCAATCAGAGGCCATGCTACAGGATGCACTCGAGGACGTCGACTGGAAAATGTTCCAGGGAAGCGCCAGTGACGTCAGCGAGTTCGCTGAGGTGGTTAGTTTTATAACAACACTTGCTGATAGTATTGTCCCCACGAAAAAAGTGAGGGTGTTCCCGAGCCAGAAACCGTGGGTTGACAGTACTATCCGAGCAGCTCTGAAAACCTGCACCACTGCTTATAACCTGGGCATGG
The DNA here is from genome assembly GCF_963971535.1 of Notolepis coatsorum. NCBI lineage: Eukaryota > Metazoa > Chordata > Actinopteri > Aulopiformes > Paralepididae > Notolepis > Notolepis coatsorum. The sequence goes on along the minus strand of NC_140171.1, from coordinate 167,615,618 downwards.
AAATATGGAGGAGTATAAGGCAACAGTCTATACTCTGCGCAAGGCTGTTAAACTTGCTAAGAGGACATATGTTGATAAGATGGAGGCACAAATGGCCCAGAACGACACAAGAGGCTTATGGCGAGGACTGCGGACGATAACTGACTACAAAGTCAATGCCCCCTCAATGGAGAATGCCGACGCCTCTCTCGCGGACCAGCTCAACTCCTTCTACGCTCGGTTTGGCGCAGACAGTAGCGACGCTAGCTCACCGGCTAGCGACATCACTGACGCGCCGGCTGTCGTGGAGGGGGGGGGGCATCCGCGGGGGGGGCGGGGGCACTCTCTCATTGACGGAACACAGTGTGAGAAGAACATTTATGCGGGTGAACACCAGAAAGGCAGTTGGCCCAGATGGAATAACAGGACGTATACTTAAGTCTTGTGCTAACCAGCTAGCCCCGGTGTTCACCACCATATTTAATCGATCCCTGGCGGAGTCCGTGGTCCCTGCCTGTTTCAAGGTGTCTACTATAATACCGGTACCAAAGAAACCCTCCCCAACAGGTCTTAATGACTACAGACTGGTGGCACTCACCTCTGTGGTCATGAAGTGTTTTGAGAGGCTGGTTAAGGATTATATTTGTGCCTCCTTCCCCAGTGATATGGACCCTATGCAATTTGTATACAGGCCAAACAGGTCCACTGACGATGCGGTCTCCCAAGTACTGCACAGCACCCTCTCTCACCTAGACTGCCAGAAGGGGGGCTATGTGAGACTGTTGTTCATTGACTATAGCTCAGCGTTCAACACCATAGTCCCCACCAGACTGGTGGACAAGCTGATCGAGCTGGGTCTGAGCCCCGCTCTGAGCGCCTGGATACTGGAGAAAGCAGTGACCATCATCGCATAGCATCTAGGAATACAGAAGCCAGACCAAGCACTGTCAATAGCAAAGCTACTCAGAAGCAGAATTCCAGCTGATATCTTAACCATTTGGGCAGTCTATTCCCCCCATGCATTGTTCGGTTGTGTTCAAATTTTGTTGGACTAAACCCATCAGTTCTCATCGAATAGGCTCTGTGCACCAGCTCCACTACTTCCTGAAAGGAAGTGGGGGTGAATATTTCATGTCTCACTCTATTGGTTTAATTGACTAATCAGCTGTGTGGCACACGTTTGGAACACCCAGTGCACAGCTGATTAATCAATAATCCAATGGAGTGAGACAGGAAATGTTCACCTCCACTTCCTTTCAGGAAGTAGTGGAGCTGGTGCACAGAGCCTATTGACATAAATCATAAATTTACTAAATTATTATAATTTTTTTTTATTGATCTTTTTCCCCCTCCGATTTTTCCTCCAATTTTCTCCCATCCCAATGTTAGTCGTTATGCCAATTCCCAATCCCCTTCCTGGTCGCTGCGCACCTACCCCCCACAGTCGGTCTGGGAGAGTGGAGGCTATCACATGCTTCCTCCGACACACTTCTAGCCAATCAACCGCTTCTTTTCACCTGGCCGCGCGGATTCTCACTGAGAGGGTGTAACGTGTGGAAGGATCACACTCCCCCCCCTTAGATCCTATCCGCGCTGAGCAGGCGCCTCGACCGAAATGTAGGAGTCTCTGTTTACAACGACCCGGACCCACCCCGCCAGCTTTCCACCCTCTAATACTGCCAATTGTATTAGTGTGAACGGCCAGCCAAGCTGGTGACAGCGCCGGGAGCTGGATTCGAACAGGCGAATCCTAGCGTCTCCGGCGTTGGTGAACGCAATCTGACCGCCCTTAATTTACTACATTTCTATTCATAATTAATAGTACAAGTTACTCTGTCTAGACATTCACACTGTTTACTCTGCATTTCCTACCGTAGTCCATTTATTATGATATACATACATGCATACATATAAATATAGCCAAAAACATGGCCTACTGCACTTCACTGCTAATAATACTACTTTTGCACTTCTGTTACATGCTTAAACGAGACTATAATGCTAAAACCAGACTATTATAAACAGGGGCGTAATGTTAGGGAGTGGAAGGTAAATCGTGTATTTGAAATAACTCTCCTTTACTTTGATTAGCTACTTGGCTAGGATTAGCCGTGCAAGAAGGGTGGCTAGTCTAAATCTAGACAGTCTGCAAAGATGATATGCGAAACACTGATCCAACACCCCTGATTATAATAATCACAACTCACTTATCTAGCTGCCATCTAACGTAGACTACCTCTCGCTCTGTTGCGATACAAGTGCGTCTTTGAGCTCTGTCTCTCCGGCGCATGGCTGACACTGGTTGAACTGCCTGGGCTGGTCTGTCTGTCCTGCACTGAAGCCACTGAAGTCGAAGACCGAGGGGACCGCATCGGGCTTCAGCTGATTAGTGGTCTTCTGGACAAACCTCCCATCCTCTTCAAAGGCCCCCTCAACAACACAATCCGAGCCAATGAAGTGTTCGCTGCAGATCCTCCTTCCCTGTCCAGCAGGCGGGTTGAGCCGCTTGAGTGCAGCTAGCCAGCGCCGCAACACCTCTGGTTTACTCACCGGTAGTTTGTGGAAATGAACTAACTTTCCTCTCTCTTTCACGCGGTAAAATTCATTCGAACAGCCGGAAGCAATGCAAAAAGAACCACTGCGGTTCCGTTTTTTGGTAGGTAACGTTACATTTGGTTGACAATTTACTGACTGACTTTCACGATACTCCATATTTACGTAGATAGCTAGCCAGCAGTGTAAACCGGAAGCCAGCCGAAACAACTCCAGCGACGTCACCATCTAGCTAACTCTAATATGGTGGCGCCCGTGGCGAAAACGGGGAAATTACATTTTAGTTTTCAGGCAAATAAGCATGATTTCACATTTGATTATAGGACCCTGTCTTACCCAAGGTACACAACAAACAAACTAGGCTCATATTGTTCAACGATTCATCTCCTCTTTAACATCAAATTCCTCAATAGGTGCTTAATCATGATTAGTATGCCCTCTAAAGTAAATGTTACTGTCTTTATAAAGGACCTTTCAATACAGTTAAGTAACAAAGAAACCCAAATAAAAATAAAAAAAAAGGATTTTACACGATAAGAAAATGCCTGCAGGTTGTTTAAAAAATTAAATCAAACTTTATTTATATAGCTCCTTTTGTCCAATATTAAAATACAAAGTGCTTAATGAAGAAGTCATATAAAATAAATGCAACACAGTAATTGAAATATATATATGAAATAAAACAATAATAAATAACATTAGTGGTAATGAAGTAATGAATTAGATAAGAGCTAATAAAATAGCATGGTGAGACAGAGACTCTGACCGCTATGAGGGCCGTCTCTGTGGAGTGACCAGTCCTGAAGCCTGACTGATTAGGGTCTAGGAGGTCATTCTGTAAGAGATCATCAGAAAGTTGGTTGGATACAGCACGTTCAAGTGATTTAGAAAGGAAGGAGAGAATAGAGACGGGACGATAGTTGTCTATGACTGTGGGGTTCATGGTTGTTTCTTTTATGAGCGGTGTGACTCTGGCTTGTTTTAGGGAGGTGGGAACCAGACCGTACCAAACCAAAGTAGTGCCAGACCGAATCACTCACGTCATTAGTTTAACCATTTATTATAATGCAGAATAAATGTCAATGGTAATAGTTATTCTTGGTGGTGTGGTTCTACTCTTAGGGGTGCTCCCTGCTGCAAGAGAGATTAAAGCATAACGTTTAATGTTGCTCCATGTGAGTAGTAGACCTTTAGGCCGTGGTGGGACATCTTAAATCTAAATGAAAACCTATAGCGAGCTGAAAGGTCCCACTCTATCCGTCCTCATCATAACTACATGCTTGAACACAGCTCTTCTGTTCAATGTTGACACCCTGGCCCTCCAGGTGTGTTTTGCACATTTACCACTAGAGGGCAGAATGTCACCATGTATAACCTGAATTTACATTATATACTTTTTTTATCCAGCAGAGGGCAGTACACTTACTCACCCACTCACAAACCTATGTGTGGGGCTGGAAAAACAAATCAGGTAACAGGCTGCTTTACAGTTTTAATCGACAGATCTGCTGTTGCAGGGATTTACCAGAACAACGGTTTGTCCTGCTGCTGTGAATGACATGTTCTTAAGAAGACCTGTACATTAAACATTTGAGCTTGGGAAAATCCACTACATGAGTAACAAATTGTAAAGCAGCCATATAAAAAAGCAGCCATTTATGTTGGATTTTAGAAGCAGGTAGTGATCAACTGTATCGAAGGCTTTTGACAAATCTACAAAGAGGGCAGCACAGTGTTTCTTCTTATCTAATGCTGAAATCATATAATTTGTAACCAGAGTGATGGCTGATGTAGTACTGTGTTTGGCTCTAAAACCAGATATAAAAACATTACATTTACAATAAAATAAAGAACAAATTACAGAATAAAAAAATATTTATCACAAGTCATCGACTTCAGGGCCCATACAGGGGCAATATAAATCAGTCAAAACATCTGCAGCCAGATGTCCCTGCCTCAAAGTCATTAAGAATAACTTTAAATGCATCCAATGAGACCACCTACCAACGATTTGGATAATTAGTAGAGGGAGCAACATACTTAAACCCCCTGTTTCCCAATCCAGTACGGGCTTTAGGGACAGATAGTAGGAATACGTCCTGGGAGCAAAGACAATAACTTCCCATACCTTTTTAAAGAATGTAGATCCATAGGTATGATGGAAGAAAACCAAGAATAGCCTTGTAAATAAAAATATGCCAATGATTAAGTCTATGGGTGGACAAGGCAGACCATCCGACCCAAACATGAGCCATGGTGAGTAAGGCGGAGCTACAATAATTAGATCCTTGCACATTTGTAAAATGCCCATCCCATGTTTGAGCTCACTAACCTGGTGTATTCCCTTTAACTCATTGACTGCCACGCTGTTTTTCCATCTTTACTCCCTGGCGCCAGCGTTATTGACCATTTTCACGATGTTTGCGGACCCATTGTATATTCTATATTATAGCTACTGTATGGAGACAGTAGTATGGCTCATTTAACAGGCACTATTTATACTCCAACAGGGACAAAACAGTTTATTTCTACATACCTTCGTTTGTGCCATATACCGTGATAAAAATTGCCCCGTTTCACAATAATCCAGGCTGGTTTTCTAGATGGTGAGATATAGAGTGTTTTGTGCGCAAATCTCGCGGCTGCTCTCGCCTGAAACCCATATTATTGCCAGGTCAAAGGTAAACACTACCATATGTTTCTTCACACAGCCATCGGAGGGGGGGGGGGGGGGTCGTTTTCCGACGCTGCGATCATTACAAAAGCATGTTTTATGATGGGGTTCGGTCAATACATATAACGTTAGGTGGCCCTCATCCGTTGTCTTCTTCTCCATTATCTCTAATAGTTCGCTCGCCATTGCATTGCAGGCTACTATTGTGTGCTCGGGCCAGACTATACCACGGAGCCGAATGGGTTTCCTCATCGGCCGGTTTGACTATAGTATTTTTATGATTTAACAGAAGTGTTGAGTCCAACATAGTCTGGTGAAAAACGCACCTCATCATCCATAATCATCATCTATATCATCCGTTTTGTCTTCTTCTTCATAATATCCAATAGTTCGCTCTAGGCAATCGCCATTGTCCAACGTTAGTTGGCTGTAGTTTGCGCACTGCTGCTCGCTCCCTAGTGCTTTGGGTGCTGTGGGGCGGCCCCACACTAAACTGGCCCATGCAGTTCAAAAGGTAGGAGATACTGCCACCTGTCGGGATTCGATCGTCATTGCAATTTTAACGTAGCCAGAGGTCCCAGGCACACTTACAAAGGCCTGCACGAGTGTTTAGAATAATAATAATGAAAAAACGGAAAACAAGATATCTCGTTATTGGCGCTCAAGCGTTGGCTGTCAGAAACGAGATATCTCATTTTTGGCGCTCAATGAGTTTAAGAGGGTACAGTACATTATACAAAAATAATATAGAAACAGAAAAGTTAAGCATTTAAACAATTTGGTTGGCTATTATAGATGTAAACTGACCAATGGATACTCAAGTATTGAGTTTAAAGTGCTTTGCAAAAGATTCCATTTGTCAGGGGCACAGAAGCTAAAAGAAGATTATCCTAATTCAGTGCAAACTCTGGGGACCTTAAGTGGCTTTATAGTAGAAGCAGCAGCATGTCTATAAACTATGTGTCCATAATCCAAAAGAGAAATAGCTTCAAAACCCTCCTTCTGCTAAGCATAGGAAAATAGGTTTTGTTTCTGTACAAAAGCCAACCTTCTGTCGCAGATTACATGCAACGTTATCTACATGGCATTTAATTGTACATTTCTGATCAAGCCAAATGCCAAGGTATTTATATTCTTTAACTCTCTCAATAATAGACCCAATCACAGTAGATACAGTAAATGCAAATTATCACAGACGGTACCTTTAAAGTGAGCCGCACATGGCGGGCGATTTTTTAAGCGAGGCGACCGACAGAATTGTATTGCTTCCATTGTTATGAATGAGACAACCGACACGGCAGGAGATTTTCCAGCGACGATCGCGCAGTAACTTCTGTCGCCTGGCTAAATATCGCCTCAATCCTATTTTTTTTAGGCAACGGCAGGCAGCAAGGACAATGAGGAAATAATATGACTTCTACTGGTGTATAATTTGTACACCATTAATTTATCAATACATTCATTGATCAATAACCTACGTATTATTACCATGCTACTTATGTTAATTATTATTAACAGGATTATTTAAATAAATAACGTTAGTTGGAGAAGGTATAGTGGCCGCTTGTCATTAACTAATAAATCGACAATGCGCCACGATGCACCTACTAGATGATTTATACTCTGGTAATAAAAGAAGTTGTGGATGTTGACAGAGTTTAATGTCTAGGCTGCAGCTGATTTGTAAGGTTTATTGTCCAAAGAAAATTATGGTTGAGAACAGAACAGTTAGCATCTTCCATGAAAAAACATTCTCTCTCAGCAGGTGCATAACAATACTTGTCCAATCGGTGGTAGCGAACGCATTGTAGCGATCAGTCATGCAGTAATGTCGGGAAGAATGAGGAGATGTTGTATTCGTATATGGTTTTTACAGGTTAATACTTCCCTCGTAATGCACGACAACACAGCTACCTGCTAATACGCTCGCTTCACGACAACCTAACGTCCAGTCCGTCCTCCCATATCTCCCGGGGGAAACAACACCCCCAGCTAAACAGAGCGACACATATAGCTTATTATACCGGAACGGTCTGGTATGGTGTGGGGTGCTAAGCGATTGTCGTTGAGCGTCGCTCGCCTGCCGTGTGCTTTTGACTTTAGAGAGCATGAACTTTGTTTGGTTTGACTACCAGTTTAAGATTAACAAGCATCCTGCAAAGTATTAAATGAGAGTTGTACATTTGTAATGGCTAGTTGTAGAGTCAACAACACAATAGATGATAGTGTCATCCGCATAGAGATGATCCTGACAATATCGGAGACAATATCATTAATATAAATAGTAGGCGTCTAAGGAGGTTCAAATTGAGTCAGAAGATCTTGCAGAAATTCTACTCATCCACGAGAGCATCCTGACTGGTAACATCACCTCCTGGTTTGGTAATAGCACCGCACACGACCGCAGAAGACTGCAGAGAGTGGCTCGATCAGCCAAACGCACAATTGGACGTGGGCTTCCCACTCTCCAGGACATTTACACCAGGCATTGCAGCTCCGAGGCTAAGATAATAGTCAAATACTCTAGCCACCAACTGCCTCTTTGCACTGCTGCGGTCAGGCAAGCACTATCGGAGTCTCATGGCCAGTAAGAGAGACTCAAAAGGAGCTTCTATCCCCAGGCCATCAGGATGCTCAATGATACTATGCAACACTAATCCATCCATCTACATTCATTGCACACACATCCACATGCACACACTCACTTTAAAACAAACACTCACCTTTAACATTCACTTTAGACACTTTAAACACATTTAACACCATATTTTTATCAATTTATTACTAAAAGATTTGCATTTTCATACCTCATTCGTGCATTTAGCATTTTAAAAAGTTTGCATTTTGTAACTCATTGTTTAAATTTTGTACTTTAGGTTGTACTTTAGTTTGTATATTGTATATATTGTATAGTGTTTGGATCCTATTCTTTTGACTTTTTACTGTATGAGTATTATCAAGGGGCTCATACAGAAGCAAGCATTTTACTGTAATTTACTGTATGTACTAGGGCTGTCTTAAATACTTTGAAGCTTCGTTCGATGGGCATGGGATTCGATTATGAAAATAAAATTTGATTATTAAAAAAAATATGATATATATATATATATATATATATATATTTTTTTTTTTTGTGCAAAATCAACTCTGCCTCTCTTTGTTAACTATAACAAGCGATGCTGTTTGTTATTTAAGATGAGGTCGGACTCGGCACTGACAGATTTGTGTTCATTGTGCTGCTTTTATAAAGCCTCAAAAGACGGCTTACAATATTTCATGAAAGCAAAGTGTTTTGTTTGTCTAAGATTTAAAAAGGTTTGAACTAGGGCTGATCAAATGCAGTTTGATACCGATCAACGTTATATTAAAAATTTCAACTGTACATGATCCTAAACGTCATGACTGGTCATCTGCTGGTGACGGAGGGGGGGGGGGGGGGGGTCGTTTATAATTCAATGACCGATGTTAAATGATTCATGTAGTATGGGTGATATATAGATCATAGCAGTTTGTATGGATAATAATAATCAAAAACGCTGAAACTCACTGCAGCTTCCTCGTAGCGATGGGGGATGATACTGGAGCAAAAAGATCGCTATTATGGGATGTTGATCTAGGTCAGGGGTCGGCAACCTGCGGCCTCGAGGCCGCATGCGGCTCTTTAGCCAATCAGCTGCGGCTCCCTGGCCAAAAAAAATTAAAAAAAATATATATTTTTTCACTTTTTTTTTTTTCACTTTTTTTTTCTCTTATTTTGGAGATCTATGTCATACTGTGACACTGAAATGAAAAAATATTTCATCAACTAAGATATTTAGTCAACAAAAGGCTTGCCTGTATGCCTGATATGTGGTGCGAAATTTGCGAACAACGAAAAATGTACTTTTAATTTTATAGATTTTCCACAAATAAGGGAAGGACTCTAAGGCTGAGGTTACACCTTTCGTATCATCTTCGTATTGTTTTCTTCTACGTATCGCCGCGTATCGCCGCGACGTCATGCGCCTCGAGTCACACTTTCGTTTTTTTTCCGTTTTTGTCACCCGAGCATACTGTGATGTAGTACACTGCCAAAGCAGTAGGTGGCAGTAGGTGGCAAACATGAAGGCAATTTCAACCAATCAGAACTTGAACGTTTTGTCTGAACGAGGCGTGGTCAGACCGCAGCGGATCGCGTGTCAAATTCGGCTCTGAGCATGCGCGGGTGGTTAGTAGTTTACCTGCACAGATGTTGAGAGAGCGCATTCCCGCATTCCCGCCTCACGCAACAACAACAACAACAACACAGCTGCTATGGCGCCGAAGAAAGTTTCGACCCCGTTTACCTGGACCGAAGACGAGGTCGCACTGCTGCTTGAAGTGACGATGGAGTATAAAACCAACCATTTAGCCTTGAATGTTGATTGGGAGTCCGTGACTACAAAGTATGCAGATCTGTGCAAAAGGTTTTGCGATTCGATCCCGTCTGCAGAAGAGGCTACAGCGAGTGGGAGACAGTTTCCACACCCCCCTCAAGATATCACAAAAGGTATGTTGTAGATGGATTATGTGGGTAAATCGTTTTAATTGGCACCTTCTGTGATCAGCTCACAATATGAATATTATTACCTTTCCAATTCCAATGTACAGTGTAAAATGTGTGTGTGTCCCCTACCCACCCCACCCATCCAACCTCCTCCAATGTACAGTTTCTACGCCAAATGTATATACACTCCTTTTCTGGACACTTTTGTATCACAAACAGTACTGTATCGGATATGTCATAAATGTATAGATGTAGCAGTACTGTCTATCTGTATGTCATGTATGTCATATATGTTATGATGAATTGAAAATTTGCTCTCTCTGTGCTGTTTGATTGGTTGATCAAATGTTATTATGATTGCAGAATGGGTACAACAATACAGCAATATAGTATACTGTACTGTTTATGATACAAAATAGCTGTTTATTGGTTCCTCACATAACCATGAATGTAAACTTTTTTTTTCTGGTGATTTGTTTTCACAGATAAAGTGGCCACCAAGATAAAGAGCATTCGGGGCAAGTACAGGACGGCCGCTGACCGTGGGAGGCGAAGTGGCTGTGGGCGTGTCGTCGAAGTCCATTATGAGTGCTGCCAAGCCATTTGGGCAGGATGTCCAGCAACGGACCAGCTACCTCGCGGTGTGCAGTCCATCAACACTGACATGGGCCTCCTTGACGACAGCCTGGACGAATCCATGGCAACAGCAACACAGGAACATGAGGAGAGCAATGGAGTCTCCTCTCCTGAGGTTGCATTGTTGACGGAGCGACGTCATTTACTGACCGCTACCTTAGCTAACCACAGAAGAGACAAACTGAAGAGAAAGCTGTCCGCCATTGACCAGTCGCTGTCCTTACAGCGTGATGACATGGCCTGGAGAAAGCAACAAGCCCTGGATAGGGTCCTTTTGGACACAGAGGACAAACAGAGGGTCAGAGAGGACAGAGAGAGGGACAGAGAGGACAGAGAGAGGGACATAGAGAGGGACATAGAGAGGGACAGAGTGGCAGAAGGACACAGACAGAAGGACATAGAGAGGGACATGGAGAGGGACAGAGTGGCAGAAGGACACAGACAGAAGGACATAGAGGCCTCGGAGGCTCTTGTTGCCTCTTTCACCACAGTCTCCGCCATCTTTGCACAATTCATGCAGCGTGCAGGTGCCACGGTTCCACCCGCCCCCTACTATGGCCACCAGCCCATGGAACCACACTCACCCTTGGTGCCAATCCACAGACCACCATCCCCCTACTACGGCCACCAGCCGGCCGAGCCACGCTCACCCTTGGTGTCAACCCACAGACCTCGCCAGCCCTCTGGCCTGTTCGCGACAAGAAGGTCGTTGCTTGCGCCAACACGTGGCCAGCACAGCAGAGAACCGGCTCGTGATGATGATGAGGATGATGATGTGCACTACGAAAACCTGTAACATTTTGGGTGTTATGTGCAGCATCCTGAGGAAGAGGAGAGCAAAAAGAATGTGTGTTTTTTTTTTATTACTTGAGTTGTGTGATGTTCCAAAGGTAAATTAATAATAAAACAAAATGGCTGCAACCATGTCCAGACCCCCTTTTTGAATAGTCAGGATGCATAGTGAATGCAATCCTTTTATATTTATATTAGTGTGGGCATGCATTCTTTTGAGGTGTAAATAGGTGTCTGCAAAGCCAGACAGTATTGTGTGGCAATATGCAGTCAATGTCTCAAGTTAAAGTAAAAGAAAATGGCCACTTTTCAAGTCAAGTAAGCAGTGTGACTATACGATTTGAATAGTCAGGATGCATAGTGAATGCAATCCTTTTATATTTATATTAGTGTGGGCATGCATTCTTTTGAGGTGTAAATAGGTGTCTGCAAAGCCAGACAGTATTGTGTGGCAATATGCAGTCAATGTCTCAAGTTCAAGTAAAAGAAAATGGCCACTTTTCAAGTCAAGTAAGCAGTGTGACTATACGATTTGAATAGTCAGGATGCATAGTGAATGCAATCCTTTTATATTTATATTAGTGTAGGCATGCATTCTTTTGAGGTGTAAATAGGTGTCTGCAAAGCCAGACAGTATTGTGTGGCAATATGCAGTCAATGTCTCAAGTTCAAGTAAAAGAAAATGGCCACTTTTCAAGTCAAGTAAGCAGTGTGACTATACGATTTGAATAGTCAGGAATAGTGAATGCAATCCTTTTATATTTATATTAGTGTGGGCATGCATTCCATAATGCATTTTATTCTGCCACACCTTTCTCCAACACAATAAGTACAGCTTACTGCTAGTATGTATTCATTATGACAAGCATTTATAATAGATTAATTTATAGATTCATATATAAAGACCGTAGAGGTTGGGTACTTTATTATCTAAAGATGGTGTGTTTATATATCGATTATATATAGATGCTTAGAGCATGTACTTATTCATATAGTCATATCATATTCCATAATGCATTTTATTCTGCCACACCTTTCTCCAACACAATAAGTACAGCTTACTGCTAGTATGTATTCATTATGACAAGCATTTATAATAGATTAATTTATAGATTCATATATAAAGACCGTAGAGGTTGGGTACTTTATTATCTAAAGATGGTGTGTTTATATATCGATTATATATAGATGCTTAGAGCATGTACTTATTCATATAGTCATATCATATTCCATAATGCATTTTATTCTGCCACACCTTTCTCCAACACAATAAGTACAGCTTACTGCTAGTATGTATTCATTATGACAAGCATTTATAATAGATTAATTTATAGATTCATATATAAAGACCGTAGAGGTTGGGTACTTTATTATCTAAAGATGGTGTGTTTATATATCGATTATATATAGATGCTTAGAGCATGTACTTATTCATATAGTCATATCATATTCCATAATGCATTTTATTCTGCCACACCTTTCTCCAACACAATAAGTACAGCTTACTGCTAGTATGTATTCATTATGACAAGCATTTATAATAGATTAATTTATAGATTCATATATAAAGACCGTAGAGGTTGGGTACTTTATTATCTAAAGATGGTGTGTTTATATATCGATTATATATAGATGCTTAGAGCATGTACTTATTCATATAGTCATATCATATTCCATAATGCATTTTATTCTGCCACACCTTTCTCCAACACAATAAGTACAGCTTACTGCTAGTATGTATTCATTATGACAAGCATTTATAATAGATTAATTTATAGATTCATATATAAAGACAGTAGAGGTTGGGTACTTGGTAAAAAAATTTTTTTATTGTTCTGAGCACATAGTGATTGTACCTACATCATATTCCAGCAAGAACACTGCTAGATGTTCCATATGTAAAACAAACTATTGAAGAGAAAACCTCAAACTTCAACAGATATCTGTGGAGTGGACTCAACCTTGATGACTACACAATGTCCACGTTACTAGCAAGTATGAATACTACCCACTATCAAAAAAAGAGGTCAACACACTCCTCACACGCTTTCCCTCCGTCTCATTGTTGTCCGTTCTTGCATTAGTAGCTCTGCATGGTGGTGGCTGGAACTCCCTCTCGTAATCGCGAGCAGCATGGACAGACATGTCGCTTACAGCTTCTTTGTGCACTTCGCAGTAATTGTGCAGCACAAAGCAAGCGTAGATCACAGTAGGGAGGTCCAATGTGTTTATGTCCATAGCTCTCCGGAGCATCGCAAAGCGCGCCTTCAGACGTCCGAATGCACACTCGATCACCATGCGCGCCTTGCAAAGCTGTAGCCCGTAATACTGTTCCTGTACGGTATTGCCACCACCAGGGTATTCCTTCATCAGATACGGCATCAGCGGATATGCCGGATCGCCCAGAATAAAGATAGAAACAGGATCTTGTCCCGGCACCAGCTCTTTAGGGCAGGGGGGGATTGTCCCATCGGTTAGGGCAGCACACAATGGCGAGTTAGCAAAGATGCGAGCGTCGTGTACACTGCCGGGCCACATTACTACAACATCCATAAAACAGTAGTTAGAGTCACACAGCGCTTGTACATTGAACGAGTGTCTCCCCTTTCTGTTGACGTAGTCTGTGGAACTTGCACCTTGGGGTCTTTTGATATCTATGTGTGTGCAGTCGATCGCACCTAAACATTGAGGCATTCTGTGTACTTCATAGAACCTGGCGACATGCTGCTTCACCTCAGCCTCTGTTCTCGGTATTCTGATGTACTCTGGGCCCAGGTAGGTGGTGATGGCCTCACAGACTTGTCGGACTATGATGGAAACAGATGGTCGAGATATTCCAAATGCATTTGCGACTTTTCTTTGTCTGCCACCGTCGCTCAGGTAATACAATGTGCAAGCTACCTTTGTGAGCACATCCACGGGAGCCCGCATCGCGGTTGTGATTCCTTCCAAATGCGGACGGAGTCTCTCGCTGAGGTCGATCAAAGACAATCTCGACATTCTAAAGTTCTCATGCCACTCCTCAGGAAGCGTAATTCCGTCGACAAAATTCGTCCACCATAGTCCCGTTCTCCCCGGCCTCATCCAGAACCGGCGCTCCACGTAGATCCGATATTGCTGAACCCGGAGACGGAGATTTTCGTGTGTGTGCAACATTCCCAACTGGCTGATAGCGCGGCGGCTTGCTATAGCATTGATTGATTGATTGAAATCAGCACGTCTTGCTATAGCACGTCTTGTTCTTGTTATAGCACGTCTTGTTCTAGCACGTCTTTCTATATCAGCTCTTGCTATAGCGCGTGCTGTTATAGCAGTGCGCTGTGACATCAACATCCTGAATAGCGTTTGTACAAGCATAAACACCTGAGCTACCTGAGCTACCTGATCGTCCATGTTGAGTTATCCAGTGCTGAAAAAATATGACTGGATCCTGTTCTCTTCCGGGTCCCTACAACGTCGTCACCGGACGTTGGTGAGGGCACGCAGATGGTATCTACTGCGCATGGGCGTTTTCGCAACAACGGCTAGCGTGCTGACTACACGCTGTTTGTCGACTCGTTTTTTTGCGTATCTCCAAACGCAAACACAATTTTGCGTTTCAGCCGTATCCACAAAAAAACGCCAAAAAACGTGTTTCTGTGTAGATAGGACATCAAACGTCGTCAAAAATGTATAAAAAAACGCCAGGAATACACTAGTCTAACCTCAGCCTTAAAGCACTGATCAGTAGGATATTAGGCCGCCTGCTTTATCAGTGTTGTTTGGGTTAGCTAGCAGTTAGCTTTGAGCTCTCATTGCTGCCGTTAGCTCTGTGTGCAATGTCCCGGTTAGCCTCTGAGCTAACACTAGCAACGTTAGCTCTGTGTGCTAATAAGCTATGACTAGCCTCTGTGCTTATTTTAGCATTGTTAGCATATCTATTTTCTGGAGAGGTCTGGTGGGTTTTGGGGTGAAATGGACATCTCTCTCTGGTATAGTTGAGCAGGCCGTGTCGGTGTTGATGCACAATACACTTGATGGGTATTTATCTGGGGTGGAAGGTGTAGAAACTATCCTTATTGGGGACTGGAACACGGATCTGCTACGTAAGGAAGCACCGTCTTCAAGGCCTTGAGTAGGTTTTGTGATCTGCACGGTTTCAGCTAATAATCACCCAACCCACAATAGTATGTGATTCAACACAAACTACCATTGATCTCATTCTGTCCTCTGACAAGTCCATGATCTCCAACAAAGGGGTGATGGCATGCGAGTTAAGTGATACAGGTTTTTACACATCACAAACTAACTTCAATTTTACAATCACATTTCAATGGTCTTCAACTCTGGCTTGCAGCTAACAAATTAATCCTCAATAAAACAAAAACCTATGCACTGCTCTTTGGTACTTCTCAGAATATTAAATCTAAAACAGAAAATATACCTTATAATATTACTTGTCATGACGGTACATCACTGCGTAGAGTTGAACACTTCAAATACCTTGGTGTATGGCTTGATCAACAACTATCTTTCAAATGTCATATAGATAACATGAGGAAAATTTACTTTAGTATGGGTGTTCTTTACCGCAATAGAAATAGTTTTACATTTACGGTTAGAAAAAAGCTAATCTCACAACTCATACCCATAATGGACTATGCTGATATAGTCTATATGATTGCAGCGAAAACTACCCTTGTTCCACTTAACACCAGCTATAATCGTATATGCAGATTTGTTCTTGGCTGTTCATATAACACTCATCATTGTATTATGTATGAAAATCTCAACTTCCCTTCTCCCCCAATAAGAAGACAACAACATTGGTTCCAGTTTATTTTTAAATGCATTTATTTTAATTATCCTCAATACCTTAAACAGTATATGGTACCTTTCACTTCTAATTATCAACTTCGTCATTGTACTCAACACTGTTTTTCTGTTCCAAAAACCTATAAGTCAGCTGGTAAAAAATATTTTATGTTTAAAGCTCCATCCGACTGGAATAATCTGCCTGTCCACATCCGTTCAACATAATCTTTTATGTTGTTTAAAACTATGTTGTCCTCTCACGGTGAGACTACCTGCTTGTGCTTTGGACCTCAATAGCATAATACGATCTATAGATGAACCAATGCTGGTGTTGTTGCAGTTCATGTTCTTGTCGTTGTGTTGTTGTTGTTGACATGTTACTGTTGTATGCTTTTTTATTTTGTATTATTTTCTTGGCTGGCGTTGCTTACTCTGTTGTTTTTTGTTTCTGTTTTGTTTTGTCTGTTTTGTTTGTTATTTGTTGATTCTTGTTTGTTGTTTTTGTTATATAAGATTGTCAAATGACCGTATTTTGTCTTTGCGGACCCCCTTGAAAACGAGTTTCATCTCAAGGGGTTATTCCCAATTAGGGCTGCAACGATTAGTCGACATAATAGACGATGTCGATTATGAAAAATCGTCGACGAGAGATATTGTTGCGTCGATTACAGGGAACAAAATTAACTTTTTGGCTTACCA
The DNA here is from genome assembly GCF_963971535.1 of Notolepis coatsorum. Lineage (NCBI taxonomy): Eukaryota > Metazoa > Chordata > Actinopteri > Aulopiformes > Paralepididae > Notolepis > Notolepis coatsorum. The sequence continues at coordinate 167,598,966 of NC_140171.1, read as the reverse complement.
GCCAAGGTGGCTGGTAGATTAGAAAAACTACCCTGAGCCAGGCAGATTTTTTACCAGCCAAATTTTTGAAATAGCTTTTTAGTATATCACCATGTATTATTATTATTATTATTACTATATACAGGGCTCTACGCTAACCTTTTTCCCATGGAGAACATGTGCTCTTAAATAAAAATTTAAATTAGGAGCACACAAAGAAATTTAGGAGCACAGTGAACATTTTTCAGGTAACAGAGTTTATTAACAAACTATTTATTACATGCATATTATACTATGCGTGCATGTGCATACTAAGGGTCAACAACATCTGTGCAATAGCACATATCACCAAAATCACACACTGGCCCATGCCTACTAGACACAAAGGATATCGGTTGTCAAGCTGCTTTTGTATGTTGTACTGTTGTCACTATACCAACATTTTGACTTTGATACAGATACAGATAGGAAAGGTAATGGAATATGTTATTAGATGACAGAACATGGACAATTCTTTATACAATTATTTAATTCATTAGAATTTAAACGCTATTGAATAATAGTTAATCAATAGTAATTAATACAATTGTTCTGTTATAGCTACTGAGCTATATACTATAGCTACTGTCCATCAATATCTTCCTTTTGAATTAAATAGGTTCAGGAGAGAGATGTAGAGAGAGGGAGAGAGATCGACACACACACACACACACACACACACACACACACACACACACACACACACAGATCCTCAGCCCCCCCTTCCCTCACTATGCCTCTGAGCGTCCCCAGTGATTAGCGTTAGCAGTAGTTAGTGTTAGCAGGTTAGCTTAGTTGGAGTACTCAGTTAGCACTAGATAACATTACAGTAGTTATTGTTTTTTAGCCCGACGTGGGTATACAGGACTGGCGAGGATGCAAAGCATGTTGGAACCGTTGGAGAGTTTTCATTGCACATAGAAGCAGCGTGACTCGAGATGAGTTGTTACAGAGCTGGTCCAACATGGTCCAACATGGACCAGCAGGAGCTGATTTGTGCTCCTAAATGATTTTTCCGGTTCGCACAAATCAATTTTTAGAGGCAAATGCGAGTGAAATGCTCGCACTGTATAGCCCTGATACTAGAATACTCTAATATGCTCTTATGGATCCCAATTATTTTACATGCCAGAGTGGCTGAGTAGCCTCTGTAACTTACCAGCCAAAGAGGAAATCTACACGCCATTGGCGTTTGGCGGGTGCTTATTTTGTTCCCTGGTCGATTAGTCATTTTTTTTTTTGCACTACCTATCTTTGTGAAAGTGGCTTCTCAGCTGAAGACTTCTTAGCTTAACATAACAGACCGACAGTAAGTTTGGGGGAACTAATGGGATAACTGGGGATGTTGTTTGGTCCTGACAAGAGTCTCAAAGCAACTCTGAGGTCATGCTCAATGTCCAATCTGTTCCTCTGCTCTGTCTTCAGCTGGACCAGAGCTGAGAAGCCACTTTCACAAAGATAGGTAGTGAAAAAAAAATTATATATATATATATATATTTTTTTTTTAATATAATTGTTTTTCGATTAGTCGACTACCAAAATAGTCATTAGTTGCAGCCCTATTCCCAATAAAGAAATTTCAACCAACCATCATTATATGATATTCTGTACCTGGCTGGCAAAGGCTGGCTGTCACAAAACAGTCACATCTAGGGACCTCAAAACCTACTCTAGAGAGGCCTTTAACCAAGAACTGGAGAGCCTGGACTGGTCAGATGAGCTCAGTGGTACACAGAAACACGGCTTGGATTCAAAACCAAATTCACAACAATACTTAACAACATGGCCCCCATAAGAACCACCAGGGTTAAAAATCATGCTGAACCATGGATGCACTCTGAAATACTGACTGCGTGCAATGAAAAACAAGGGACAAAAAAATTCTCTGAATTTCATGAAAGTCAGACAAAGCTTGCCACAAGCCCAAACAGTGTTCTCCAAGCCCACGTGGATGAACTCAAAATACAAAGAAACAGACTAAGAAATAATGTAAACACCATGATCAAATCCGCAAAAAAAAAATTTCATCACTGAGGAAAACAAAAACAAACCCTGTGAACTTTGGAAATTACTCAACAACCAACTAGGCTGCAGCAAAAAAACTAAAACCTGATTTACAAACATAAACATAAAGACACTCATCACAGACAAGCTGGATGTAGCCAAATACTTAAACATATTCTTAACAAACATAGCCCAACACTGGTTAATAAACTACCCTCCCACTCTAGCATTTTGGGGTAGAACACATCCTAGCATACTACAAAAACCTAGGGGTCCGCAAAGACGACTTCAAACTTGAAATGGTAACAACAGATGAGGTACTCAAAAAACTGAGCGCCCTCCAACCTAACAAGGCCACTGGCAGTGGCCATGACAATATCCCCTCCAAATTCCTCAAAGACTCAGCAACCGCCATCACCCCAGTCATCACACACATAATAAACCTATCCATAAAACAGGGACACGTTAGGGCTGGACGGTATGGTCTAAAATTTATATCACGGTATAATTTGAAGCATAGACGGTAACGGTATATATCACGGTATATTAACGTATCTTAAAATGTCTATATAAATGCTTCTGAAGGTACACTGGTATGGCAGCTGTTATTCTGTTACAGCTGCTGAGCTATACTATAGCTAATGTCCATCAATATCTTCCTTTTTAATTAAATAGGTTCAAGAATCGAATCAGGATTGTTAGCAGAGAGAGAGAGAGGGAGGGAGGAGGCTGCTAGTGGAGCCAGCCAACGTTAGCTTGCCGAGGCTACCAGCAGATCGACAAGCTGCTGGAGCCAGCTAACGTTAGCTTGTCGAGGCTACCAGCACACCGACAAGCTGCTGGAGCCAGCTAGCTTGCCGAGGCTACCAGCAGATCGACAAGCTGCTGGAGCCAGCTAACATTAGCTTGCCGAGGCTACCAGCAGATCGACAAGCTGCTGGAGCCAACTAACGTTAGCTTGCCGAGGCTACCAGCACATCGACAAGCTGCTGGAGCCAGCTAACGTTAGCTTGCCGAGGCTACCAGCACACCGACAAGCTGCTGGAGCCAGCTAGCTTGCCGAGGCTACCAGCAGATCGACAAGCTGCTGGAGCCAGCTAACATTAGCTTGCCGAGGCTACCAGCAGATCGACAAGCTGCTGGAGCCAGCTAACGTTAGCTTGCCAAGGCTACCAGCACATCGACAAGCTGCTGGAGCCAGCTAACGTTAGCTTGCCGAGGCTACCAGCAGATTGACAAGCTGCTGGAGCCAGCTAACGTTAGCTTGCCGAGGCTACCAGCACATCGACAGTTAACATTACATGTATGTGTAATGTTAACTGTCGATGTATATATGTATGTGTGTGTGTGTATATATGTGTGTGTGTTTGGCTAAAGTGGATAGAAAACACAGTACTGTGTAAAAGGCACCCAAGAGTTTTTATATAAATTGTCTTAGATGTAAATAATTTTTTTTATTAGTGTGTCAGTAGACTACTCTTAGTACATTTTCATTAAATTATTTTTTAAAGCATCTTCATGGTTTAATAATGCAAACATATGTTGCAGGGACTTATTATAATCATCATATTGGCGTGACTGTATGCATCAAAGGGTTCAATCAAGCATTTTTAAGTGCTTTAGAGGAAATGTCAAAATATCGCGATATCATTTAGAGGCCATATCGCCCAGCCCTACTATAATGGTAAAATAGTTATTTAAAAATTTGCCCCTAAAAAATATTCTTTGCCCCTAAATTTCTCATTTAGGGGCAAGTGTGCCCCTAGTGAAAAAGCTTAGCGTACAGCCCTGTATCGGTATCGGCGAGTACGCCGAAAGTCTAGCCTCCGATCCCATATGACGTCATTTATCTCCTGTGGAGAGTGAGGATTATAAAATGAACGTGTTTTTAATCGACCGTGAATTAAAGTGTGATGCTGTTTTGTCATTTTAACAGCAGATACACTTTCTTAAATTCCATTGTCCCGACTGAGCGGTGTGACAGGGAGCTCAGATGTGTTTCGCTTAATGGTGTTTTTATACTGTAGCATTAACAGCTGAAAAGCTAGCTAGTTGGAACAACATCCGCTTTAACATTACATCAAATCAGATGATCGCCTGTCCTTTCTCCAGGACCTGACACTGGCCGTCTATCAACAATAATGCACCCCCGCGGTGAATTATATTTAAGTCAAGTAGCAACTGACTAGCGTTAGCTGACTCACGTTATCAAATGTGAATGAGAACCTTGCGGGGAAGACGAGCTAGGTCAGCTAGCTTAGCTTGATAACGGTACCTTGGCTAAAGTTGGTGCTATTCATAATCCAGCAATAATGGCTGCAGACCTGCAAGCAAAGTACAGCAAGTGTCAAAGGATAAGAGTCTGAGGCGGAGTCTCAAAAGAGAATGTTGAATATTTATTTTCCATCGAAAATCACAACATAAATGTTACTACTAGCCAGAGCCTCTGCTACTAGCTAACTGAACCGGAGCAGACTGGGTAGCAAGTGCAACAACGTATAATGTCCGGCATATTTTAGGTTTGGCGAGTGACACTGAGAGGTCTGCCCGCCACCTGGCGTGTAGTTCATATCGATACTCTTATTTTGAAAATCCTGTGCAGGTCTCATTTCCGCCCCAAGCACAGCTCCAGTCATAATATCGATGGCTCCGGCAGTTAGCAACGTTCGGTTTATATGATAATGATACTCTTATTTTGAAAATCCCCTCGTGAGCATATCCGCCCGGCTGCAACAACAGTAGCTCAGTGTGTGTAGATGTTAGACAGAGTGGCAAGTTCAGAGTCCGCCTATTTTACCCGAAATAAGTGCCTGTTGTTTTTTCCCCCACAAGGGGTCAAATGCATCTAACATGCTTTCCATCATCGCCATTCCTTTATGTCCATGTCGCGTTAAATACCGAAATTAACGTTGCGTTAGCGTGAGCTAACTAAGCTAAGCTGATAGAGCGATAGAGAGCACAGCAGAGGTCCACTGGGACTGGGAAGGAGGGGGGATTACTGCATTATCGAGATAGCCCTACTACAGGGCTGTACGTTAACTTTTTTTGCACATAGCACTGGTGCTACAGAGGTTGATAGTTTTGTAGCACAGGCCAAAATCTTGTAGCACGAGTATAAAACGTCTCTAAAATCTCTAAAAACAACCACAAGTAGTGCAGTTCATTACTTAAATAGGTATGTGACTGGCAAGGGACATGAATCTTGCATACAGGGCACACAAAATCCAAACTTTAACAAGAAATGCTTTTAGACAAATTCTCTCTTTATTTGCCCATAATGTAAAACAAAAAGAACAAGGACATAACCATATAACCGATATGAAGCAGTCCGAGACCAGGCAGCGCTGGTGTGGACTCAGATTACAGGGAAAGCTAGAAACCAACCTAGAAACACCTATAAACCAACATAACAAATAGATATAATGCATACAAACACCTGTACATATTTGTGGAACCAAATAAATAAATGTATTATTATTATTATTATTATTATTATTATATTATTATTATTATTATTATTATTATTATTATTATTATTATTATTATTATTATTATTATTATTATTATTATTATTATTCGTGTGTGTGTGCGTGCGTGTGTGTGTGTGCACTGCACACGTGTCACAGTTCCAGCATCATGTCTGCTGGCCACTTTTTCAGATCCACACACACACACACACACACACACACACACACACACACACTATTGCATTAATCAGAACTAAGTACAAGGAACTCTGCATGAATGAAAAGGGCTTTATAAATTAAATTAATTATTATTATTATTATTACCTTATTTGCATATTGTCTCGTTATTAGATAGATAGATTGATTGATAGATAGATAATTAATACTTTATTGATCCCGGAGGGGAATTTAAGTAGCCATACGATGGAGTTCTTTTTACAGAGTAAAATTAGCGGCTTAAATTTAGTGAATAGCATTTCTTCCTTGGCGATGCAATATGTCACATTCATCTTAAACTTTACCTCACGGAGATCAGCATCATCCGCTCTGGTCGTGTTTAGTCAGCGAGTGCAAGAGGGTGCCGGCCCGCTCAGGAGTTTATTTAGCGTTGAAGGCATCCTGGGCAAGAACGTGTCGATGGGACGTATTGTGTTTATTAATGTTATCCCTTTTTAGGATATTGTTACCCGCGACATAGGGATTCTCTGATCGGATCTTTTCCGGAGTCTCCCGGCACCAGTGACAGAATAATAATAGCTGTGCTTCCTCATTAAAAAATATCCACGGAAAATCATTTTCCCACTCTGCGTTATATCTGTACATCTTGTTAATCTTCTCCTTTTGTCTCGTTTCTATTAACGGTGGTCCCTCTCGGGCTCGTTTGGGGTTTTGATCTTGTACTTCTTTTGTTGGATTTAATACCTTAAAAAAGCGCTTCATCTTGTCGAAGTCACCCAGTCAGTGTACATTGAGCTCGCAATTTAGTCGCGGGGATATTGTTCGCTAGGGATTATGGGATTTTGGTGTTTGATTATGGACTCTAGGCGAGACGGGACATTGTTTTTAATCGCACGAGACTACAAGTACCAAGTGGATAGCGTGGCGCTGTGGTCCATTCAATTTACCGTCACACTTTCTTTTTTTTTGCTTGCGCCACGGGCCATCGCACCAGTGCTACTAAAGTCAATTCATTCATCGCACAGACTGACGTCAGTGTCGCACGTGCGATATATATATCGCACTGTACAGGCCTGCCTACTAACAGGATCTGGCCGGTACTGCACCTTCTGACTCCCAATATGCCTTTTCCAGCCAAAATACAGCGCTGTGATAGGATATTAATATATAAAAAAAAGAACCAAAAACAGTGAACAGGAGGTCTATTTGTATTAAAAACAATAGATTGTTTTTCATTTAAATGTCTGGAAGAGATCAAAAATAAAAATGTCAAATGATATTTCCATTGCCTTTTTTTGTTGATTTAAATGTTACTGATTGAGTTAAATGGGCATATAATATCGTCTCATATCGATCGCAGGCACCTGAATCGAATCGTGGCAGACTGATATCGGAAAATATCATATCGTTGTCCAAAGAATCGATATCGTATCGTGATGAAACTGGTGATTCCCACCCCTACTCGGTAGGCAACGTTAGCTCACGTTAGCTCTATATGTCCCAGTAAACAAAATAGTTCTTGTCTTAACGTTATCTAGCCGGCTAGCAGTAGCTACAGATAGCTCCTGATATCAATGTCTTATAACATTGATTCGATGCGTATTCGAGCTGAGGACATGCTGAATGTGATTTGACCAATAGGGTCCAGCTGCAGCGCCGGAGAATCCTGGCTGCATCTGGAGGCTACTAAGTATACACACAGACAGTGGAGCTGTTTGCAGATAGCGAGAAGTCACTTCAGAGAGAGAGCGAGAGAGTACAAATTTAACTCTGGCCTCTTTAAGTGTCTATTCTTCAACGTAATAGCTTATCTACTTGAAATGTACTGAAAAAAAATGTATACATGTGACACAAAAATGCATATTTATTTTTGGCTGGTAAGAAATATGCTTGGTTGGTAGAATTTTCCCATCTACCCGCCACTGGCCGGTAGGTCAAAAAGTTAATTTCATGCCCTGTCCACACACACACACACACACACACACACACACACACACACACACACACACACACACACACACACACACACACACACACACACACACACACACACACACACACACACACACACACACACACACACACACACACACACACACACACACACACACACACACACACACACACACACACACACACACACACACACACACACACACACACACACACACACACACACACACACACACACACACACACACACACACACACACACACACACACACACACACACACACACACACACACACACACACACACACACACACACACACACACACACACACACACACACGTCACACACGTCACACACACACACACACACACACAGCAAAGGCTCCTCGACTTCTCAAGCATTGCACTAGCTAGCTAACGTTAGCATCCAGGCTTACAAACATAACATACTGAAAGTGAAAGCCGACACACCTATATAAACATGCGGAACTAACGTTATAACAAAAACACAATCAACTTACTTACACATCCAAACGAAGTGCTTGTAGGGTCTTGATTTATTCGCTATTGCGTGTGCATTATGGAAGAGTATCCTCATTTGAGTAAGTATTAAGTAAGTGAAGTGAGCGGTGTGGCATGGACACAAACACACATGTTGTAGCCAGGGACCGAAACTAAAGCCCGCCGCCCGCCAGGGGCGCTCAGTTTTTACCTTTGGCGCTTGACACTTAGAGGGCTGCCCGCCGTGTGGCGTGTAATCAATCAAGTTCATAACGATACTCTTATTTTGAAAATCTGTGCGGGTCTCATTTCCGCCCCAAGCGCATCTCCAGTCATAATATCGATGGCTCCGGCAGTTAGCAACAATTAGGTTCGTATGATACTCTTATTTTGAAAGAAAACGTGGCAACGAGTCATATCCGCCCAGCCCTGCAGCGGGATACTATTGGCTAAGGGCTTCTGCTCGCAGTGCTCGTGTCAACACAGGCAGTCTGCTCTAGTCTAGAAGAGCGGACCTCCATGAGCTACCGTTACTAGGGATGTCCCGATCCGATCACGTGATCGGAAACGGCGTCGATCACGTGCTTTTCAGAGGATCGGGGATCGGGAAAAAATAATAATAAAAATCGGCAGTCAAAAAAATAAAATTTTTATTCAACAAACATGACCATGTCCACGTCTTAAACTCATACGGAGGCCTTAGTTTTGGTTTTAAATTACATATAATATATCATCATTAATGTATTTATTGTCACACAGAGCAGAATAATTGTCCACAACAAACACATTCCCCTTTAATTTTCACCGTTGCAACAAACACCCCTTTAATTTAGACGCTACACGCTACACGCTCGACCACATCACAACAACAGTACAACACGTCGCTCCCGAAACACGGTTAATATCCACTGACTTGAGCAGCTAGACTTAATGTCAGAGGTTTGGAACTAAGCATTTTAAAATAGAAAGTCAAGCCAGTTGCAATGTTTGCAAGGAGGACATGCTGGAGGCGAAGTTTTCAGACTAACTTTTCACCTGGAGGATAACGTTACGTGACTGAGGATTATCGTCGGCGTTTCAGACCAGAATGGACCATTACGTAAGTCGAACACTGAATGTATACTAATGTGCAAACATATATTGAAACTTTTAATATTTCTCATATGAAGCAGAAGCACATTTCTCAGGGTGAATGTAATAACAAAAGCCTCCGTTCTCGCGCCCCGGACTATTATAGGCAACAGATGGGCTTGTCTCGCTCTGCCAGTTTCTGACAAAAATGCGTCAAAATTGATTACTAATGTGAAGGATCGGAAACGATCGGATCGATAGATATTTAAAATCACATGATCGGGATCGGATCGGAAGCAAAAAAAGGCGATCGGGACATCCCTAACCGTTACTGTTTAAACAATGACCCAGTCAACTATTCACTTTTAGTTTAATACATGACGAGGCATTGTCTAACGGTATCTAGCTGGCTAGCTAGTGCTACTGATAGCTGCTGATATCAACAAATGCTCCAGCAATAGTCGACTCGAGTGCAACATAATACTTCCGTTCCCTCGTTAGCTAGCACGTTAGCTTCATCGCTGTCCTTTCCTCTGGATTCCGACCATGGCTTGTGAAGTTCAAGGGGGAGTTTACATATTTTGTGCTCACACTCCTTGGAGCTGAAATCAACACAGTGATTAATAAAAACATTATCAGCATTGTTATGATATTCATTGGCCGGTTCAATGTTGCGCCTCTCAGTCAAGACTCTTATCGATGGTGCTTGCTTGGCTGCGCGCTTTTCCAATTCCAATTTCAGATCTCTTTGTTGTTTCTTTAAATTGGCAAGGTCAGTTTCATATTTCAAATCTCTTTGTTGTTTCTCAAGCTCTTGTTTTTTCTTTAAATTGGCAAGGCGTACCATTAAGCTCGCCTTTTCATCTTCAGCCTCTCTTAGTAGGGATGCCCCGATCGATCGGCCACCGATCGTTATCGGCCGATAATCAGTATAAATATGCGATCGGGGAATTCCGATAATTAGTCATATTCGCCGATCGCGGAAACTGATCAAGTGGATATCTCACTCGCTTGTCTCAGACGCACAGGACCTGCAAACTGCTCCTCCTCCCTAGCCCCGCCCGTACCCGTGTAGAGTTTGCTGATTCTACTCTAGATAGTGCATTCGACCTGAGCTAACGTTAGCTACCTAGCTATCGTTACTGTTTAAACAAAATTACCCAGTCAACTATTCACTTTTAGTAGGCATTGTCTAACGGTATTTAGCCGGCTAGCTACTGATAGCTCCGGATATCAACAAATGCCCCAGGAAGTCTAGTAGCCCATGTTGATATCTCCGTTAGCTTGCGTTAGCTTGCGTTAGCTGACGTTAGTTCACGGTTCAAAACGAAATGTCCGATTGAACTAAATAGTTGTCTTAACGTCATCTAGCCGGCTAGCAGTAGCTACAGATAGCTCCTGATATCAATGTCTTATAACATTGATTGAATGCGTATTCGAGCTGAGGGCTTGCTGAATGTGAAATGACCAAAGCATAACGTTACCAATAGGGTCCCGCTGCAGCGCCGGAGAATCCTTTTTGGAGCTAGGGCTACTAGAGTACACACAGACAGTGGAGCTGTTTGCAGATAGCGAGCATTTTGACTTGTTGCATGGTGGCGATGTCTCGCAGATAATACAAGTACAAGTCTAATTATATAATATATATATTTTATAAAAAAAAAAAAAAAAAAAACGTTTTATATAAAATAATTTTTAATTTCTTTTTAATCAAAAACGATCGGTATCGGATCGGTATCGGCCGATATGGCTCACGACGATCGGTGATCGGTATCGGTGGCAAAAAACGTGATCGGGGCATCCCTATCTCTTAGCATAGATTTGCGGGTTTGCCTCTTGGTTTCAGGCATTTTGTTATTTATTCTTTGTCTGTTTTCCAATTCCAATGTTTCATATTTCAAATATATTTGTTGTTTCTCAAGCTCTTGTTTTTTCTTTAAATTGGCAAGGCGTACCATTAAGCGTGCCTTTTCAGCTTCAGCCTCTCTTAGCATAGATTTGCGGGTTTGCCTCTTGCTCATCTTGGCTTCAGACATTGTTATTTATCCTTTTTATTTTTTATTTATCCTTTTGTAATTTGAATGTTGCATTCACTTAGCGTGACGTCAGAGCCTTCAAAGAGGGTTTGCGTTTCTTCCTGCTTATGAATGCAGTAATGTAGTATAGCTTTAGTTTTGCCACACATCCAGGGGGCGAAATTCACTTTTTGACTCACCGGCCAGTGGCGGGTAGATGGGAAGAATCTACCCGCCAAGCACATTTCTTACCTGCCAACTTTTTTTTGATTAAAAAAAAAAAATTATTATTTTATATAATTTTTTTTTTAAATAAAATATATATATATTATATAATCATACTTGTAGTTGTATTATCTGCGAGACATCGCCACCTCGCTGTCTGCAAACAGCTCCACTGTCTGTGTGTATACTCGAGTGGCCTCCAGCTCCAGCAAGGATTCTCCGGCGCTGCAGCTGGACCTAAACTCTACATTCAGCATGAAAGGATTCTCCTGCGCTGCACCTGGACCTATTCAGCAGCCCTCATGCGATGTAAGCCAGGGGCTCGAATACGCATGTTGTAGGACATTGATGTCAGAAGCTATCTGTAGCTACTGCTGGATGGCGTTGGGACAACGCCTCTGAACTATTTAGTTTACTGGGACATTTCGTAGTGACTAGTGAGCTAACGTGGGCTAACATGAGCTACCTAGCCAACGGAGGTATTATGCACTGGACACTTGCTGGAGCAGTTGTTGATGTCGGGAGCTATCAGTAGCTAGCCGGCTGGATAACGTTACACAATGCCTCATGTATTAAACTAAAAGTGAATAGTTGACTGGGTCATTTTGTAACAGTAGCTAACATTATCTCACGGAGGTCCCTCTGACTAGACTAACGTCACGGTGACTGTCCTCTGTTTACATGCAGCATACAGAAACGGGTGCGGGAGGTGTAGGAGGAGCAGTGCGCGGTGCGCTGCATGTCTGCTGAGACAGCGAGTGAGAACTCCGCTCAGAATTGGATCATGATTTTCGGTTTTCACATGACTATTTGATTGCCCGCCACACGGCGGGCAGACCTCTCAGTGGGAGGCGCCAAACGTAAAAACTGAGCGCCAATGGCGGGTGGCGGGCTCTAGTTTCGCCCCCTGCACACATCTACAATGTCCAAGAGAACAATTTAGTTTCCACACGTTCAGTGACGACACTAATTACGATGGCTTACTTCTAAATGATACGGCACACAGTCAGTTCCATATCCACAATATCGCAACTCAATTAGGTTGCCAATGTGCCGACATTATTTAGTTTCCACATGTCGAGAGTGACTTTAATTGCAATGGTTCTACTTATTATGGCATCCAATACATTCCATAATTCACAGCATGGCAATTCGATTAGTCTGTCAATGTGCAGACGTTATTTAGTTTCCACACGTCGAGGGTGACTTTAATTGCAATACCTCAATGTAGGGCTGGGCGATAAAACGATAAATATCGTGATAAATTATTTCCTCAAAATAAACATGAAACGTGGTCGCAAAGTTTCGATATATCGATTTTCCAAGTTTGGCTCCGCTCAGCCTCGGCTCAGCACACTCACTAACAACAACCAACGTTACGTGATGACGTGTTTACGCACCACAGCTCCAGATGTGCTCCTGTTTTGGTTTCGATTTCAGAGCGAGGAGATTAGTTGAAGAGATTAGTTTAGCAACAACTTTAGGAGAAAATCAAAATGCATGAAAATTCCAGCGACAGCGAAGGAGATGACAACACACCGCCTAAGGCCACCGCAGGCCACGTGAGCGGATCGGCGCGGCCGAGAAATCCGCTCTTCGCTCTTTAAAGCTTGGTCCGCTCCGCTAATCACTCATGTTGACCCCGCCCCCAAGTCGCTCTCCGCTCGCTCCCCACTCACCTTGAATCGAGCGCTCCCCGCTCCCCGCGCCAGATCGCTCGGCAGTTTTTCTTTTTCTTTTTTGGAGCATGGTGTAAATGAGCTCAAACTACAACAGTCTACACCCCCTGGGCCCCTTAACAATTGTTTGTATTGAGCCGCATTGTAATTGTAGCCATTCTGCAATGTTAAATAACGTTGTTTATCCATTCACTAGCTCTACTAAGCGATGATAGGCTAGCCGAGCCACAATGCTATGGTCGCTGCCATTAACGTTAGCATGTAAGCTAACGTCAACAACAATGGCGTCGATACTTTTTTTAACAGGAGTGAGTGTGGGCGTCATAGATATCTATGGTGGGCGTCTCTACAGTGACGAAGCCTGAACCCTTCTCATTGGTTGAAAATGGCCTTCATGTTTGTACATCGCCATCTGTTGCTTTGGCATTGTACTGCATGTATATATTACATCAACAGTGTTAAACCACTGTGAGCGGCCTGGAGTGGATTGGAGCGGAGGAGAACTCTCGCTCCGGACGTCGCGCCGACTAATTTTAAAACCCACTCCTCGCTCACGTCAAAACCGCCCGCTCCGCGCCTCACGCTCCGATCCGCTCACATGGCCTGGGCCACCGCAGACCTTAGCGCCTCAAATGCAGAGGAAATTATTAATAAGAAAGGTGTTACTACGTCGGCAGTATGGACACATTTTGGTTTTTTAAAGTCGGACAAAAATCAGAGCAGCGTTCGCTGCAAACTGTGTCGGCGACCGGTGCGAACAAACACGGGGAACACAACAAACATGTTCTACCATCTAAAAGTGTATCACGCATTAGAGTACACTGAATGCAAACGCATTCAGTCGGAAAAGAGTGGTGGCGTCAGCCGACAGCCACGAAGAACTGAAGTTCGTGCTGCGCCTGCAACTGATGCGTCTGCAAGTACCTCGTCGACCTCGCAGCAACAAACGCTAGTGTCTGCTTTTACACTATTTTACGACAAAAAATCAAAAAGGCACAAAGACATTACTAATGCAATCGGTTATTTTATCGCAAAAGATATGATGCCAATTAGCACAGTAGAGAATGTGGGATTCAAGAAGCTGATGAAAGCCATTGACCACAGGTACAATCTCCCTGGCCGAAAACATTTTTCGCAGACTGTACTCCCCACGGCTGTATGCAGACTGTAGAGACATGGTCGAGAAGGAGCTGCAAACGGTGTCATATTTCGCTACAACATCGGACATGTGGTCAAGTCGGACGTCTGAGCCGTATATGAGCCTGACCATCCACTTCATCGACAATGAGTGGAATCTTCTAAGTAAATGCCTGCAAACGGCTTACTTTCCCGAAGACCATACTGGCGAAATGATCGCCATAGGACTTGTCGAAGCGCTCGACTCATGGGGACTGAGCGAAGACCGACAAGTCTGCATAACAACAGACAGTGGGGCGAATATCCTCAAGGCATGTGGACTCAACAAATGGACACGCCTCCAGTGCTTTGGACACCGACTACATTCAGCCATTGGTAATTTTTTTTTATTATTATTAAGATCTGTCTGATATTGTGGTCACTGGTCACATATTTTGTTCCATTTCTAATTTAGTTGAATAATTCTGTATTAGCGTGATGAATGAAGTCCCCCACCCCGTGTATTTTCAAATCTGTATTACTGTGTAGTAGCAATAATGATAATATAAAATGTTTAAAAAAGATTAGGCTAATAAAATAATTACAACATGTAATATTCAATATTGTAGAGGGAGAGACATGCTGTTATAATAGTACTTATGCAGCTAAGTTAAATAAAGTGATTACAAGAATGAAGCATTTTTGTATTACAATATTCAGTTGCAGGCAGCACTGCAGTATTGATTTGACTGTGACTTGTGATGACGACTGTATATTTTCTGTTTATTCAGACTTTTGTTTAACATTTTGTCAGTTACTTTAGTAGACTGTCAGTGTCACAGTCAAAGAGTCAATGAATGGTATTTTATATCTGCTAGATTCTGCTCAGAAATTATCTGAAATTAAATAAAAATGTAACAACTGTGTCAACACCTATTTCCTTCTTCCCTTTTCCTCCTCAGAGACAGCAGCGAAAGACAAGAGGATGGAACGAGCCGTCGGTGTGTGCAAGAAGATTGTTGCTGCATTTTCCTACTCCTGGAAAAAGAAGCGGGACATGGCAGTTGCTCAGGAAGAGCATAACTTGCCCAAGCACAAGCTGGTGTCAGAGTCACCGACCAGGTGGGGCTCACGTCAGAAGATGGTGCAAAGGGTGTTGGAGCAGCAGAAGGCCATCGCTCAGGTACTCACTGCTGACAAGAAGACCAGGCACTTGGTGCCCACCTGGCAAGATGTGGATGTCCTGGAAGCCATGAATGAGGCCTTGAGTCCACTCCTGGAGTTCACCGATTCACTCTCTGGTGAATCATATGTGAGTGTATCCTACCTCAAGCCTGTGCTGCATCTCTTCAGAACACAGATTCTGAAACCCACTGAAGATGAAGCGCAGCTCACAATTGATTTGAAGACACGGGTCATGGCATATCTTGATGAAAAATATGATGACCATTTAGATGATCTGCTTGATGTTGCAACGTTGGTCGATCCACGTTTCAAACTTCAATATATCAAGCCAGAGAAGGTTAGGGATGGGAATTGATAGGATTTTATCGATACGATTCCATTATCGATTCTGCTTATCGATTCGATTCTTTATCGATTCCCTTATCGATACCTGATCAATTTATAATTTAAATAAATAAATTGGAAATGCAACAGAACTACATTTAGTCATTTAGCTGACGCTTTTATCCAAAGCGACTTACAAGTTCTGTACGACAAGCCATCAGGAAGGGCGCAACTCTATCAGCTGAGCAACAATGTTCATCAAAGTGTTGAGTGCTACAGTGTAGGTTAGTTTATTAGGACAAGTGCATGACAGTACGGTTAGTTAGGGTTAGATATATTTTTTTTTATTCAGATAATGGTTGAAGAAGTGCGTCTTTAGTCGACGGCGAAAGATTGGACGTGATTCGGCTGTCCTAACTGGGGTGGGTAGTTCATTTCACCATTGTGGGGCAAGGACTGAGAATAGGCGACTTCTCTTTGATGACCCTCCCGGAGCTCGGATAGGAGTAGGTCTGAGGCGGCCAGAAGATGCAGAGCGTCGGGGTCTAAGCTGGTTAGAATAACAACATGCAACTTGACATTTCTGATTGTCATTTATTGTTGAGCCCCCATGTCAGAAAAATACAAAAACTGTAAAAAATAAAACATTAACTATAGCCTACACTTAAATAAAATAATGTATTTATTTTTTTATTCTTAAACTAATTTAATCTATTGAATAACAGGTTGTTATTCCTCTGACTTCTGTCCCTCACTCACACTGTCTCTCACACACACACACACACACACACACACACACACACACACACACACACACACACACACACACACACACACACACACACACACACACACACACACACACACACACACACACACACACACACACACACACACACACACACACACACACACACACACACACACACACACACACACACACACACACACACACACACACACACACACACACACACACACACACACACACACACACACACACACACACACACACACACACACACACACACACACACACACACACACACACACACACACACACACACACACACACACACACACACACACACACACACACACACACACACACACACACACACACACACACACACACACACACACACACACACAGAGCTCCCCGGGCCCCTGTCCTTTATGTATTGGCTTGTGTTGCTACACGGACACATTTGTATGTTGCACCACTGTACTTCCTGGTTTACACTTTACAGACTTGTAAACAAGCACTCGCGTCTCTCATTATATGTGAACTAAAGAGTACAAGGTTTACACAACAGCCCCCACCTGCTGTTTTATTGTATTGTACCACTATCCGCTGTCAGCTGTTTATCTCTCTTTGTGAGGTTGATTAAATAGCGTTAGCTCACGTTAGCTCACGTTAGCTCCGCGGCTAATTTTAGCTCACCCTAAACTAAATCAATGACAATGTTCTAAAGCATTCAAGTAGTTTTCACTGCACATAGAAGTAGCCAAACAGCGGGAGCATTTCGGGAGCATATTACCAAAACCCAGGCCATTTCGAGCCCTTAAGGAATCAAATAGAGTCTGCCATGGCTACATGGTAACGTAACGTTATTGCGCAACTGTAGGCAGCGATAAGGGAATCGAAAGTCACAGGAGCCACACGGTTCCAGGCATCGGCCAATTAGGAACCGGTTCCCAATGGGAACCGGTTTTCGATTCCCATCCCTAGAGAAGGTTGAGGCCATCAAAATGAGAGTGGTGTCGGAGATGCTGCTCGGGGAAGACCAAGGCCCATCCACTTCACAGGCTTCAGGAGCAGGAGCAGAGGGAGGAGGAGCAGAGGGAGGAAGAGCAGAGGGAGGAGGAGCTGAAGCTGCAGGAGGAGCTGCTGCTCCACCTCAAAAGAAGCAGAAAGAGTCTCTGGGAAGCTTCTTCAAAAAGCCATGCCCTGTGCTCCCACTCCCCACAGAACTCACCGGTATGCAGGCAATGGAGAAGGAACTGGACAATTACCTGCTGGCTCCAGATGCAGACTTCACTACCGAACCCTTGGAGTGGTGGAAAATGCATCAACACAACTTCCCAAAAGTGAGCCTACTGGCAAAGCGCTACTTGTGCATCCCTGCCACCAGCTCCCCCTCTGAGAGGGTTTTTAGTACAGGAGGGAATATTGTGACCTGCACCAGGGCAGCTTTAAAACCAGAGACAGTGGACATACTTATCTTTCTTGCCCGCAACCTGTAATGACTTTGCTTGTCCAAATGACAATACTATTACTTTATTAGTTTATTTTGTTTGTTTGTTTCTAATTTAACACTTTGATCGCCGGGGGTTAAATTCATAATTTACCATCCCTCGCCAGCTCTATTTGTCTATGGAGAAGTTCCCCTTCTTTGCAGGGCTATAACTTTTTAAATTCTATTGCTAAATTGCCATTATTATGGCCCATTCAATGTCCTATATGTATTGTTCAGGGTGTAGCAACGTTAAACTTTTTCATTCACATATTCATACTAAAATATGGTCTAAAGTATAAGTATGTTTTTATCGTTTTCTGCAGCTTTCTACAGAACTTGATTTATAGCTCCAAATGCATTATATTGATGATGAAATACAGTTTGATAGCAATCGGCGTGAGATAAAAAATTTCAACTGGACGTGATTCTAGAAGTTTCTACGTATCATCTGATGATGACCGGATGGGCGGGGGATCGTTTATAATTCCGTGGGCAGCGTTAGATGATTCATCCAGAGTGGGTCATATGTTCATCATAGCAGTTTATATGGAACACGTTAGAATATAACGCTGAATCTTACCGTGGCTTCCTCGCGCCGCTGGCAGATGAGCGTGTAACAGAATTTTTTCTATTATGGGATGGAGAAATGCCTGATCCATTTCCAGGTTGTATAATAGTATATACGTCCAAATCATGTTGTTTTTTCGAGTTATTTGCAGCGATCGATGTTCACTGTATCAAGACGGAGTCTCTCTAACGATAGCGAGTGCCCGGACCACATATGGATGAGCACTTCCGGTTCAAAGGTTCATTTCCGGTTGGCGATCTGCCGATCGGCCACCAGATGGCGCTCTTGAACCGCTAGAGAGTTGAGAGGAGATCAGCAGTGTGTCTCAGGGCTCCGGAGGGGAAATATTATTTCGATCACATATTTTTGAAATATTGACATCAAAGACGAGTTACGGCGTCTTCGGCAGAATGAGCATGGCTAGGAATGACGTCTTAACTCGTCCCCGGCGATCATAGTGTTAAATTTAAAATACAGTTTGAAACCGTCTGCTAGCTAGGCTATGTGACGTGTGCTAAAATCAGACTTGAGATTCAATTTATTTTCATTGTTAATGCCAGGCACTGCAGGCAGTTCCATATTGTGACCTGCACCAGGGCAGCTTTATAACCAGAGACAGTGGACACTGGAGTGGACTTTGCTTGTCCAAATGACAATACTATTATTACTACTTTAGTTTATTATTTTGTTTGCTTGTTTGTTTCTAATTTACATTTAAAATACAGTTTGAAACCGTCTGCTAGCTAGGCTATGTGACGTGTGCTAATCAGACTTATTTATTTTATTATTAATAATGCCAGAATTTAGATTTTATTTATTTATTTTCATTGTTAATGCCAGGCACTGCAGTTGTATTGTTTGTTATACAGTTTGTGTTGTTCATGTTCTAACAACTTAACACTTTAACATGAGCAGGCACACACTCATGTCGCACACACGCACACTTATGACCAAAGTAAAGGACACTTTAAATTAGAATAACAGGAACAGTGTATTGCACTACCAAAGCTAACTAGCATGTCCCATATGCTCTGTAAATAACTATGTACAGATACCGAGATGTCACTCCATGTTACCTGCTACCTGTTACTGCACAATGTTGTTTCCTTCTTTTGATTCTATTATATGTACCACTGTATTGCACATCGTTGCGGGCAAGACCACCCGCATTTCATTGTATACCTGTATGCCGTGACAATTAAAACTCTTGACTTGACTTGAACTTCTACCTCAGATTTGTGGTTTGGCAAGTAGGCCTAGCTTACTTTGTCATGTTCTCTGACAATAAAAAATAATTCTGAACCACAATTAACCTTCTGGTTTCTTCAGCTTTCATTCAGCGGCAAAAATGCCTTTAACCTGTAAACCCGGCCTACAAATCTAGGGACATCTATGGATCTCAATCTCATGGAATGTATTCCCATTTCCCAGTGTCAGAAATATTGTGTATGTTATTATGCTTGGCTTGAGTAAATTGTGATGAAACAAAGGAGAATATAAATTATAATTTTTCTTTGCATCTTTGACAGTGAATATGAATAACACCATGCTAAAAATGACCTGAGATGAAAATCTCAGCAAATTAATAAAGGGAAGAACGAAGAAGATGATTAAATTAATTAAACAATGTTTAGATACAGTACTGAATTCTGCCATCTGGACACATGCTATTTGAAATATTATTATAGTGTCACAAACAGGTAATTTATGACAAATAGGGAGTCCACACGTGATAACAATTTAACTTTTTTTTTTTTATTTAAACCTATCTAAACAAACAGCATAAGCACATGAACAATGAAATGTTTTGTATTAGAATCAGTGGTGAGTGCATGAGTGAGTAAGTATGCTGTGGTGTGTGTTTGGTGTAAGTATCAGTGCTATAATATGTCAAAGGATGCAGCTTGGGTGTTGGTACAACCTGTGCCTGGGAGTAGGGCTGGGCGATATGGAAAAAAATCATATCGCGATAACGATATGATAATTTTATTTTATTTCTCGATATAGATAATTATCGAATTGTTATAAGTATAAAAAAAAAACATTTATTTTTTTTTATTTTTTTAACAACAGATTTATGTTTATTTTGCAGCAATTCTTTGTCATTGCCGCCATCTTTAGTGTTACATCCCCTCACACTCCAGTTCTCAGGCTGCAGCTGGTTTAAAAGCTAAAGTAAACCGGCTTATCTGCTGGCTGTGGCTCCAGAGGAGTTGAACAGTTCTGGCTCTGCTAGTTTATTTTCGATCTTTTGGCGCTTTTTTGGTGGACAAACCACCGCACATGTGCACTGTGACTCGTGACTGGAGTCTAGTTCTGCTAGCACACATAGCCTACTGTGTACAGACGGTTTCAAAATGTATTTTAAATTAGAAAGCAAACAAAATAAATGGACAAGATATCGATTATTAAAATATATCGCGATATTTATCGTTATCGTTATATCGCCCAGCCCTACCTGGGAGTGGAGAAAGCAGACAGAGAGGGAATTAGACAGAGACACATATATTCAGGTGCAGGCAGCTCTGCTCTGCACAGGTGAGTCTCATACAGTTAACGAGCCACCCACTCCACCATGCTTCCTGGTGAGTCAACAGACTCTCCATTAGCAGGTAGAGTGGGGGTCGTCACACCCTCCCCCTAAAGAAAAGGGTTCTTCCCTATTAACAAATTACATTTTTATATACAAGTGACTAACCAAACTAAAATCAATACATAAACTCAAGTAACACAACATTTTGCCCCCTATATTCAAATAAAAATAAACACTATTACCCTTCACCCATTCCCCTCACCATCCTGCCTCCGCTCTCAGCAACATAGGGCCCTAAGAAGCTATTTAAGAGAGCAGGAGACAGTAGGGATTGGGGAACAGATAGAGAGAGGCAAAACAAGGTATCCTCATGGGACCAACTTAGGGACAATGCGTCCGCAATCACATTCTGAGACCCTTTATTGTGACGAATGTCCAAAGAATAGGGCTGTAAAAACAAAGCCCACCTCATCAACCTCTGGTTGGGATTTTGGAGGGACTTTAAATAGGTCAAAGGATTATGATCTGTGTACGCCACCAGGGGAGTCACCCCTGACCCCAGATACACGTCAAAATGTTGGAGTGCCCAAATCAGTGATAACGCCTCCTTCTCGATAACTGAGTAGTTAAGTTGGTAGGTGTTAAATTTCCTCGAGAAGAAGGCCACCGATTTATCCACCCCATGCACATCCGCCTGCAGGAGGACTGCCCCTGCCCCCACGTTGGAGGCATTCACCTGTAATGAAAAGGAGTCATTTAAACGTGGAGCAGTTAACACGGGTTCAGAGCACAATAGGGCCTTCACATTTTCAAATGCCACTTGGCATCTGCCTGACCAGACATACTGGGAGTCCTTCCTCAACAAGTTAGTCAACGGCTCTACTACGGATGAGAAGTTGCGACAAAAACTCAGATAATAGCCCACTAAACCCAGAAAACGCATCAAATCCTTTTTTGTCGCTGGAGGGGGATAATTTATAATAGCCACAACTTTATCCTGAACCATGCGCACGCTGCCCTGACCGACCACCTTTCCTAAATAGGTGACAGTGGCTCTTGCAAATTCACATTTGGCCAAGTTAATAGTCAACCGTGCCCAGACCAATTTTTTGAACAGTGCCCGGATACGCTGAAGGTGTTTAGACCATGTGTCGCTGTAGATCACCACATCATCCAGGTAGACGGCACACCCATCCAGACCAGCCACTACTTTGTTCATAAGGCGCTGGAAAGTAGTGGGGGCATTTCGAAGACCAAACGGCATGACTAAATATTTGTACAACCCAGAGGGAGTGATAAAAGCGCAAACCTCCTGGCCACGCTTAGACAGCGGGACTTGCCAATAACCTTTTAAAAGGTCAAACTTACTCATGTAAGTAGCCGATCCCACCTGATCTACACAGTCTTCCATGCGGGGAAGAGGAAACACATCTGGTTTGGTAATGTTATTCACCTTACGAAAGTCAGTATATGGTCTATAGCTTCCGTCGGGTTTACCGACCAACAGGCACGGCGACGCCCAACTTGACGAACATGATTCGGCAATTTGGTTGTCCAACATATACTGAACCTCATTGTCCAAATGCTTGCGTTTCTCGGGTGAGACACGATAGAAGCGCTGCTTTATTGGGGCTAGGGATGGGTATCGAATTCGGTACTTTTGAAGTACCGAACCGAAACACGTCGGTACTACAGAGTATCGACTCAAGTGAGAAACCAAATATTTTTTTTTTTTTTTTTTTTACTTACTTTTCATGTCAATGTTCACACGCACAATATATGCTTACCTAGAATTTGACTTGATTCAACAACAAAGCAGTCAGAGCAATGACAAGCCGAAAACTATCGAAATTGTAGTTATTTGAAGTTTGGATTTTATTTTTACGACTGAGGTAGGTAAATTAAATTTCTTGAGACTAAAGTACCGAAAAAAGGTACCGTTGGGTACCGGTATCGATTCACAGGTACCGGTACCGGTATCGGTTCAAATGTGAAAGGTACCCATCCCTAATTGGGGCTGCCTCTCCCACGTCCACATCATGTTCAATTAGATGTGTGCGTGAGGGTACATCTGAAAATAAAGCAGGATAACGGTTAATCAGAGCTATTAACTCAACACGCTTTGAGTCATCCAAATCTGCCAAAATTACATCCAACTTTCCCAATGACTTTGAATTTTTCAACCGCCCTTGCAACACCACATCCGGGTTTACTCCTTCCTCAGGGCCGGCTACTGGAGAGGTGGACCTGTCCACTGTAGTGGTACAAAGAGAAACCTTCTCAGTCTCCCCATTATTCTCCCCATCATTCACCCCCCCTCCAGGATGGCCAGAGTAGTAGGGTTTTAAAAGGTTCACATGACACACCCTATTTGCCCTCCTGCCTTTGGCAATAACATAATTCAGGTCAGACACCCGCCGCACAACAGTGTAAGGGCCCGTGAACTTTGCCTGAAAGGGAGACGTTACTACCGGCTGTAAAAGCAAAACTTGATCGCCAGCCTTAAACTGCCTAAGCTCAGTGCGACGATCATAAAGGGACTTCATTTTTCCCTGAGACCTCCCCAACTTCTCCTTCACACACTCACTAGACAAAAACAACCTGTGTCTGAAACCATTGACATAATCAACCAATTTCCGAGGGGGTTCTGTCATGTCCCAGCTGTCTTTCAACACAGCCATGGGACCACAGACTGTGACCAAAAACCAGGTCATTAGGGCTAAACCCTGTGCTCTCCTGGACTACCTCCCTGGAGGCCAATAGAAGCCAGGGCAGCCCCTCCTCCCAGTCACCCCCTAACTCCACACAATCGGAGCGCAGCAACGACTTCAACGTTTGATGAAAACGCTCTAACGCTCCCTGAGACTGGGCATGATACGCTGATGCTTTGTTGTGCCTGATGTGCAGTTGTCGGAGAACTGCCGCAAACATGTGTGAGGTGAAATTGGAACCCTGATCACTCTGAATGACCCTGGGTACCCCAAACACAGAAATGAACTGTGTCAGCGCCTTAACAACAGACTGTCGTTATTGACCTAAGCGGAAATGCTGCCGGGTATCTGGTCACCTGACACATTACCGTAAGCAAATACAAATGTCCCTGCTTGGAACGCGGCAATGGTCCAACACGGTCAATAATCAAATGTTCAAATGGCTGATCAACAGCAGGAATAGGAGAGAGCGGGGCCGGTGTGATGGTCTGACTGGGCTTCCCAGTTAACTGACACGTGTGACATTTTGATATATGCGGAAATATCACGTTTTAAACTGGGCCAAAAACAGTGTCTCAGCGCACGGTCATACGTTTTCCTCACTCCCTGATGCCCTGCCACATTGTCATGACAGGTCTGCAACACCAACGGACGAAATTTGCATGGTACCACAAACTGAAAAATGCGGTCACCCACGAAAGCATCCCCATGCGGTATCCACTTCCGAAACAATAAACCGTCATGAAGACAGTATCCCTGCGCCGAGCTACCTATGTCTTCAAACGGCACGGCTTTCTCAAACAGCTCTCGTAAAGCTGGATCATTTACCTGTTCTGCAACCAAATCAGCCTTCGACATAGACTGGAGTTGCTCAGGCAGAATCAAACCCACATGAACCGATTCAACACCCGTCGCCTGGGTAGCACCCGGTGTGTCACCCGCCGCTGTCATGGCACGTGTAACCGCACAGGCTGGATACACAATGACATCAGATGAAGTGTCCAACAAAGTTGGACTAGGTGACTTTTGGGTGACTACATTTGGGAGAGGCCCATCGGCCCACACTCGTACCCCGGCCAGATTGTTACCCAAAATGATGTCTACTCCATCAACAGGCAACTCAGCACGCACACCTATCTGCACATCACCATTCCCCAAACCTGAAACAAGAGAAATGTTATGCACAGGAACAGGGAACACCGACATCCCCATCCCTCGAATCAAGATAACATCCCCTGTGTCAGAATCGATTGAAAAAGGCAACACAGACTCACGCACAAACGAATCGATTGAGCCAGTGTCCCGCAGTATCTTGACCGGCACCCTAACGTCACTGCCCTGTAAAGACACAAAACCATCAGAAAGAAACGCACCATAGTCTTCCAGGCATGTCTGTCCTATGGTCTTAGCAGACGGTACCGATGGTGACACCATCCTTTGGGTGAGGGAATTGGCCAGCAGAGCAGGTTTTACTTGTGCCTTAAACCCACCCCTCGAGCCAAGAAGTGGGCACTCATCCTTCCAATGTCCAGAACGTTTACAGTAGTTACATGTTTTGACAGACGCCGGTGGCTGTCTATACCGTGTGTCAGACGCAGGTGGCTGTCTATACCGTGTGTCAGATGCAGGTGGCTGTCTATACCGTGTGTCACAATTAGAGTTGTTCCGATACCAGTATCGGAAATGCCGCCGATACTGCCTAAAATGCTGGTATCGGTATCGGCGAGTACCCTCTAATGTTGCGCTCCGATACCATATGACGTAATTTATCAACAACACTGCGGACGTTGGGCTCTGTAGATATACCCTACTCGCTGAGTGAGCATTATAAAACAAACGTGTGCTTAATCGACCGTGAATTAAAGTGTCAATTGCCATTTGTCATTTTAACAGCAGAGCAGATACGTTCTTAAAATGCCATCGTCCCGACAGAGCGCTGTTGACAGGGAGCTCTGATGAGTTCGCTTGGTGGCTGGTTATTAGCATTGAACAGCTAACCGAAAGCTAGCTTTGACGTTACCTTGGCTAAAGTTGGGGCTATTCATAATCCAGCAATAATGGCTGCAGACCTGCAAGCAAAGTACAGCAAGTTGGCAAAGGAGTATTCCAAGTTAAATCACAATGTCACCAGTAACGTTACAGTCTTCTATGGTCTTTCCATACCGGTAGCTCATGCTAGCTAACCTATCTCACGGTAACGTCGTCATTGCACAATTGCACGTCGCGTACACAATTAATGACATGTTGCGGACAGCCATATCGGCGACAATGTTTAGCTTTTAGTGCCAAATGATAAGAGTCTGAGGCGGAGTCTCAAAAGAGAATGTTGAATATTTATTGTGCAAAAATCACAACAGTTCCTCTGCTACTTCAACGGAGCCTTGTAGACCGAGTAGGGTATATCTGCAGAGCCACTGGGTAGCGAGTGCAAAGCGAGTGGACTGGATCATTGGAGTAGGGTATATCTGCAGTGCTGCAGCCCCATACTCATTGATTAATGATACTAATACAAATCTATACAATCACCTGTTGAATAAATACCATTACTTTCTAGTTATTACTAAAACACAGTATATATAAAACAGTATCTGTAAAAAATATATATATATACAAATAAAGTTATTATTATATATATATATATATAATTTATATACGTTTTTTTTTTTTTTTTTATGTATGCACTGGTATCGGATAAGTATCGGTATCGGCCGATACCCAAAGCTTAGGTATCGGAATCGGATCGGAAAGGAAAAAATGGTATCGGAACATCTCTAGTCACAATCACCCCTTCTCTCCGATCCAAACTCCGGACGAGGAGAAAAATTCTCTCTGCTATGAGCCTTCTCTATAGCCAAACCACCGAAGTTACCCTTGTGAATCAATACATACTCATCTGCCAATGCTGCAGCCTCCCCCGGCGTCACCGCACCCTGCTGTGTAATGTAAGTTGCCACATTTACAGGAACAGAGTTTTTAAACTGTTCTAATACCAGCAGATCAGAGAGTTGTTCAAAGGTATCGACACCAGACGCTACACACCAACGGCACTTAAATCCCGTGAAAATTCAAGATGAGACTGTTTGTCCCTTTTCTTCCACGTACGGAACCGCTGTCTGTACGCCTCAGGTACAAGTTCGTACACCTTAAGCACTGCCGATTTCACCCGTACATAAAACGTGCAGTCCGTGGGACTCAATGCAGAGTACGTTTCCTGGGCTCTACCAGTGAGAACACACTGTAACATCATACAACTATCCTCACTACTCCAGTGCCTTGCATCTGCCAAACGTTCAAACAATGAAAAAAAAACATCTGGGTCCTTCTCATTAAACTGAGGAAGCAAACGAAGTTCACGTAAAACGTCAAATTTACTCCCCTGAGACGGATCCCCAGTACCATCAGTAACATCAGAACTGAGCCACTTTCCCGCTCCGACCAAATCTAGCTTTCTATTCAGCACCTCTACTTTGGCAAGCTCAGTCCTTTGCTTAAGTTCCTCCAAAGCCAACTCCTGTCTGTGCTTACCAAGCTGCACCTCTGCCTGCAGTACCAGGAGTTTCTTCTGCTGCTCAAAACTGAGAAGCGGTACCCCAGCTGGCTTGAGAACACCTTTCTCCACCAACTCTGCCTTTAAAGTGGCCTTGACTGCCACCTTTGACAGTCTAACCGGTATCTCAATATCATTTTTCTCAGCAATCGCTAACAACTGCTCCTTAGTACACTGATCAATCAGTTCTACTGATGGTGACTGCTCAAATTCCTCTACAACAGAGGCCATAATGTACTGTACCAGTGGCTACACACAAACCAAACTTATGTCAGGACCACGAAGCGTGAACACCAATAATAAGACAGTCTGATCCAATGAACCTCCCCAACCTGACTAACTACAGGTCCTAACTAACTAACTAACTACCTCAAAACCTCAATCTTCGTGCCACTACTTGTAGGGGGTACTGATGCACTAGAACTCTGGGCAGAAAAAGTACCTGTTATACAGCCACTCCTCTGAGCCAGAGACGTGCTCCCGAGAGGACAAAAGCGCCAATGCCAGTGCCCGTCTCTGCCCACGTTTTTGCGGCCGCCTAAAAAAGAAAATACCAAGACAAGTCCCCCTATTGGAAACCTGCTCTCTTTGCCTACCTGGGGATTTATGGTTCCCAAAACACACAGACTGTATTATTAAGGCATCAAACTCCAAAGCCACAACACAAGCAATAACAAACAAACAAACTGTAACCAAAACAAAACAACAAAACAATAAAACAAAATAACAAATCTCTACCACAAGAAATCTGCACAAACAAACTGCTGTACTCTTCCCCCAAATCCCAAACAACCAACACCCCCAAGAAAAAATCACGTGCTAACTCCCAACACTGGCATACAAACAATTAGGCTACAAACAAACACTAGCCAACAGGCTACAAACACTAGCTGCAAACCCACAGGTCACAGACACTAGCCCAATTAAGCAGCCTAATCAAAACAGCCCTCCTGTACTCAGACAGAGCCCAAACAAATTGTCCCCATAGGAACCCAAATACAAATGCCAGCCAAATTACACAACACCAAATGCTAACCAAACTACAAATACCAAATGCTAGCATGAATCCAACCAAAAATTCAACCAAATACAAACAAATACACCAACTCCTACAAAAAGGCCCTGCAAACGGACTGAGCCCCCAATTTGTCACAAACAGGTAATTTATGACAAATAGGGAGTCCACACGTGATAACAATTTAACAAAAAATGATTTATTTAAACCTATCTAAACAAACAACAGCATAAGCACATGAACAATGAAATGTTTTGTATTAGAATCAGTGGTGAGTGCAGTGTGTGGATGAGTGAGTAAGTATGCTGTGGTGTGTGTTTGGTGTAAGTATCAGTGCTATAATATGTCAAAGGATGCAGCTTGGGTGTTGGTACAACCTGTGCCTGGGAGTGGAGAAAGCAGACCGAGAGGGAATTAGACAGAGACACATATATTCAGGTGCAGGCAGCTCTGCTCTGCACAGGTGAGTCTCATACAGTTAACGAGCCACCCACTCCACCATGCTTCCTGGTGAGTCAACAGACTCTCCATTAGCAGGTAGAGTGGGGGTCGTCACAATAGAATATAGAATACCATAGGCCTATAAATGGCCTTATAGCCAACTAAATTTGGATGCAGCAAGAACCGTGAATGAAACTACACAGTTCCATTAATGCATAATTATGATCCAGTTGCGGTCGGTAGGCTGCCCCCTGGTGGAATATAATAATCTATGCATCTGGGGTCTTTAGAAAAAGGTGCGCCGTGCGCGGACTGATGACCGTGATGACGACATCAACTCGAGACAAGACATTCAGTTTTGGTGTTTTGAAATCACGCGGCATAATCACAAGAGAAAACATTCATTCAGACTGTGTGTTGGAACAGTTGTATATAACAAAATGGATTTATATGGATTATGGACTTGGACACATTCATGGAGAATTCAAGCCGGGACCACGTCCACGACGCTTCTCAAAGGGTTGGCGTTGGCTCAACACGCGAGTCGCAACGGCTCTCTCCAACTAGTCTCGTAGTGACCGGCGCAGCAAACAAAGTGAGTCTATAATATTAATAGCCCGTCCGTCGGCGCCGGGCATAAGAAGTTAATTACTGACAGAAATGTATATCGACGATAATTATCGATATCGAGTTATATGAAAATAATTTTATAATTTTATCGCGATAATGTTTTTGGCCATATCGCCCAGCCCTACCTCAATGCTCCGTTCCGTAGTCCACTGCTGTATCGGAATTAAATCAGTCCATTGCGCCATTTAGTTTCCACACGTCCAGACATCATTAATTGCGATGGTTCTACTTAATTATAATACGGCACATAGTCTGTTCCATAATCCATTCCACAGTATCGCAATTCAATTAGTCTGACGCTGTCTAGTTTTTCCACACGTCGAGAGTGACTGACAACATTAATTGCAATGGTTCCAAATATTACGGCGTCCAATACGTCCATAATCCACAGCATCACAATTAATCAATTTGTCAGTCTACGTTATAATACTCAACAGCGTTCGCACGGAAGCGTAACAAAGTAGCAATGTCCCGAGTCACGTTTCATTCATAAATGCAGCAGCGTCCAAACAATTCCACTTCACTGTAGGCCATTACAGCTCCTTCAAATCCTTTATCCAGATCTTCATTAAGGGCTCGCGTCCACCTGCCTCATATTTATGACCGCATGCGTCTTTTTTCAATGTATCCCAATGGGGAGAGAGCGTATAGAAAGTGCGCTGCAGTCGGCTTCTTTTTTAAGCTTTTTTGTGCGGCCGAAAGTTTAAACTTTCTTAACTTTTCAGAGCGATGCGCTGAGCTCATTTTCAGACAACCAATCACAGCATTCATATCTACCACTCTGTTTGTAACCTGACACGGGAGCTGCCTGCCTGTCTGGCTGTCTCCCACAGTAGACGGGCCATTGAGATTCGCGACAAAACACAAATACACTAATAATAATAACTACATGAATACACTACTAAAAAGCTAATAAAAAGCAAAGGGCGAACTGTGGTGTCAGGCAATAACTATATATATAATTAATATACAATAAAGTTATTAAAATATGCTATAATATGTGCAAAACCGCGGCATGAAAAAACGATAAAAGGATGGCTGCAGATTTCTTTCTGTCATCTACAAGATGCGCTTCATGCCAGCGCTGCCGGCGCACTATCAGTGTTTTTGTGAGCCAGGTGGACACGGGCCCTAACAGAGGTTTCCAAACAATTTTATCTTCACAGAAGGCTGGTTCAGCTCTTCACACTACTATCAATTCCTTTATCCAGGTCTTCTACAACAGAGGTTTCCAAACACTTTTATCTTCACGGAAGGCTGAGGTATGTGTTCAACAGAATGTAGTATCAAAAACACATTCACAAAAAGTATGGGTTACTGAATGCTGAACTGCACTATTATAATCACTAAGCCAGACCTTACCTGTGTCCCTGTATTAGGGCTGGGCGATAAAACGATAACGATAACTATCGCGATAAATTATTTCATCGAAATAAACATGAAACGTGGTCGCAAAGTTTCGATATATCGATTTTCCAAGCTTAGATATGAGCACACGCACTAACAACCAATCAGTGAAGGAGATGGCCGATAGCGGAAGGAGACCTGGAAGGAGGCGCGGAGGTAGGACTCAGTAAACGAGGCTGGCTATGGCTAATTAGCTTGCACGGCGCTATTTCACAGGTTACCTGCCGAGTTGGTGTGTGTTTTGAATTCTGAGGGTAACTGTTATAGTAGTGTGGGGTATACGGTGGACGTCGTTGCAATGAATTGGGCGGAACAGAGTATTTTAGGGTCATTTTTTAGTACATTGTCTCATGAGATACTCCGCTTGCTTTGGCTAACTGCTAACGTGCGCGGACTGATGACGACATCAACTCGACTCTCGAGACATTCACAGCAGCAAAACAAGTCAGCCCGCGTATCGGCGCCGGGCATAATAAGTTAATTAAACTTGACCGACATTATATCGACAATAATTATCGATATCGAGTTATATGAAAATAATTTTATAATTTTATCGCGATAACGTTTTTGGTCATATCGCCCAGCCCTACCCTGTATCACTTGTCTCTGCTGCCCTTTGATAAAAAAAACTTCCCTATGTCCATTTTCCTTTTTTTTTGGGCATATTTCAGTTAGTCACAGTAAAAGTCACCTAGTAAAAGTGAGATAATTGACAATATCAAAACATGCTAGGGCTGTACCGAATAGTTCGAAGCTTCGTCCATAATGTTGACATTCGAATTCTAAATCAACATAAAAAAATTGTAATATATATATTAGCATACAGAAACAGGTGCGGGAGGGGTAGGAGGAGCAGTGCGCGGTGCGCTGCATGTCTGTGCTGAGACAGCGAGTGAGAACTCCGCTCATAATTGGATCATGATTTTCGGTTTTCACATGACTATTTGATTGCCCGCCACACGGCGGGCAGACCTCTCAGTGGGAGGCGCCAAACGTAAAAACTGAGCGCCAATGGCGGGTGGCGGGCTCTAGTTTCGCCCCGTGTTCAACCCAGATTCGGCTCAAACAAGGGACTAAATACGTTTTGCAATTATGCCACATCAATGTGGAACGGCCTACCCACAGCCATAAAAAAATGTGAATCCCTACTCACCTTCAAAACCACTCTCAAACCCCCCCTCCCCCCACCCAATGTACAGTCTCCTCCCCCTCGTATGTATATATTTTCTGTTAGAATCTCTGTTTAACAGTACGGTATATTTGCATATCATGGATGTCACAAATGTAACGGTACTGTATCTGTGTGTCAAGTATGTCATATAAATGTCATGATATATATCTGTATTATTCTCAGGACTTTTCAGTGTCTGATCCGTCTGTGACCCATTATGTTTTAGCGTGCGGCTTATAGTTATGTTCAGCGGGACTATAGCCGATCGAGTATATAATATGCATATTATCTTTTACGTTCATTATATGTTTTGTCTATCTGTCTGTAATCTATGTGGTTAGTGCGCGACATGGCCATAATGTTTTTAGTGTAGGCAAAGTATCCAAAAGCCCGCCTGTATCTAACCCATCGTGTAGGTTTAGCTGGTACATTACTCCCCGAGAGCTCAGCGAAAATGACCCATGTAACTGTTTTGGTTAATTCCAAAATATAGACTATAGACTGTTGCTCTCCTCAATTGTGCTTGGGAACGAAACTCGAGCTTGTAGTGTGTGCAGATCAGAGGGGGGAGTGGGAGGTGGGGGTTCGCTCTCGAGGACGGAACGGAGCACCCGTTCCTAATGAGAACACGCCCTGAGTGAGAGAGGGGGAGAGCGTATTGATTGATTGAAAATTCTATTAACAGATTGTAGAATGGGTACAATACAGTACGGCTCAATACACACAATTGTTAAGGGGATGCAGACCAGAGAAAGACTTTCGTCTTGTTTACATCAGGGTCCACCATTTTCAATTCATAACATTTATGACATACGTGACATACAGATATACAGTACTGTAATAAAAATGTAGGTTTTACCATGCGCAGGAGCAACTGCTTATTAGCAGGGGAAGCTGCTGTTTTTGTCAAAGCCCTTCAA
Source organism: Notolepis coatsorum (assembly GCF_963971535.1). Taxonomy (NCBI): domain Eukaryota; kingdom Metazoa; phylum Chordata; class Actinopteri; order Aulopiformes; family Paralepididae; genus Notolepis; species Notolepis coatsorum. Next base: position 167,566,048 of record NC_140171.1, on the reverse strand, counting down.
TGATCACAGGCACAACCAGGGTACAAAAGAGGGGGAAGAAACTTTACATTGGGTTTCCCATTAATTACCTAGACTGTGGCGGCCTGCCACAATGTAATTAGTCCCGCCACAGTTGTATAATGAACCAACACATTTTTTAATACATTTTTTTTAATTATTATTATTATTATAATAATAATAATAATAATAATAATTATTATTATTATTATTATTATTATTATTATTATTATTATTATTATTATTATTATTATTATTATTATTATTATTATTATAAAAAAAAGATTATATAAAGTTTGCCAATAGGGATGTATCAGTAGTATTGGCAGTGGTAGTAGTCGTAATAGTAATCCACTATATATTTTTTTTCTTCTAAAAAATAAACCAGTTCAACACAGGTAACCACTTTTGCTTAATTTCTTTGATGGCTAAAATGCTCTAGTCCAGTGGTTCCCAAACCTCTCCTCGAGACACCCCAGCCGTTCCATGTATTTGTTCAATTCCACCACCAGCACACCTTGATTCAACTAATAAAGGGCTAGTTTTTGAATCGGGTGTGCTGGTGGTGGAATTTAACAAATACATTGAACGGCTGGGGTGCTTCGAGGAGAGGATTGGGAAGCTCTAGTCGATTTTGTGTTTTGAGCACAAAGTTCATCATAGATCTAGCCTCTTTATTTTGCTCTCAAAGTGCACCAGATTGATGCATTTAACTTTAAAATGTACAAAAAAATTATAATTCCTAGAGGGTCGGAGGTTCACCCCCCATAGTCTCTGAAACACTACCGTTTGGTGGGGGGGGTTTGGACATTTACAGGGGCCAGTTTCGAATTGCAGCCTCCCATAGGTGCTCTTTGAGAGCGGTTTTGAAGGTGGGTACTGGGTAGGGATTCACATTATTTTACGGCTGTGGGTAGGGCGTTCCACATTGTTGTGGCATAATTGCGAAATGTGTTTAGTCCCTTGTTTGAGCCGAATCTGGGTTGAACATGATTTGTGGAACTTCCTCTGGTGTTGTGGTCGTGGTATTCACTGACCTTTCACTGATATTTCCACATGTACATGGGTACCTTAGTGGTGTAGTATATCTTGTAGACCAGGCCCATTGCAAGTGGCTACTGTCATCTACTCTAAGCCATCCTAGGTTGTCAAAATGGGCAGGGGTGAGGTGAGTGGGAGGGTAGTTTATTAACCAGTGTTGTGGCTATGTTTGTAAAGAAAATGTTTAAGTAATTGGCCACCTCCAGCTTGTCTGTGATGAGGGAGTTTTCTGTCTTTATGTTGATGTTTGAAAATCTGGTTTTTAGTTTTTTACTGCAGCCTAGTTGGTTGTTGAGTCATTTTCAAAGTTCACAGGGTTTGTTTTTGTTTTCCTCAGTTTTGTCATTGATGAAATATTTTTTGCGGTTTTGATCATGGTGTTTACATCGTTTCTTAGTCTGTTTCTTTGATTTTTTTGTTCAACCACGTGGGCTTGGAGATCACTGTTCGAGCTTTTGGCAAGCTTTGACTGAAGTTCCGAGCATTTTTTGTCTCTGGTTTTCATAGCGGTCAGTATTTCAGAGTGCACCCATGGCTCAGCGCGATTTTTAACTCTGGTGGTTCTTAGGGGGGCTATGTTGTTTAGTATTGTTGAGAATTTGGTTTTGAATCCAAGCCATGTTTCTTCAACTAGTGTACCACTGAGCTCATCTGACCATGCTGGAAGAGAGTCTGTTTCGCTTACTCTGCCTATTCTCCTGGACCTTAATCCATGGTTCGGTGCGCTGGCAGGGCTTGACATTAACTTTGACAATGACTTCGGACAAGTGGCTCAGATATTTTACTTGTCCGAAAGCTAAACTTACTTGTCCGAAATGTAGCCTACTTGTGAAAATAAAGGCCTAATAAAAATAAAACCGATTTGGACAATTATTATGATTTAGTAACTTAAACACAGTGTTTTTTTTTGCACTCAAAACAGTTGCTGTACAAGGTTTCTGAACCCAGCTTTCTCAACTGTATATATATTGGAACTTGGTCCACACAGATGAACTCTGAGACTGCCCTGTTGAGCCTTTTATCATCTTTGGACTAATTTGTGTACTTAATATGCTGCTCAAAAAAAGCTGGGAGGTTAGGTTGCTTCTGAGTGGGGGGAGTCACTCTGTGAGCCAAATGCAGCAGACTTCTGTAGTTAAAAAAAATTCATGGGGTAGAAAAAGTATGGTTGTATTATTATTATTATACATTTGTCATAGCAGAGGGCCTAATTAGTTTGAGATGTAATAACCTAGAAAACCTTTTGATGAGTGACTGATTATATATAGCCTATCATAATCTAGAACTAGGTTGTCATATTTAGGGATGGGTACCGAATTCGGTACTTTTGAGGTACCGAACCGAAACACGTCGGTACTACCGAGTATCGAATCAAGTGAGAAACCGTTTTTTTTTTTTTTTTTTATATACTTTTTTATACCTTTTTTTTTTAACTTTTTTCTTTTCATGTCAACGTTCACACGCACAATATATGTGTACCTAGGATTTGACTTGATAAAACAACAAAGCAGTCGGAGCAATGACAAGCCGAAAACTGTCGAAATTGTAGTTATTTGAAGTTTGGATTTTTTTTTTACGACTGAGGTAGGTAAATTTCTTAAATTTCTTGAGATTAAAGTACCGAAAAAAGGTACCGTTGGGTACCGGTATCGATTCACAGGTACCGGTACCGGTATCGGTTCAAATGTGAAAGGTACCCATCCCTAGTCATATTGTAGGCTGTTTAACAAAAATAAAATAGATTTCCGTTGTCTTTATACAGTATAGTATGAACCATTAAATGGGCAATTGTCAAATGTCTCTGTATAAATCACGTTTGTGACTAAGCTATAGAGATGCAGTGTGCATCAATTCATTTCTGTTGTGGGTAGCAGCAGGGGATGCTGTGTTTACTAGCTTTCAGCACGGGAGTTTAGGCTGTATATAGCTCATTATTAGGCTTTTCAATTTACTTTCTGTTCTTGCGGGTGGCGTTGTGGACGTTTTCCGGTGCTCGTATTAGGGCTGGGCGATATGGCCAAAAATGATATCGCGATATATTTTGGCTATATCGCGATACACGATATATATCGCGATATTTTTACATTTCCTCTAAATCACTTAAAAATGCTTGATTTAACCCTTTGATGCATACAGTCATGCCAATATGATGATTATAATAAGTCCCTGCAACATATGTTTGCATTATTAAACCATGAAGATGCTTTAAAAAATAATTTAATGAAAATGTACTAAGAGTAGTCTACTGACACACTAATAAAAAAAATTATTTACATCTAAGACAATTTATATAAAAACTCTTGGGTGCCTAAGACTTTTACACAGTACTGTGTTTTCTATCCACTTTAGCCAAACACACACACATATATATGTATATATATACACACCAGGGTTCGAAATGAACGGGGGCTTGGGGCAACATGCCCTAGAAAATTGACAAAATGCCCTCGAAAATCAGTTAAGGGGGGCAAGAAAAGCCCCTGACAGTTTACTAATTATTTATATAATTATATTATGCTCTACAGTGCGAGCATTTCCCTCGTATTTGCCCCTAATAATATGTGTGTGTGCGAACCGGAAAAATCATTTACTTGCAGTGTACGAGATGAGTGAAGATTACAAAACAGCTCCGCTGTCAATAGTTCAGAAACTGGACTGAAATTCAGTTTTTGGGTGGAATGTTGCAAGGAGGGAGGGAGGCGGGGCCCGCTGCGTGTTACAGGGTGCTTGAGAGGTGCGAACACAGACAGAGAGCTCTGCTTTCATCAAGCATAAGCATTACACTGCTATCTTAACGTTAGCAAGCTAAGCATCTGCATAGCGCGACCTGTGTAACGTTAAGTAACTTGTGTTCCGCGGGGAAAGACCGTTCCATTTGTAACACAACTCCAAAGAATAACATCCAAATCCGATCCCGATGCGCATTTCCTTCATTCCGCTGCGCTGAGCGCTAGGGATGGGTACCTTTCACATTTGAACCGATACCGGTACCTGTGAATCGATACCGGTACCCAACGGTACCTTTTTTCGGTACTTTAGTCTCAAGAAATTTTATTTACCTACCTCAGTCGTAAAAAAAATTATCCAAACTTCAAATAACTACAATTTCGACAGTTTTCGGCTTGTCATTGCTCCGACTGCTTTGTTGTTGAATCAAGTCAAATCCTAGGTAAGCATATATTGTGCGTGTGAACGTTGACATGAAAAGAAAAAAGTAAATTTTTTTTCTTTTTTTTTTTCTCACTTGATTCGATACTCGGTAGTACCGACGTGTTTTGGTTCGGTGCCTCAAAAGTACCGAATCCCTACTGAGCATGCAGCGTATTTCATTGATAGATCTGGCCAGAGCCTATACTCACAAACGTTCCAGTGCTGTCTTCCTGATGATTTTAATCCAAACGCCCATTTAATCAAAACTTGTATTATGAAATAATTCTGGGATGTCTGACTATTTCCCTATGCATTGGTGCGAGTTCAGCTGATAGTCCATAGAGTCCATGACATAAGTTTCATGTATCAATTTGAAACAAGCCTCTTGACTGTTGGAATTAGGGATGTTAAAAATAAAATAGCTAATAATATTATTCAATATTAGACATTCATTGATCCAGAGGCAACCGGCTATTCGTCTGCTATTTGTAGATATATCAAGACAACAACACAACTTGCCCTCAGGGACAATCATATTTAATCTATTTAGATAGAGTATGTATGTATTATTTACAGATAATTGAAGGTACCTCAAAACATGAAACCAAGCCATGTCACACATTGTGTGTGTGTGTGTGTGTGTGTGTGTGTGTGTGTTGTCACTGTGCTCCTAAATTTCTTTGTGTGCTCCTAAATTTGTATTTAGATTTTATTTATTAACATTTTATTTAGGAGCACATATGCTCCTTGGGAAAAAGGTTAGCGTAGAGCCCTATATATGGAGACATTAACATTACGTTATCAAACATAGGGACGAAGACTGTAAAAAAAAGTGTCAACAATGTTTTATAATCTTTGTGTTAATTTTCATTATAAAAATGTTGTGCCCCCGAAATACAAAAAAAGCCCCCGAAAATCAATTAAGGGGGGCAAAAAAAGCCCTTGAAAAAAAAAGTTAAGTTAGTTAGCATAATTTACGCTAGTTAGCTTAGCATAATCCTAATGTATACCTTGGTTAGCAGCTACCGTTAGCTCATTGCTCGTGTCAATTAAATTACATGTTATTAAAGGTCCGCGCTGGTCGGTCTAATGAAATTACAACCGCAACATTATATCGAACTGTACTGACTACACTAACGTTAGCCTATAGCTCCGCCGTCCCTTCTCGAGGAAAGCACTGCGAGTGTCTCTCGGCCGCGGGCGGCGCCATATAAACTAAATACTCGATGTTCGCGATATAGTACAGTACTACATCTCGGGTAGAACAATCCGCGATACATCGATATATCGCCCACCCCTAGCTCGTATGGGGAACTTGCCCCCCCCCCCTGTGACTGCGAAACGGCCCCCGGTCGAACACGCATTCACGTGTTCGGCCGGGGGTCGCACCGCAGCCACGAAGGGGGCCAAATAAGGAACCGAACGAGAGCCGGCATAGCTCATCCAACGAATGTTGGTATCAATGGCATGACTACAGTACTGATAGATAGGAGCTACTGTAGCACTGGCACAACGTCAGTTGTCATGCCATGCCATCGGCAGTTGCAGCGGGGATCCCCACCGACGTTGGCCAGCCAGCACATCTTGCACAGAATAAACTTGGCTAACGTTAGCTTATATAGTTAGCGAACTATAATTCTAGTTAAAGCCGGCTGGCTGGCGTTAATCAACGGGGATCCCCGCTGCGACCGCCGATGGTTGTGGTGGCTGGCGTCACGCTGATGCCAGCTCTCGTGACTACGGTTCCTTGTGCGAGCACCGGAGGGTGTCCACGGTAGGGGTGGACGGTATAAACTTGTGACTGCAACTTGTTCCTGTTTGCGGACGACTCAGCCCTGCTGGTCTCTGACAAGAACAAGTTACAGGTTGAAAAAGCCCTCAGCTCGGAACTAGGCAAAATCTGCATATGGCTCGCCGACAACAAACTATCATTACACATGGGCAAAACAGAGTCCATTCTCTTCGGTTCAAATAACAAACTCAGCAAGACCGACAGCTTCTCGGTTACAGTGGGTGACAATATTATCACAAGGAAAGATGAAATTACCTACCTGGGTTCCATCCTAGAGGCTAATCTTTCCTGTGACAAAATGGCATCCAATGTAATAAAAAAAGTCAACCAACGAACGCGATTCTTGTACCGGATCTCCTCTCTGGTAAACAAGAATACCCTGAAGACTCTAGCAGGAGCACTCATTCAAGGGTACTACGACTATGCTTGCACCTCATGGTACCAAAGCACCTCAAAGGCACTAAAAAACAAATTACAAACATCTCAAAACAAGCTAGTCAGACTACTACTTGACCTGACTCCCAGAACCCACCTCACCCCTGCCCACTTTGACAACCTAGGATGGCTTAGAGTAGACGACAGAGTACAGCAACTTGCAATGGGCCTGGTCTACAAGATACACTACGCGACCAAGGTACCCATGTACATGTCAAAATACTTCCCAAAGGTCAGTGAATACCACGATCACAACACCAGAGGGAGCTCCACAAATCATGTAAAACCCAGATTCGGCTCAAACAAGGGACTAAACACGTTTCGCAATTATGCCACATCAATGTGGAACGCCCTACCTAAAGCTGTAAAGGAATGTGAATCACTACCCACTTTCAAAACACTCTCAAAAAACACCTACGTGAGACTGCAATTCGAAATTGGCCCCTACAAATGTCCTAACCTAGTTGTACAGTAAATGACCAAGTAAGGCTTTGTCAGTATTCCAATGTACAGTGTAAAATGTGTGTGTGTCCCCTACCCAACCCCCCCCCCCCCCCCCCCACCTCCAATGTACAGCCCTCACCCAACCCACCCAACCCCACCCATCCAACCTCCTCCAATGTACAGTTTCTACGCCAAATGTATATACACTCCTTTTCTGGACACTTTTGTATCACAAACTACTGTATTTGCAAATCTGATATGTCATAAATGTATAGATGTAGCAGTACTGTCTATCTGTATGTCATGTATGTCATATATGTTATGATGAATTGAAAATGGGGGACCCTGATGTAAACAAGACGAAAGTCTTTCTCTGGTCTGCATCCCCTTAACAATTGTATGTATTGAGCTGTACTGTACTGTACCCATTCTGCAATCTGTTAATAAACTTTTCAATCAATCAATCAAACGGTATACGGTATAAACGGTATGAATTTGCTCTACGGTATGGATTTTGACTATACCGTGTAACCGGTAGTGCAGCTCTAAAATAGCAATGACGTCATGTAACCACAGCGCGACTATTTCACTCGCATTTGCCCCTAAAAATAGATAGAATTAGTCATAGATAATAGATATGTGCGAACTGGAAAAAGTTATTTAGGAGGCTTCGCGCAGTGGGCGTGCCAGCCCCTACCGCACGCATGTAAACACGGGTCTAGTAGTCTAGTGGGACGGGACACGGGAGCTGTCGGGAGGACGGCAGCGTCTCCCTGAGCTAACGTTAGCTTAGCTACCGTTACAAAATGACCCAGTCAACTATTCACTTTTAGTTTAATACATGATGAGGCATTGTCTAACCGAACGGTATCTAGTCGGCCAGCTACCGATAGCTCCTGACATCAACAAACGCTCCACAAAGTCTAGTAGACGTGTGTGCTACCTGTTAGCTCACGTTAACGCAAGTTAGTTCACCGTTCAAAACGAAATGTCCTATTGAACTAAATAATTCACTGAGGCGTTGTATTAACGTTATATATCCGGCTAGCAGTAGCTACAGATGGCTCCTGATATCAATGTCTTATAACACTGATTCGATGCGTATTCGAGCTGAGGGCTTGCTAACGTTATACCAATACAATAGGGTCCAGGTGCAGCGCCGGAGAATCCTGGCCGTAGCTCTGCTCGAGGCTACTCGAGTATAGGTCCAGGTGCAGCTCCGGAGAATCCTGGCCGTAGCTGGAGGCTACTAGAGTACACACAGACAGTGGAGCTTGTTGCGTGGTGGCGATGTCTCGCAGATAATACAAGTACAAGTCTAATTATATAATATATATATTTTATAAAAAAATATATATATATTATATAAAATAAAAAATTAAAATTATCAAAAACGATGATACCGTGATATATACCGTTACCGTCTATGCTTCAAATTATACCGTGATATAAATTTTAGACCATACCGTCCACCCCTAGTCCACGGTGCTGTTCGCAAGAATAGAAATCTCAATCTCTCTCCATCAGAGCTCTCTCTTCCGGTAAACTAGCACAACGTCACCACTGACAGCAGCGCTGTGCTCCAATAGGAAGGCATTCGCATGCATAAATGAATAAATAAAAAAAGTACAGTTTTTTTTCCCGAACGCAGTATAGTATCATTTTGAACACTCTAGTACCGCGGTACTATACTAATATCGGTATACTGTGCAACCCTAGTGTGGGGTATATACTGTATGATCAGTCCTCCAGCTCATCTTCACTCCCCATCAGCACCAGCTCATCTTCCTCATCTCCCCTCTCTCTTGACGACCAGGGGTTAAACCCTGGTCTACGCCTATAGTTGTTATTACAGTATAGTTGTTATTGCCATAAAAAACACCATTCAAATGATTAGGAAATAAATAATTGGAATTTTATTTGAAATAATAATTTATTTTAACAATAGGCACATTAGATCAACAACAAGCTTTAGAACCTTAGAAATCATTTAAGTTTAATAAGAGCTTCCCGGAGGTAGGGCTGGGCGGTATGGTCTAAAATGTATATCACGGTATAATTTGAAGCATAGACGGTAACGGTATATAGCACGGTATATTCATTTATCTTAACATGTCTATATAAATGCTTCTGAAGGGGTAAAACACTGGTATGGCAGCTATTACTGTACTCTTGTATTACTAGGACATATTTCACATATTTTGGGAAATAATCTAATTGCGATTTTTCTGACATATTGCGATTGCGATTCAATTTGCGATTATAAAAAAAAATTAAAATAAGCAGCCCCACAGAGGTTTATTGTAAAATGCGGCTTGCATCTGGCCTACGCGGTGGGTCTTTTCGGGACACCGAGCCTGACAATTTTTCTTTTTACCTGGGAATCGATACCGGTACCCAACGGTACCTTTTTTCTGTACTTTACTCTCCCTCTCTGAAGTCTAAACTTCACAACACACAATCTAAAACCCCTTACCTCCCTCTCCCAAACCGATCTTGTATCTCAATGGGACTTCCTGGTTAAACAAATTTTAAAAAAGAGCTAAAAAAATATATATTGCGATTTCTTTTTTTTGCGATTTGATAATGGCATCATTCCAAATCGCGATTTCCATTTAAAATCGATTAATGGTGCAGCCCTACATAGTACAGAGGTATTTTAAGAACATTTATTGTGCAAAACTGTAATAGAAAAATGCAAAACCTTTTCTCAAGGTACCTTTTCTCAAGTGTCTGCACTGCAGGCAGATAAGGTCATTCATATTTTGACGCTGTTGAAACGTAAATAATAAAATGATTCTGTTACAGCTGCTGAGCTATATACTATAGCTAATGTCCATCAATATCTTCCTTTTGAATAAAATAGGTTCAAGAATCGAATCAGGATTGTTAGCAGAGAGAGGGAGGGAGGGGGGGGGGACGGACGGACGGACTGATCCACTTTTTCTCCTTTTTCTGTTTTTTTCCCATCCCAATTTAGTCGTGCCAATTCCCCCCTCCCCTGTCTTGATCGTTGCTCGCATGTGGTCGGTCGTAGGCAGAGTTGAACAATCTATTGCATGTCCCCTCCGATACATGCGGAGTCAGCCAGCCACTTATTTTTCACCTGCCAGCGCGGACTCTCATTGGCGAGGTGTAACGTGTAGGAGGCTCACACTACCCTCGACATCTCCTGTCCTTGCTGTGCAGGCGTCCTGACCGACCTGTAGGAGTTGCTGTTTACAACGACCAGATTACCAACCATTGACTCCCCTCCCGCTGACTCCAATTGAGTCAGTATGACGGCCGGCCCAAGCCGGAGGCAACGCTGACAGCCGGATTCGATACCGGTGTCTCACGCGTTGGTGACGAGCGCTTGGACCGCTGCGCCACCCAGCCGCACTATACCGGCATACTTTCTATATCGTTTATACCGTCCACCCCTACCCGGAGGGTAATAAAGGAAAGTTATAAGTTCTCAATGGCCAATTATACAGAGTCAGCAATACAATACACAACAATATCGTATGCATACAGATTAGGGGTGGGAATCATCAGTTTCATCACGATACGATACGATATCGATTCTTTAGACAACGATACGATATTTGCCGATATCACAAAGTCTGCCACGATACGATACGATACGATTCAATTCAGGTGTCTGCGATCGATATGAGGCGATATTATGTGCCCATTTAACACAATCAGTCACATTTAGATCAACTAAAAAAAGGCTACGGAAATATCAATTGATGTATTTATTTTTGAGCTCTTCCAGACATTTAAATGAAAAACAATCTATTGTTTTTAATACAAATAGACCTCCTGTTCACTTTTGTTTTTATATATTGAGCTTTAACACACACACAGACACACACAGACACACACACACACAGACACACACACACACACACACACAGTCCCCCACAGCCCCCACCCCTCCTCCTTCCAAGTCCCCTTTCCACTCTCCTGTTCTCTCTCACGGTTAGCTGCTTAGCTTTTAGCAGCCAACGCGACGTTCATTTAGATATTTAACGCGCCGTTGGCATAAAGGAATGGCGACGATGCAACGCCTGTTATATGCATTTGACCCGTTGCGGGGAAAAAACTGCACAGACTTATATCGGCTCGCAAAATAGACGCTCTGTAGTGCTTTACAGCAGACGCAAACACTGCTGTAATTTCTACACGGAGTTTCACAATACTGGGCGCCGGCGGATATGCCTCGCGGGGATTTTCAAAATAAGAGTATCGCAATATGAATCGATCTTTTTACGTTGCGTCGATCCTATTTGATTATTGATAATAGATCGATATATCGATCTGGATCGATGTATTGTCCCACCCCTAATACAGATGCGCTTGACAACCATTCAGTGAAGACACCATGCACTGCTCCCCCCATGTTGGTTTTGATAATAGAACAATACGTTTGTAGTAGGGCTGTCTTAAATACTTCGAAGCTTCGAAGCTTCCTTCGATGGGCATGGGATTCGAATATGAAAATAAAATTCGATTATTAAAGGGGGAAAATGATTTCTTTTTCTTTTTTGCTAAATCAACTCTGCTTCTCTTTGTTTTGCAATGCTGTTTGTTATTTAAGATGAGGTCGGACTCTGCACTGACAGATTTGTGTTCATTGTGCTGCTTTTATAAAGCCTCAAATGATGGCTTACAATATTTCATGAAAGCAAAGTGTTTTGTTTGTCTAAGATTTAAAAAGGTTTAAACGTTACAGCACTGACAAAGTTGAACAAAGTGCTGTACAAGTCCCACAACATAAAAAAAAAAAAAAAAAAGATTAGTGCTGACCAGGTCATGGATAATAGATTTTTCAGCCCGCTTCTCTAGCATCCATAAGTATATACTATCGATAATCTAGCATTTATTTGAAAACGATTCATAAATCAGCCGGAAAATGACAACGTGTTTTGTGTATTCCACTAAAGGACTATTATCGCGGAATTTCTCTGAAATTACTAGAACTCTCAGAAACTATACCCGTATTCAAAATGGTATAAAACGGAAATGTACCAATGAAAAAAACTATCCGTTTCGTACATGTTGACTGCAAGCAAGTCATTGATAAGCGAGGGGTGTTTTAGACCCATAGCCATAATTTAAGATATAGTTTAAGCGTTCGCAAATATCCCCGACCTCCCATTGACTAAAGCGCTGGCACTCAAGGGGTTATCTGGTCAAAGGGGCGTGGCACCCAATGTGTTAACGTTAGTGAATTTGAATGCACATACATAGCTAGTTAAATATCACAACTTGTGTCATCATTGTTCATCATTGGGGGAAACTAAGTGCTGCCTCTCTCTACCGTCCCCGGTACACTCGTGATTACATTAACGTTATAAATAGCTAGCCTATAAGTTAGCTAACGTTATAGATAGCGAACGTTAACCAACGTTTGCAAACAAAGCTAACGTTATCCAGTTGACATTACAGATCATAATATCTAATAACATTAACGAAGTGAGAGTAGGGATTAGGGAAACATTGATGTAGTCATAGTGTAACGGGGACGGTAGAGAGAGGCAGCACTAATTTGCGTGGAACGTTAGTCAATAACATTAAGAATAGAGAGCTGCAAACGGAAATTAATGCCGAGTCCTTGAGAGAACGGTTGTCTGGTCTACTGTCACCACCTTACAGAGGGAATTACCCCGAAGTCCAGCTAGTTATAACAAGCAAGTTACATACACTCTGCCCAGGAGTGTTGGGAGAATGCTCGCTTGTAGCCTACTCCACTACGGTTCAGATTAATACAGGAAAAGGTATACATTGGGGGCTCGAGTCCGGGATATGAAAATAAATCCTGATTTCATCTGTGAGTTGTAAACTGTATGGAAACTAAGGCTGTCCCCGAACTCTGTTTTTAGGGTTCGAACGTTCGCCAGTGTTTTTCGAACGGATGTTCGAACGTTCGTTTTTTTTTTATTAATAAATTTTATTATTATAGATTTTACGGGGCGCGGCATTGCATAGTCTATCGGTGAAAAAAAATGTGTTTACAGTGGTGGCTGTTCATGTAAACATGTAAACAAAGCACTCATAAGAAAATAAAGGGAAAAGACAGCAGTCAAACATACCGGTAATTAGGGATGCCCCGATCGATCGGCCACCGATCGTTATCGGCCGATAATTAGTATAAATATGCGATCGGGGAATTCCGATAATTAGTCATATTCGCCAATCGCGGAAACTGATCAAGTGGATATCTCACTCGCTTGTCTCAGACGCACAGGACCTGCAAACTGCTCCTCCTCCCTAGCCCCGCCCGTACCCGTGTAGAGTTTGTAAACACGGACCTCCTCTGCTGAGTCTCTAGATAGTGCATTCGACCTGAGCTAACGTTAGCTACCTAGCTATCGTTACTGTTTAAACAAAATTACCCAGTCAACTATTCACTTTTAGTAGGCATTGTCTAACGGTATTTAGCCGGCTAGCTACCGATAGCTCCTGATATCAACAAATGCTCCAGCAAGTCTTGTAGTGCATGTTGATACCTCCGTTAGCTCGCGTTAGCTCGCGTTAGCTGACGTTAATTCACTGTTCAAAACGAAATGTCCGATTGAACTAAATAGTTGTCTTAACGTCATCTAGCCGGCTAGCAGTAGCTACAGATAGCTCCTGATATCAATGTCTTATAACATTGATTGAATGCGTATTCGAGCTGAGGGCTTGCTGAATGTTAAATGACCAAAGCATAACGTTACCAATAGGGTCCCGCTGCAGCGCCGGAGAATCCTTTTTGGTAGCTGGAGGCTACTAGAGTACACACAGACAGTGGAGCTGTTTGCAGATAGCGAGCATTTTGACTTGTTGCATGGTGGCGATGTCTCGCAGATAATACAAGTACAAGTCTAATTATATAATATATATATTTTATTAAAAAAAAATATATATATATATATATATAAAATAAATTTTAATTTCTTTTTAATCAAAAACGATCGGTATCGGATCGGTATCGGCCGATATGGCTCACGACGATCGGTGATCGGTGATCGGTGGCAAAAAACGTGATCGGGGCATCCCTACCGGTAATATCATATAACGCACTCACTTTTAGTTGGGTATGCCATACGCGCCAGCCACTTCACCCAGGCGTTGCGCAATGTTTACTCCACAATGTTTTATCTCCAGTTATTTTGTTTCCAAGACATAGCCCAGTAGTTCCCATTCGTTTGAAATCGTACTTCAGAGTTAGGTTGTTGGAAACGGTGGATCTTTTGGGCATGGTGTAAATGGGCATGGTGCTTGAGCACTGCTACAGTATGTTGTGTGTAACCCGCTATAGCGTCCCCACCTCCCCGGTCGCGTTGCGTGTGCACCAAACGTTTCACCCAAAAACGGATATTCTTTTTTGCGAACGTTCAAACCCATTCATTAAAATCCGAATGCCAGCGTAACGAACGAACGTTCGAACGTTCGGGCTCAGCCTTAATGGAAACATGAAGTTAGCTCATGCTACTGGAAAACGGATGCACGAGGCATTAAATGAACTGAGTTAAAAATGATGACGCCCCTTTTTTTCCCCCCACGGTTTTCACGGTTGGTCGGAAGTTTGTTCCACCATTGTGGAGCAGCAAGCAGTACATTGCAGTAGTCAAGGCGAGAGATGACTGTTGATTGAACAAGGAGTTGGGTGGCTTCTTCAACGTGAGATCACTCACTAATAAGGCCTTGCTGGTCTCTGATTTTATTGCTGACAGAAAGCTAGATTTTGTATGCCTCACTGAGACCTGGCAACTGCCTAATGATTTCTCCCAGCTCAATGCAGCCGTCCCTCCAGGCTATGCCTATATTAGTCAACCCCGTGGCACTGGAAGGAGGGGGGGGGGGGGCTTGCTGTGCTGTACTGTGAGAACATTAAAGTCACTGCTGTCACTCACTGTCCCCCACCACTCCTCTTTTGAATGTTTAGCTGTAAAACTCACAGGCCGCAAACCCACTATCATTGTTACCATCTACAGACCACCAAAGCCCAGTTTTTCTCACTGAATTCTCATCACTGTTAACATCTGTCTGTGCAATGTCCCCCAACTGTTATTCTCGTGGGAGACTTTAACATCCACATTGATGACCCATCCCCCTAACCAGCGTCGCGGGGCATTTAGCTACCTGGCTACCTAGCTCCAGTTCAACCAGCGTCGCGGGCAGCGTTTCCGTTAGCCGGTAATTACCGGTATTTGACCGGCAAAATATGTTGAAGTCCGAATATTTAAATATCTCCGTCATAATGTCCGGTGGAAATAATTCCTCTAAGCACAATTTTATTATTTGAATTGTATTAAAATAGGCTAAAATTAAATAGCCTATGCGATGAACGAAACAATCATTACATTTGTTTCATTGTGCTTCGCTCTAATAAAGCGCGGATGGCGCCGCTCGGATGTGAATCTTTTTTTTTCTTTTTTTGAGCCTGTCTGGCCACCATAATAACGACAAACAGCTATACGAGCGAGAGAGAGAGATGGCCAAACAAGCTAAACTTAACAAATATTTCATGAAACCAAGCACAAGCAGGTCTAATAATAATGACATTGACAACGAAGATGAGTCTTCTGAAGTCACAGAGACCGCCGATGCTCCCGCGGAAAATAAACAAATGTCGAGCGTTCAGGCGGCGGCCCGAGTGGAAAGTTAAATTCTCCTGGCTGAGGTGCGACATTATAGTCTAGTAGTCTAGCGTCTATGATGTACGAGAGATAACATTGATTGAACGTACACAAAGTACACTTTATTGATTGAACCACAAAGAGCATCCCCAGTCTGCTGCTACCGTTGCGAGCCTCGCAGAAGTCCACCTGTTCCAATGCAATGGGGATCTAGTCGCAGGTACAAAACGGATAGGCAGAACGAGACGGGGTGAGTAAGTGTTGACATTTTTTAATCATAATGCAACTGTTGGTTGACTGCCGTGTCACATAGTAATGCATATAATTGATTATAACTAAATGTAGGCTATAATGAAATCAACAAACGCATTACGAGCATGTGGCTCGTCCTCTCGCTCTCTGCATGCAAACGAGGCAATGTGATGATCAACTACAGTTTGCTGTGTGTGAAGTTGAACATTATGATATGCGTGACGTGTCTGATACAACGAGGTGAAGCGATGTCTACTCGAGATTCATTTGGGGGTGCGTGTGACAGCTGCTGCAGTGCGAGCCTGCGGCGCGGGAGCTTGATGCTGGATCAGCGTATCGCACTAACTTGGGAGGCGAGAGATAGTAATTTGATTCTGCAAATCAATTTCTCATACTTCGCTTGATGTAATTAATACAAATGTCCAATATAACGGAATTCGTTAGCTCATAAAAATGTGATTATAACAGACTGCTGTTTAAAACTCTGACCGGAATTTCAGGAATATGTCCGGGGATAGAAATCTTGCAGGACACTCAGACCGGCACGAATATGTTCTAACGGAAACGCTGGTCGCGGGGCATTTAGCTACCTGGCTACCTAGCTCCAGTTCAACCAGCGTCATGGGGCATTTAGCTACCTGGCTACCTAGCTCCAGTTCAACCAGCGTCGTGGGGCATTTAGCTACCTGGCTACCTAGCTCCAGTTCAACCAGCGTCGCGGGGCATTTAGCTACCTGGCTACCTAGCTACGGTTCAGCTAACTAGCTACATGCAGCATTTAGCGAGCTGGGTTAGCCGGCTAGTTGGCTTTGAATCCCGGCTAGGTAGCCAGGTAGCTAAATGCCCCACGACGCTGGTTGAACTGGAGCTAGGTAGCCAGCAGGCTAAATGCTCTGCGACGCTGGTTGAACTGGAGCTAGGTAGCCAGCAGGCTAAATGCTCCGTGACACTGGTTGAACTGGAGCTAGGTAGCCAGCAGGCTAAATGCTCCGTGACACTGGTTGAACTGGAGCTAGGTAGCCAGCAGGCTAAATGCCCCGTGACGCTGGTTGAACTGGAGCTAGGTAGCCAGCAGGCTAAATGCTCCGCGACGCTGAACTACCTGCGCCGGTCTGTCTGTCGAAGACCGAGGGAACCGCATCGGGCTTCAGCTGATTAGTGGTCTTCTGGACAAACCTCCCACCCCAACAACATAATCCGAGGCAATGAAGTGCAGCCAGCCAACGTGCCAACAACACTGTTTTTTTCACTGGTAGTTTGTGGAAATGAACCAACTTTCCTCTCTCTTTCACATGGTAAAATTAGTTTGAACAGCCAGGAGCAATACAAAAAGAACCACCGCGGTCCCGTTGTTTGGTAGGCAACATTTTATTTACTGACTGACCCGACAATCCATGTTTACTATAGGCAGCTAACCAGCAGTGTATACACCAAACCAACACCGTGACGTCACTTAGGGCTGGGCGATATAACGATAACGATAAATATCGCGATATATTTTAATAATCGATATCGAATATCAAAAAAAAATTATTACAAAAAATTCAAAGTTCATTTTGTTCCCTGCAAGCAACCAATCCGATATCAAAATACTGAAAACCAAAGTAAAAATATCGTAAAATAAACAGACCAAACCAGACACCAAGCACAAGGACACAAACAATAACCAGACCGGATATGTCCTTAATTGTCAATGTTGGCCAGTAACATGCTACAATAATATTACCGTTCCCAGTACAGAGTAGTATAATGCATTACCACCTCAATTTAAGCCTCTAATAATCCTCTTGGGGAAATCCATTCTCTGCATTTTGACCCATCCTAACTATTTAGGAGCAGTAGGCAGCCATACAGTGTGTTTACAACTCCGGTTGTAAAGCCAGTACCTTGGTCAAGGGCAATGGCAGGAGTATACTGTTTACCTAGCATGTATGTCTGTATGGTGTGGGAGGAAACCGGAGTACCTGGAGGAAACCCACACAAACACGGGGAGAACATGCAAACTCCACACAGAAAGGCCCCTGCTGGGGTTTGAACCCAGGACCTTTTTGCTGTGAGGCAACAGTGCTAACCACTGAGCCACCCTGCCACGCTGATATAAATATTATTATTTCAATAATATTATTGCAGTTACTCTATTCTATCCAAAGTGTGCTCAAGGCTTAGGTGCACATTGTAAGAACATCTAAAGTGGGGACTTTCTCTAAAAGGATGAAACAGTGCTGATGCGTCTTCTATATACAGCCTTATGTAATACAGATTCCAAAACTTTGGCCAATATCTCCTCAAGCGCAATCAGATCCATTCTGGGGGGAAAGCTGGGAACATTTCCCTTCTCGACCATG
Source organism: Notolepis coatsorum (assembly GCF_963971535.1). NCBI lineage: Eukaryota > Metazoa > Chordata > Actinopteri > Aulopiformes > Paralepididae > Notolepis > Notolepis coatsorum. Next base: position 167,547,980 of record NC_140171.1, on the reverse strand, counting down.
CACTACTCTGATGTTATTGGAGGATGATGCTTTATGACAACTTGGTAATGGATCTTGACCACCTGTAGTCGATACCGATCCATCAAATAGTGGCGATAATGGGCATCCCCCATCTGTGCATCCCTATATATTGGTTCAACGTGTTATATTCCTGGTAAAAGTGTAGTGTGAAATAGTGACATGTCCCTTTGTTATTTTTAAAAGCAATGGTTTTGAATGATTTATTTTAATAAAATTATTTTATGCCCTTCTTTCTAGACTCCCTTGCTTCACAGCAGTTTATCTGTGAAGAGAGGGTTCCCCCTGAGCAGCAGGAGAGGAGCCACAGTGTCGGCCAGGAGGAGCCAGAGCTCCTACAGATTAAAGAGGAACAGGAGGAACTCTGGACCAGTCAGCAGGGAGAGCAGCTTCAAGGTCTGGAGGAGGCTGATATCATAAAGTTGACTTGTGTCTCTGTAAAGAGTGAACATGATGAAGATAAACCTCAGTCCTCATGGTTTAACCAAACCCAGGACCCAGAGTCCCTACAGATTAAAGAGGAACAGGAGGAGGAGGAGGCTGATGACTCCAAGATGACCTTAAACCTTGTGAAATATGAAAATGATGATGGGAATACTCTGTCCTCACAGCTCAGCCAAACTCAGGACCCAGAGATCCTACAGATTAAAGGTGAACTACACCAAGGGCTGGAAGAAGCTGATCACTCTGAGATCACAGAACACCCAGTTAAATGTGAAGATGGTCAAGATAACACTCAGCCCTTCCAGCCTCTTCAAACCCAGAGGGAGACAAACAGAGAAGCTCACTCTTTACCCAGCACCTCAACTAAACATATGCAAACAGAACCTGATAGAGAGGACTGTGGAGTATCAGAACCAGCCAGTAACTTAAATCCACCTGGTGGATTGGAACCAACTATACATAATCAGCTTCTCTCTTCACACTGTTCTGGAACTGAGACTGGTGACAGTGATGATTGGAAGGAGAGTGAAGGACCTCAGTCAGGTTCATTGACTCTGAAACCAAAGAAGATACAGAAAGGAAAAGGTTCATCGAACATCAGGCCTGGGTTCAGCAAGAAGAGAGATCTGAAGAAATGCAAAAATAATCATACTGGAGAGAAACCATTTAGTTGTTCAGTTTGTGGGAAAGGGTTCAGATGGAAGGGAGATCTGAAGACACACACGAGAACTCATACTGGAGAGAAACCATTCATTTGTTCAGTTTGTGGGAAAGGGTTCAGTGATCGAGGAAGTCTGAAGAAACACACGAGAACTCATACTGGAGAGAAACCATTTAGTTGTTCAGTTTGTGGGAAAGGGTTCAGTACGAAGGCACATCTGAAGCTACACACTGCAACTCATACAGGAGAGAAACCATTTAGTTGTTCAGTTTGTGGGAAAGGGTTCAGTACGAAGGTATATCTGAAGCCACACATGAGAACTCATACGGGAGAGAAACCATTAATTTGTTCAGTTTGTGGGAATGGGTTTAGTCAGAATAGAAGTCTGAAGCTACACATGAGAACTCATACAGGAGAGAAACCATTCATTTGTTCAGTTTGTGGGAAAGGGTTCATTAGGATGGAAGCTTTGAAGTCACACATGATAACTCATACAGGAGAGAAACCATTTAGTTGTTCAATTTGTGGGAAAGCGTTCAGTACGAAGGTATATCTGAAGACACACATGAGAACTCATACAGGAGAGAAACCATTTAGTTGTTTAGTTTGTGGGAATGGGTTTAGTCAGAATAGAAATCTGAAGCTACACATGAGAACTCATACAGGAGAGAAACCATTCATTTGTTCAGTTTGTGGGAAAGGGTTCATTAAGATGGAAGCTTTGAAGTCACACATGATAACTCATACAGGAGAGAAACCATTTAGTTGTTCAGTTTGTGGGAAAGGGTTCAGTACAAAGGCAAATCTGAAGCTACACATGATAACTCATACAGGAGAGAAACCATTCATTTGTTCAGTTTGTGGGAATGGGTTTAATCATAATATAAGTCTGAAGATACACATGAGAACTCATACAGGAGAGAAACCATTTAGTTGTTCAGTTTGTGGAAATGGGTTCATTAGGAAGGTATCTTTGAAGACACACATGATAACTCATACTGGAGAGAAACCATTTAGTTGTTCAGTTTGTGGGAAAGGGTTCAGTATGAAGGCAGATTTGAAGAAACATGTGAGAACTCATACGGGAGAGAAACCATTCATTTGTTCAATTTGTGGGAAAGGGTTCAGTTGTACAAGAAATCTGAAGAGACACACAATAACGCATACTGTGGTTTTGTAGGAAGGACGAGTTGAAGACACGTGAGAACTCATACTGGAGGGAAACCATTTAGTTGTGCAGTTTGTGGGAAAGGGTTCACTTGGAAATTAAGTTTTAAGAAACACACTACAACCCATACTAGGGAAAAGTCATTTAGTTGTTCAGTTTGTGAGAAAGTGTTCAGTTGGAAGGGAGATCTGAAGACACACATGATAACTCATACTGGAGAGAAACCATTTAGTTGTTCAGTTTGTGATAAAGTGTTCAGTTGGAAGGGAGATCTGAAGACACACATGATAACTCATGCTCGAGAGAAACCATTTAGTTCTTCAGTTTGTGGGAAAGGGTTCAGTTGTACAAGAAATCTGAAGAGACACACAATAACTCATACTGTGGACAAACCATTTAGTTGTTCAGTTCGTGGGAAAGGGTTCAGTCAGAAAGGAAGTCTGAGGAGACACACAAAAACCCTATGTTCTACTAAGCAGTATACTCAATAGGAACTCTCATGTGCTGTGGTTTGTCTCTTACGAGGTAGATATCGCCAGAGCCTTTTTGCTAGTATGTGGAGCATCAAAACAAGAGAATCTGGAAGTTGCTTTTGTGTATTAAGCAATGCAAAAAAAAGGAAGAATAAGGCAAAGGAGTTTTGCTTTCATCTAAATCAGAGGAAGGAGAATGGAGAGGTTTGCTCTTTACATTCTGTAAATGCTGCGTTTAGGCGGAGAGGTCCACCATCTATTACATTATGCAGGGTACAAATTAGTCACACGCCGACCGCCACAGGCTTGTAGATTTAATGTTTGGCCGTCATAAATTAAGGCCTGGGCGCCATCTGGCGGCCAACAAAATCCACTGCATGCGTCGGCTAGAGCTGCCGCGATCGCTGTTGCATCACGCTCACCGCAGAGTTAGGCTGAATACCGCGTCACCGCTGTTTTTTATCATAATAATAAAGTTGGCTTGCGGCTCTGCAGATATACCCTACTCGGTTCCAAGCGACCCTATTGGTCCAGCCTGGCTCTGCGGCTCTGCAGATACCCCCTACTCGACGCGTCACACTTTGTAGCCTCTGAACAGAACGCCGCGCCGCCATCTTTACTGCCTCGCTAAGGATGCATTTCATTCAGGATTTGTTTGCGACAGAACCAAGTGCAATAAACAAAAAAGAATGGATTCACTGTGTATTCTGCCTTATTTATTGATGAAACAACCGACATCAACCCAATTTACCACGAGCGGAGAGTTTAGTGTCACAACAAGATCGCTGATGTGTTAAGTTTGTTGTTGTTATTAGCCTAATACTACAGTCAGCCGATATAGAGAGGTAACGTTAAACCCGGGTTTGCTTGGTAGAATACACAATGAGAGGTAACGTTAGCGTTGGCAGAATAGACGCAACGAGAGTCTGGTTAATGTTGTTATTGATTGATTGATTGAAACTGTGTTAAACTCTGGCTTGCTGCAAGCCCTCGGACATCTATGCCCACGGAGCGCTGCACAGATGTCCGCCAGGGTGGCAGCCACACATAATAATAATAATAGATTGGATTTGTAATGCACTTTTTGTTCACTGGGATCCCAAAGTGCTACACTACATGGTTAAAACAGTTAAAAAATAGAAATAAAATGTGTGTCCCGACCCCACTTCTATGTTTCAATAAATTATTTGCATTTAAAACTATTAACACTGACTCATTCCTTCAGTTCACTCAAAATTATGCTAATATTCCTTATGTTGTTTATGATATTAATTGAAAATAGCATATGAGAGTATTATATGTAATAATAACACATGGCGATATACTAAAAAGCTATTTATAATTTTTGGCTAGTAAAAAATCTGCCCGGCTGGTACTTTTAAAAATCTACCAGCCAAATGGCTGGTGAGTCAAAAAGTTAAGTTTGTTCCCTGCATTATGTAAACAAACTGTTCACAGCATCATAACTCATGTATAACTTGTATTTTCTGCTGTTATTATATGTATTCTGCTTTTAAAGCTGCAGAAGGAAGAAAGCCGATATGCTGTATGGAAGCTAAATGGGTAACTGTGTTTCATATCTACCACCTTGTTAGTGAGCAGAGAGTTTCAATGGCTCTGTCATGCACGAAGGATCATTGAAAACCCCTGTTTCATCTTGGACACATACTGTATAATTCTGGATCCTTGTTCATTAACACTATGTGGAGCGTCCACGTATATAAACGTGTTTCGATTCCACCCGTTGAGGACCAGAGCTACGAGTTAACTCGTGGCGAGTTGTCATTGTTTTATTCCATATTAATAGCGCTATTAACGTCCGCGATCGACTTGCATGACCTACCCACATATTTGATTTTTGAAACATGCAATACCGGCCAGATCCGCTTAGGGGCGCCATCGCTCCACTACAGTATCATTGAGGGCATTTGAAAAAAAAAATCTTTTCACTGTATGTGGGCGTTTCATATGAGCCTCGGTTCCAAACGAACACCCTCCATCTTTTATCCCGTTACCGGACACATATTTCAGCCTGGAATAATGGGATTTATGATTAGCCAATGGACATATCGATCTACCAGATTCCGATGACTAATGACGAAATGCTGCCGGCGATCACATGGCCTGACGGTAGGATACTATTCCCCCAAATTACAGCTGGATTGGACATTGTTTTAAAACCGTGATCGATCAGTGAAAATGGCTACCTGAACGCACACTGTATTGCTAATCAATAATACTAATTGGCATTCCCCGCCGCCCCCATTTCATCCATAGATGCTCTGTATTAGTCCGGATGCTACGCAGTTTGTTTTATTTCATTCGTATATATACAGCAGAAATGGCGTTTGATATAACGTGACTAGCTTTTAGCCTCATATCTAGCTTCCCAGAAAAAAGACGAGGCAAAAATCGCGATAAACCTTATATTCATGGCGCTATAAAATGACAACCAACCGATGGATCTTTATTTTATTTTTTTTTTGATCAAATTTTTTTTTTTTTTTCTTTTTTCCAACATGAAACAAAACATATCACAATACAACAACAACAATACATAAAAAGACTTACTCAACACCACATGACAAGACAACTACTGATACAACTGTACAGTGATCATCCTAACATGGACACTCGCTCGTTCTCTTCCCCCCCCCCCCCTCCCCCCGCTCACCCCAGGACCTCAACATGAGTCACACTCATAATACATCACAATACATCACTCAGCAAAAAAAAAAAAAAACAAGAATCTAAACAAACATTTCCAAACTTATATGCGTTCCCTCAACTTTGCCACTGTAGCCAACCAAATTACGATATCAGATTCCCTAACCCCTATGACACGTGCCGTGGATATCTCCAAATAGATCACGTCAAGGTAGGTGAGAAACCATACCTTTGGACAGAGTCTATCTGGATGAAACCAACGTGAGGCAATCAATTTTTTTGCGGCTGTGAGGCCGGCCAAAATTAGTTTTTTCACCTGTATAGAGGTCGGTAATTTAGAGAGATCATTCAGTAATAGTACAGAAGGAGATACAGGTATGGTTAGAGAGAAAATGTCTGAGAGCTGATATGTAACATTTTCCCAAAAAATCACAACAGGAGGGCATTCCCAGTACATATGCATAAATGTACCTGTGGCGCCACTTGGACACAAGGTACACAGAGAGTCAGGTCTGAGACCCATTGAATTCAATCGTCTAGGGGTTAAATAAGTCCTGTGAATAAAATTCAGATGAATCTGTTGGTGATCTGGGTTGTGTGAGGATAACCGAACATTTTCCCAGACTGCATCCCAATCAAAATCTACATCCAACTCCGGAACATCCTTTCTCCAAATCGTATCCAGGGGGAGCTCTTTATACGAGGTCATGAGTAAATGGCGATAAAAGTCAGAGACAAAGCCTCTCGATGTCTCCTTGTCATAAAAGAACTTGTGAAAGCGGTGATGCACTAGTGGAGCATCCCATGGCACGCCATGAGCCTTCAGAGCTGCTCTTATTTGTAAATAAAAGAAAAAGGAGGTTCCGGGGAGATCATATCCGTTGGATATATCCTGGAAAGATCGGAGGCCAGAGTTATCAAAGATATCCCCCAATGTGTGGATACCTTTCTTTTCCCATCTAGGGTACCTAATAGGTTGTTGTTCAATAAGGAGAAGATTGTTATTAAATAGAGGGGAATGCGTGTGCCATTGATGGCGGTTTGTACCCACTTTCTGAGTGTCACGCCAAGTTTGGATCACATGTGTGATTAAAGGGCCAAATCTTAATTTACATTGTTTAATTGATATGTTGGTATACACAATATCCTGAAGTCTATATGGGGACACCAACTTCTCCTCCAATGGTCGCCAAGATACAGCTGCTTGAGCATCAAACCAAGTGATCAAAGGTCTCAGAGAGAGCCTGAAAATAATATTTAAAGTCTGGAAATGCTAAGCCCCCATCGAGTTTACTCCTTTGGGCAGTTGATCTCTTCAAGCGCGGGCGTTTATTGTTCCAAACGAATTTATACGAGGCAGAGTGCAATTTCTGCCAGTAACCAACAGGAGGAGGTAACGGGAGCATGGAGCTGATAAAGTTAATTCTGGGTAAAATATTCATTTTAATTATTGACGCACGGGCCTGTAATGAATTTTTTAATTTGGACCATCTGTTAAAGTCATTCGTAATCCTGTCACCCAAGCTGGAGTAATTATACCTTACCGTCTGGCCTATAGTGGGGAATATTTCAATCCCGAGACATTTAAAGTGCTCCACCATAAGCATGTTTGCCGGTAAGATGGTAGCCTTCGCAGGCTCATTAAGTGGAAGAAAAGCAGATTTTGGCCAGTTGATCTTAAAGCCGGACAGGCTGCCGAATTCATCTATCACGCCGAGCAGATGAGGTAGAGAGATGGAGGGATTTTGCATAAACAGGAGTACATCATCTGCGTATAAGCTAATATGATGATGTGTGCCCTGAATTGAAATAGGAGACATAATTTGGGATTGTCTTATGTATTGAGCTAGGGGTTCGAGGGATAAAGCGAAGAGTCCGGGACTAAGAGGACAACCCTGTCTAGAAGAACGCGAGACAGAGAAGAGTGGCGAACAGAACTTTCCCGTTAAGATCATGGCCGAAGGCTCAGTGTATAATACTTTGATCATATGAATGAAACCCTCACCCAACCCCATCCTTCTGAGAACTGCCCATAAGTAAGACCACTCCAATCTGTCAAATGCCTTCATTGCGTCCAAGGATATGACCGCTGTAGGGGCTGCAATATCCTTGCTGGCATTGATCACGTGCAGTAACCGTCTGATGTTGTCAGTAACCAGGCGGCCTCTTATGAAGCCGGTCTGATCAGGGTGAACTAGAGATGTCATGTGCTTTTGAAGTCTGGTGGCTAGAACCTTGGCATATAGCTTAAGATCGGCTCCGAGGAGACTTAGGGGCCTGTAGCTGCCACATTCGGTGGGGTCCTTATCCTTCTTGAGTAAAACAGATATAAGCGCCATATTGACATCTCTAGAAAAATTGCCCTCTTTGATTGAGTGTAAGATCATTGAGAGTAATAAGGGGCCGAGTACATCCCAGAATGCAAGATAGAGTTCCGGTGGAATGCCGTCCCATCCGGGAGCCTTGCCCCGTTGCATATCCGCAATCGCCTCTCTAAGTTCAACCAGCGTGATAGGTGCAGCTAACAACCTAGCACTATCTTCTGAGATCTGTGGTAGATTGATTTGATCAAGAAAATCCTCCAGCTTGGTATGATCAAAGACCACCTCTGACTTGTACAGATTGGAATAAAAACAACGAAATGTATCATTAATCTTTTTTGGGTTGGTGGTTACCTCCCCCTGTTGGTTCTTAATGGAAGGGATATCCGCAAATTGCTCACTGGCACGTATCTTCATAGCTAATAGGTGACTAGGCCTGGAGGCGTGAAAGTAGTAGTGCTGTCTTGTTCTGTGCATCTGAAATTCAGATTGTTGTCTTAAAATAGAGTTAATCTCTTTTTTCACTACCTTAATTTGAAGCTCCAGTCGATTAGAGTAGTTGTGCTGCAAGGAAGAGATCAACATGGCTTGAAGCTTTTCCAGTTCCTCTAGCTTGGAGAGACGTCCCTTGCGGAGATTAGATGCAAAGAGAGTAGTGTTACTTCTGATAAATCCCTTAACCGAATTCCATAGGATTCTGGGGTCCTGTACAGAGCCAACATTAAACTGTAGGAATTCAGTGAGCTTCTCTTTAAATTGCAAGTTAAACTCTCCGTTTTTCAGAAGTGTTGAGTTAAAACGCCATCTAGGGGCACGGGATGTTATTTTACTGAGTGAACCTTTGAGGAGGATACCTTTGTGGTCTGAGAGTGCTATGGGCACTAAGTCAACATCAAAGCTATCAAAGAGATGTGGGGAAGAAAAAACATAATCAATTCTGGAAGAGGTCTTATGTCTCGACGAGAAGAAGGAGTAATCCCTCGCAGATGGGTTGAGCAAACGCCACATATCAATTACCCCTGTGTCCTTAGACCAGGCCTGTAGGGCTGTGGTAGCTTGCTTCTGATCAGAGTTTTCCGTGTGATTGGATCTATCGATCAATGGATCCCAAACTGCATTAAAATCAGCTCCTACTATTAAAGAGTAATCAGGTAGTTTCAACATAGCTGAAGTTAGTGCAGCATAAAAGTTAGCGTCATACAAATTAGGGGCGTATGCAGAAATCAGCGCAATTTTCCGGTTAGAGCATTCTATTTTAGCAATAGTGATTCGACCATTTGCATCAGACCACACATCTAACAGTTTAATATTCAAATTTTTCTTCGCCACTATGGCTACCCCTCGGGTCTTGGTGCCAAAAGAAGAAGAACTTATGTTATGATAAAATTTATTTGCCAATTTTGCATTATCCGCCAATAAAAGATGAGTTTCACTCAGCAAAGCCAGATCCACTTGCTTCCTCTTTAGCCACGTTAGTACACTTGTGCGTTTATGTGGTATATTGAGACCCCCTGTATTCCAGATCAGGATATTCAAATTAGCCATAGTCTAAAAGGGATGCAGTCTGGTTGAATGTAATTCGTTTGGAGTAGAAAACTATAATAGATACATATTCACTTGTTAAGGTTCCATTGAGTACCGAGCGTGAGCGTGAAAACAAAAATAAAACAGAGCGAGTCGACTGAAAAGAAAAACAAAAAACACAATCCCCCATTCCCTCCCCCCTCCCCCCCACTACTATAACTTCTCCTATCCGGAGATTAAGCTGCATCCCACCTGGTCGTCTGCAAACTAAAATGCAAACAGCCAGGTAAAAAGCAGACTTCCTTCTCAGTGGCTACACGCCACGCTCCCACAACAGTAACAAAAAAAAAAGTATAATTAAATGCCTCTAAAAGGTAGAGAGGAGAAAAAAAATCTTTATTTTCTTTAAGCCATTATGAAGGCACGGTTTATGCACTCAAGTGACAATGAGAATGGACAGATAGCAATACTATAAATTATATATATAGCTGTTAGAAAGTACATCGGTTTGTAAACAAACCTCTGTCCTCTGGCCTATAAATCGGTGCTACATGCTGGTCGTCAATGTGTTAATATCTACATAATGATATCTACCTGATGTCTCAGCAATAGCATCTTGCCAATAGTGAACAATTGATATTATTTCTGCCTTGTGACTTATTTCCAGTTATATTCGTTCATATAAAATACTACGTTTCTTTTTTGGATGTAATCAATAAATTATCTTTGATTATATGCTTTTCTTGACTCTTTCATCATGAGTGTTATCATTTGAAATGTTGTGTAGCCATTAGGGCTGCCCCCTCAGTTCATTATTTGGTTGGTTTTGTCTTAATCCAATGATTACGTGTGGAAACCTCAGATTTTAGTGGATGTGACTTATTTTCTAAGGTTTATTGCTGATTTTATTAATCACTGGTGGAAGAAGTACAGTACACCGCCCATAATAATCTGGTGGGTGTACTTTGGTAGAAAATAGTTCCTAAATTAAACTCTTCACAAAAAAACATAAATGTGAAGTTTATCAATGTTACTTTAAAACAAATTTATTTTGCTTTGAGCCACAAACTGAGTGCCATTCAAGTCCATTGTATTGGTGACGGCACATCTCAGCAGATATCTCCAAATCTAGGAAAATCACACAAACGATCATGGATAGTTGGATAAATAGAACTCCACGTATTAACAAATATGTTTTCCTTGTTTAATTTTGGGTGAACTGGCCCTTTGACAAATGGACTACGCACTACATGTTTTTCTGGTGTGGCTTCGTGCACTAGTAGGCTTTGCTCATCCGTTCAATGTAGCAGAAGGCTCATTTCAGACCGACTCCAGCCAAGTCTAGCGACACGGCTGCCTTCAATTAATTTCTAATGTAGAGAAGCGTATGCAGGACCTCATGTACCTCGTGGCTGCATACGCACCTCTACATTGTGTATCTTGTGGCTGCAAACGTTCCTCTACATCGTGTACCTCGTGGCTGCAGACGCTCCTCTACATCGTGTATCTTGTGGCTGCAGACGCTCCTCTACATCGTGTACCTCGTGGCTGCAGACGCTCCTCTACATCGTGTACCTCGTGGCTGCAGACGCTCCTCTACATCGTGTACCTCGTGGCTGCAGACGCTCCTCTACATCGTGTACCTCGTGGCTGCAGACGCTCCTCTACATCGTGTACCTCGTGGCTGCAGATGCTCCTCTACATCGTGTACCTCGTGGCTGCAGACGCTCCTCTACATCGTGTACCTCGTGGCTGCATACGCTCCGCTACATCGTGTACCTCGTGGCTGCATACGCTCCTCTACATCGTGTACCTCGTGGCTGCAGACGCTCCTCTACATCGTGTACCTCGTGGCTGCAGACGCTCCTCTACATCGTGTACCTCGTGGCTGCAGACGCTCCTCTACATCGTGTACCTCGTGGCTGCAGACGCCCCTCTACATCGTGTAACTCGTGGCTGCAGACGCTCCTCTACATCGTGTACCTCGTGGCTGCATACGCTACTCTACATCGTGTACCTCGTGGCTGCAGACGCTCCTCTACATCGTGTACCTCGTGGCTGCAGACGCTCCTCTACATCGTGTACCTCGTGGCTGCAGACGCTCCTCTACATCGTGTACCTCGTGGCTGCAGACGCTCCTCTACGTCGTGTACCGCCAATGTAATGATCTACTCCGTCATCTCCCCCCGGAGATGCACGTGAGTCATCGAGTCTAACCTAGTGCACTGGCGCTCGGTAGAGATAAAAAAATCTCCTTCCTAGTCGCCCACATAAAAAAACGCTGTTTCTATGAATTGGGCAACCAAGGCATGCTGGCCCATAACGTGGTTCCACATTGGAAGCACCCAGGGCCAGCGCTATATGCACGTCAAGAACCTGAAACACATCAATGGTGCATTTTAATAAGAAACACCAGACAACGTTCCCTCCATGCTGTCTGGGACGAGCAGCAGGAAGCCGGTCAATAAGACACAGACACGGGCCTTATATGACGCGTCTGAGGGCAACCCCGTCAATTCTGCTCCTCACATAAGAGGGGAAGACAGGAGTTCCCCCAGAGAGACCTCTACGTGAGTACAATTGAAAAAGATACATGCAATAATAAGTGACCAACGGCCCAATACACACTGTAATAGAGAGCAGAGCAGAAAACGAACATTTTTCGAATGCATCGCATCATCCAACTTTGACAAAGACAGCGGTCTGCAGCACAGAGCCTATAACCTCACGGATGTCTCCTGGCCAATAGGAATACGCGCCCAGTGACGTACCCCATGGCCGGGGGGAAATCCCGTGACCCACCCATCCTAACATGGAGTGGAACCAGGGAACCCCCCCATCCCCCCTCCCTGTGACGCGCTGCCCCTCAGCCGACAGGGAACTGACAGGCAGGAGGTCCCACCTTCCGGCCAATCAGTAAAGGGGGGGGGGGATTTATTAGCCCACCCCTTATGACCCCTCACCCCTGATACGATGCAACAACAAAGCAGAGCCATGACACCAGTCATAGCGTGCTACATGTAAGCACATTATACCTGTTAGGGTAACAGCTTCACATTCTGCACGCCAGCCACAGACGATAACCTCGTCTGTGCAAAAAGTGGCTTTATACATGGCTTCAGGCTCATGTGCGAACTTGCCACCTGAATTTTTTACACATTTACCCTAAAGTAAGAAAAACACAGACCAAGAGAGGGGCCAACGGCCTTGGTACAAGAGCTACACATGTCAACTTCTGTAGGCCAACACCTAATCCAGTTGTGGATTCAATACCACGTTTACTTAAACATGAACACGATACACACAACCCTCTATCACAATAAAAAAGGGCAAAAGTTCACTCTCACTACTGCAAGAGGAACGCAGTTTTTTATGATGAGAGAAGACATAAGTCCTCGTTCAAGTGCTGGTAACAGGCCTTGCTAAGGCTACATAACAGCGACCAAACAATTTTCAGAGAAATTGCCTCTCTCTAAACAAGAGCACAACCCCAGCAGAAGCTGAGGGATTTACACTGTATCCCCAAAAATATAGTGAATCAACACACATTTTGTAAACAAAATCATATTTGAGGGGAGGGGGGGCGCCAGGGGCAAACCGAGGAATCATTTCACCCACCACCTCACCCCTGATACAACGCCAAATGTGTAGAGTAAAAGCTTTACATCATGCACGCCAGCCACAGCCGAAAACCTTGTTTGAAAACAGGTTTCCCACAGCTCTGCTTATGTGTGAAAAAAACTTGCCACTTGTTATTTTCATCATTACCCTCAAGTAAAGAATAACAAGCTAAGAGAGGGACTCAGGCCCTCGATCATATGCCACTATGTACAGCATTGTAGGGTAACCCCAGCCAGTTATGGGCTCAGCCACGTTGTCTAAACGTTACATGCACACACACAACTTCTCATCATACAACAAAAAACCCAGTTCACTTTTACTCGCGTAAAAACAACGCTGTTTTTAGATAGAGAGAAGACATAAGCCTTGGCCAACACTAACCTAAGCTATACAAAAGCGACCAAGACCATTTTCACACCACACGTCGTATCTCCAAATGTAGTGAAGTAACATATGTTTTGTTAAACAAAGACATCGTTATTAACCAAATCATTCGGGAGGGGGAGGAAGGAAGAGTGGGGTAATGTCCAATGGACATCTCACCTGCACCAACGAACGCAGGACGAAAGGCCGTAACACAGGTTGGTCCACCACGTTGACGAAGGCCTCTTGCTGTCAAGGCCAGAAGAGGCAATGGCCGGCGCCCCCCTTCTGCAGCCGGTCATGGCGCAGGCCCGATGACATCTTCTGCCAGAGATGATGTCGTAGTGCCAGGGCCCGCTATTCTCACGGCGGGCACCAATGGTTGTAGCACAAGCTAAACAGCTAACTCTAGGCTAACTGATAGCATCAAGCTAACGTTTCCAGCCGAGCGCAGCCGCCAGCTAACGCAGTGGCAAGCTAATCGGCTACTACTGAAAGCTGCACAACGTGAGAAAAAGCAATACAGGCCAACACTTCAGACAGCCGCTGTCTTTTCCTCTTCTTGTCCGAAGAAAAAAGGCAACACACGCCCCTCTTCAGAACGGTGTTTACCAGACACAGCGGTATCGGCAGCAAGCCCCTCGTTGTACGCGGGCTGCAGCCGACCTGAGCCGGAGATATTCTCATAACGAAACACCAAGCTCACCTCCCTCGCGCCGGGTGTTTTTCATCTTGAAAAGCGGGGCCAGCACGGCAGCAGAGGGTATCCGTTTGTCCAGAGACCCGGGGAATTGAGCCGCAGATTCGGAATCACGGTCCCAGGAGAAACAAAGCTACGACTTCACTGAGGAGGAGCTAATGTTATCGTGGGGCATCAGACTAGAACCCCCTCCACGCCGCTAAGGGGCAGTGAAAAGGATTCTAGCCTGGAGCCGACCTTCGTAAGCTGTGCAGTTGACCCCCCACAACTGACACACCTGGCGCCTGCATCGCAAAAAACATCACCTGCCCAAAGAGGCCGTCAGCCCCCACACAGCTGACCGCCTCCCAAGCATGGTGTCCAGCGACGCGTGCCCCTAATGCGAAGCGCCGGTGGAGGTCAGAATGATAATCATCTTCTAGACACTCCGGTGGCGAAGACATTATCGCTGTATTTCCTCAAATTGTGAGAGAGAAAACAAAGATATAATGTCAATGCAGCTCCTCTTCTCCAATAACTATTTCGGCACTAAACTAAAGTGGATACAGTAGGGATGTGCATCTCCTCACTGAGGCCCATGCGATGTGCATCTCGATACGGTGCCAACGATACGATACATTAACGATACATTTGAAGCACCGGGCGATGCGATGCGATATGATTCACCCCCTGTTGAGATACGATACGATTCGATACGATTTGATTCAACATAATGCGATTCGGGGCGATACGATGCGATTCAACACGATGCAAAATAATAATAATAATAAATAATAAAATTTTATGGTATGACAGAGGATTTGGTTGTATTCCTTATATGCAGCTTATATTATTATTAAAAATAAAAGAATCTACTGTAAGACAATTTATATAAAAACTCTTGGGTGCCTAAGAAGACTTTTGCATAAACTGTCTTTTCTATCCACTTTAGCTAAAAACACGAGAGAGAGAGAGAGAGAGAGAGAGAGAGAGAGAGAGAGAGACCCCCTCCCCGTCTGAGCTGTCGTCGACAGTTGATGATGTCACACACTAGACTAGGTCACTAGGATGCGTCTATACTTTCCGACCGTAGCTCCATTATGTCAACAACACGGAGCCAGGCTGGATGGATTGCATGAAGCGATATAATTAAGAAATGAATAACCAATAAATGTGAAGTTATCTTTGAACCCCTGTTGTCAAGCGTCTTCAATATACCCCCCCCCCCTCCTCACTAATGGTACTGGTGTTGCAGAGTCACCTTAGTTAGACACTAGTTTAACGTTAGCTGAACGGCTAACTGCCGTTAGCCAGAGGCTACTAGCGTTAGCATGTTGAGCAATTCTATTCATGTCTCCTCGACTTCCACTGTTTGTTGATAACTGTGACGCGGCTCTCGCCTTATATGTAGTAGCGAAGCAATAGTATCTGCTGTGTGTGTGTGCAGCAGTGATGCCAGTTATTGTAATCTGATTACTTTTCCCCAAAAATAGTAATCTAACGCGTTAATCTTTAAAAGCCAGTAATCTGATTGCAGTTACTTGTCCAAGTGGATGTGCATTACTATTTCGTTACTATCTCATTATAAATTCATAATGCAGGCGGAATGCAGTATTTTATTTCGTTTTCGACAGTCAAAAATACATTTTGAGCTGTTTTTCTTTTGGGAGTGACGTGGTGTGGCAGTGAAAGGGTTAAATACAAGAATGTGTCCCGCGGCGTGACTGGTCCCTCTGTCTTTGAGTGACTCTGCTTTGGTCCAATCACATTCCCCATCCACAGTCTGCGAATCAGAGGCAGAGTAGGGCGGGTCTTCACAGCACGTCATGTGACATATGCGGCAATCGTGTGACAGCAGGGCTCCGTCGTCGGAGAATTCCACCCCAAAACGCTTGGCAAAATTAAAAGTGAAACCGCAAGATGACTTTTGCGGTTTCTGTTCAGAATTCCACCCCAAAACGCTCGTCTAAACGTAGCCTCAGTCACTACTTCACGGCGGAGGAAACAAAATACTGTCTACCGCTAAAAACAGC
This sequence comes from Notolepis coatsorum, assembly GCF_963971535.1. Lineage (NCBI taxonomy): Eukaryota > Metazoa > Chordata > Actinopteri > Aulopiformes > Paralepididae > Notolepis > Notolepis coatsorum. The sequence continues at coordinate 167,532,008 of NC_140171.1, read as the reverse complement.
ACATCCAATTGCATTGAAAGCATCTGGAATCACAACACTAGCCGACGCTTCGACTAGGTACAGGAGGGTTGATGGTGGCAGAGCAAAAGCTCTTATTTGCCAGATTTACAGTTAATTTACATGTTAAAGTTTGTATTAAACATATTGTATGTTTATAAAGAGACATTTATAAAAACTATTTAATAGTTACAGTTGATATAATTGAATAGTTCAGCCTGCATTTGTTAGATGTGATACACTGGTTTTGTAAAACCACTGGCTGGCTGCTCTAATGCTGTGAGCATCATAGACTGTTGCTTTACCATACTTGATGGTACAGAAGCTGAAGCACTAGTTTAACAATTTACGTTATGTGCAGAGAAACAAGTTAAAAACAATTTATGCACTTTCAATAAAGCGTTTAAAAAAAACTGTTGGGGGAACGACGACGACTTCGTAACCTAGTTACTTTCAAAGTAACTAAGTTACTCTGATAATCAAGTAATCAGTAAAGTAACTTAGATTACTTTTTAAAGGAGTAATCAGTAATCAGATTACTTTTACAAGTAATCTGTGGCATCACTGGTGTGCAGTCACAGTGCACTGCTGACAAGTGGATGAGAGGAAATTATATCAATGCATCGGTTTTTGACGATGCAAAGACGCTACAACAAGATGCATTGCGAGTTCAGCCTGACATTTTGCCGACGTGGACTTATTCCACCGGTGCACTTGCATCGTGAGCGTGTATGCCGGCGCACCGATGCAAATCGATGAATCGTCACATCACTACTATACAGGCACTTTTTCTGTGGTGAAAATAGGGAAGGAGCTGATGGTGTGGCCACGACCCCACTTATGTAGAGGAGTGGATGTGGGTGTGGCCAGGCGGATGGGTGTGTGCATGTGGAGAAAATTATTCAATATTGTTGTGTATGGACGTACCACGCTGTTACGTGGTGACGTCATTGGAGCGGACGCTGTGCGTGCACTCCAGAGTTTGCAGACTGAGAGCAAGCGGCGTGCTGAAGCACGAGAACAGAAGATACAATAAAAGACTATTGTTTAAATACTGAGTCGTTCTTAAATGAAGGGATACTAAATATCTAACAATGGCGACGAGGATAAACTCCGAAGAGTAGAGTTATCACGGCGTTGAGAAGAGAACATGGACAACGTGCCGAAGTTTGAATGCTACAACGAGCCTGCTACACTGGGACCGAGGTGGACCAGGTGGCTAATGGCGTTTGAGCTGTACGCTGACGGAAAAGGGATGATTCTATCTGTCGGTGTGGACGCCACAGTGAGACAGAGAAGAAGGGCCATGCTCTTACATCATGCAGGTACAGACGTACAAGATATATTCGCTACATTGCCCGACGGGGGAGGACCGACGGACTATGCTAAAGCTGTTAAGGCGCTAAATGACTACTTTGTGCCGCAGGTAAATACTGCGTTTGCGCGCCAGGCTTTCTACCAAGTATCACAGAAACCAGGTGAAACTGTACAGCAGTTTGTGACGAGGCTTCGTCAGGCTGCTAGAGACTGTGCATTTGCTGCGGACATTAGCAACCAAATAAGGGATGCGGTGCTGAGCAGGGGCACGTCGGACTATGTACGGAGAAAGTTACTGGAGGAACCACAACTTTTGCTGCCACGTGCGTTGGAAATAGCGTCGCAGTGTGAAAGAGTGGAGCTGCAAATGGCGGCGATGAAGATGAGTGACGGCGCTGAGGGGAGAGAGACGGTGAACCGTGTCTTCAAGAAGGAGGGCCAAGTCCAAAAGTGGAGACCATCGCCTCGTGGAGATCGTGGAGATCGTGGAGAAGGAAAAGAGAAATCCAAATCGGATAAAGTGTGCTACAGATGTGGACACGGGGATCATCTGGCCAACGATTCTGCATGCCCTGCAAGAGGGCAGACATGCAGAAAGTGTAATGGAAAAGGACATTATGCCAAAGTCTGTAAATCCAAAGGTAAAGAAAGACAGACTGTGAGATGTGTTGAAACTGAGGATCAGAACACTGGGAACAGAGACTATGCATTTGTGGTTGAAGATGATTCAAATACTGAAAGGGTCACATTTGACGTTGGGGGAGTAGATTTACTTATGTTAATTGATTCAGGTGCATCAAGTAACATTGTAGATGAGAACACATGGAAAATGCTTAAGAGTAAAAATATTAATTAATTATTAATTTCTTCACTACACTAACCAATGCAATGTTAGACATTCCCGATTACTCATTTATAATAGGAGCGGATTTTAATGCCATCTGGAACCCAAGGATAGACAAATCTTACCTCGCCTTTTCCAGCGAACAAAAGAATTCATCGAAGGCATTAAAGGATTGGTCAAAGATTACAGGTGTAAAGGACTTATGGCGGTTACTTAATCCCACGACCCGAAAGTACTCTTGTCGATCTGCGAGACATAAGACACTATCCAGAATAGATTATGTCTTTGCATCACAGAGACTATTTGATAATTATGAAGTGGAAATGATACCCAACGCACTGATCACTGTTATTTACTCCTTAAAGGTACATTTGGTATACTATCCTCCCGAGCCCCAAGATGGCGATTTAACTCGTTGCTGCTTAACAACAAGGAATTCATTACACAACTCAAAGAAGCTCTTATAGTATTCCAACGGGAGAATGCAAACTCGGTGCAAGACCCCAGAATAATATGGATGTCGGTAAAGGGAATGATCAAAGACTTCACGGATAGCTTTTCCTCCAAAATGCGCAAGAATCAAAGCACAAAACTGGATGAGCTGGAAACGCTTTACTCAACGTTATTTAATTCTCTGAAATACAACAACTCAACTCGACTAGAAAATCAAGTTAACGTACTAAAAATAGAGATCAATGCCATATACAGACAACAATCGGAAATACAAATACGCAGCACAAGACAACAGCAGTACTCCCATGGTTCCAAACCCAGCCACCTATTAGCCATGCGATTAAGAATTAATGCAACATTTGCAGATATAACTACCATTAGAGCACAACAAGTACTTGTAACAGATCCTGTAAAAATAAACGATACATTCAAAGTATTCTACTCCGACTTATATAAATCAGAAATGACCTTCGATCAAAACAAAATGGACACATTTCTTAATCAAATTATTCTCCCTAAACTTTCAGAGGATGACGCTAAACAGTTAGAAATACCGATCACACTAGAGGAACTCAAGAAGGCCATAACCGCAATGAAAAGTGGTAAGGCTCCAGGAAGAGACGGTTTCCCATCAGAAATGTACCTTTCTTGTTGGGACATAATTGGCCCCTTATTACTAAATATGATCTTATACTCAGTCAAGGAGGGGAACTTCCATAAAATTGACAATATTGCACTCATAACAGTCCTCCTTAAAAAAGACAAAGACCCCAACGAGTGCGGTAGTTATAGACCTGTAAGCCTCCTCGGAACAGATATCAAACTGTACTCTAAGGTATTAGCCATCAGATTACAAAAGCATATGACGTCTTTAGTTCACCCGGACCAAACTGGCTTCATAGGAGGCCGCCTGATCACTGAGAACATAAGACGTATACTGCACGTACTTGATGCCGACAAGGAGGACACCATACCTAAGGCGATGCTGTCCCTGGATGCTATGAAGGCCTTTGACAGGCTGGAATGGTCGTATCTGTGGGCAGTGCTAGAAAGGATGGGGTTAGGAAAAGGATTCATCGATATGATTAAAGTATTATACAAAGATCCATCGGCCATGATTACAACAGGCACAATCATCTCTGAAATATTTCCGGTATCACGCTCTGCCAGACAGGGTTGTCCTCTTAGTCCCGGACTGTTCAATCTATCATTAGAGCCTTTAGCACAATATATAAGACAATCCCAATCCATAGAACCTATCGTAATCAAGGGCACACAACAAAAAATTTGTTTATATGCGGACGATGTAATATTGTTCATGAAAAACCCCAACACCACATTGCCTCATCTGCTCAAGTTGATTGAGGACTTTGGTGATTTATCGGGATTTAAGATAAATTGGCCGAAGTCGGCTTTCCTTCCACTTAACACCCCTGCAAAAAAAGATACAACCCTCCCAGGACAGATACCGATGGTAAAACATTTCAGATGCTTGGGAGTGGAAATATTCCCTACCATAAGACAAACGGTGAAGCACAACTACACAAAAATCCAAAACAAAATCAAAGACGACCTTGATAGATGGGCAAAACTTAAGAACACAGTACAAGCACGGATATCAATAGTTAAGATGGATGTACTACCTAAAATCAACTTCTTCTGTTCAATGCTACCGTTACCCCCTCCAGAGGGTTACTGGAAAAGATTACACTCCTCCACATACAAATTTATTTGGAATAACAAACCACCACGTATAAAAAGATCCACCGCACAGAGAAATAAAGCAGATGGTGGCATGGCATTTCCAGATTTTTTCCTATATTTTAAGGCGTACTCATTAAGTCCATTGACAACATGGTTTGACTCCCAAGCATTAGCATCTTGGAGAAAAATAGAAGAAAACATAGTAGCCCCACATAGACTGAAGGACATAGCATACACTAAACTACCAATCAAGCACTGTGAACGAAAATTTGGCCCCATAATTACTCATGCGATCCGGATATGGCGTGAATCACAAAAAAAAAATCCTAACCCACAAGAATGGCACAATCATACTCCCTTATTCAATAACAATGCTCTCTTAATTGGAAAACGACCTATAAGATTCCCTATATGGGAAGAGCAAGGCATACACTCATTAGGGGATGTTTTTAACAAACAGGGTTTTTGTAGTGATAAAGAAATACGCAAAAAATTTAATCTCACCAAGTCCACATGGCTTTTTCACAAACAGTTAGAGCTATGTTTGAAGTCTCACGGTGTTCCATTAGACAGACCAATTGAACACCACAGATACCACAAATTCTTCTACTCAAGAGAGACATCGAGAGGTTTTGTTTCAGAATTTTATCATCAATTACTAACGTCCTCGTATGAAACCCTCCAACTTGACTCTGTCTGGAGGAGGGATATACCAGACCTGGAAAATGACTTTGATTGGCAAGGAGCCTGGGCAAATGTCCGACTTACATCAAGGAACCCGGATCATCAACAAATCAATCTTAACTATATTCACAGGACATACTTGACTCCTATAAGACTGTGCCGAATGGGGCTCAAACAAGATTCCAAATGCACCCAATGTACAAATGGGGACGAAGGGACATTTATGCACATGTATTGGGACTGCTCACCAGTTAAGGCATTCTGGAAAGATGTGACCCAACAAATATCAAAACTCGTATCTTGGAATATACCTGTACACCCCTCGGTATTGCTGTTGAATGATGTTTTTGAGTTTGCAGTGAATCCACAGCTAAAGAGATTGGTTTTATCGGGTATCACAGTAGCCAAAAAGCTGATCGCATCACGCTGGTTTCAACCGGAAAAAATGTGCCGTAAAGTTTGGTTTCTTACATATCTCGATGTAATTTACCATGAAATATCTACAGCAAGAATTCTGGGTCTCAATGAATCCAAAATGTCAATGTGGTTAGAAGTGGTGGAGAGAATAAAAGCTAGCTTATAATGGTAGTGTCTGGTTAGGTGCGAGGGATAGTGGAGGTACTTCTCAAGGTGGGGTCCGGGAGGGGGGGGTTCGAGCTGAGCATATGTGTGTAGGGTTTTTTTTTTAGATAACAGGTATTATGGGTATATCTTATATAAAACAACTAACCAAAAGGTGATCTCATTGGATGTGCCCTGACAATTAATGCTTGTATATCTTATCGTGTGTTGTCATGTTTGTTTATATGTTTGTTTAAAAAATAATAAAAAAAAAAAATACAAAAAAAAAAAAGAGTACAAATATTAAGTGTGTTTCTACCAAGGCAGCTAACAAACCGCTGTACACATACTCTTCCAAGGTGCCTCTTCCAGTATTGGGTATATTCAAATGTCATGTTAAGGTGGGAAAGTGTGACACTGAAGCAGAGTTCACTGTAATACAGGGACGGGGGGAGCCGCTGCTAGGCAGGAAGACTGCTATTGAGTTAGGTGTACTGAGGGTGGGCACAAACATAGCAGCAGTGACAGAAGCTAAGTCTGAAATACAGAGGCAATACCCCAAACTGTTTAAAGGTGTTGGTAAACTGAACACAAAGCAAATCAGTTTGCATATTGATGAGAGTGTAACACCAGTGGTACAACCCCTGAGGAGGGTGCCATTTCACCTGAGGGAAGCAGTAGAGAAGAAAGTAAATCAGCTGCTAGACATGGACATTATTGAGAAGGTTGAGGGACCTACACCGTGGGTTAACCCTGTTGTAATTGCACCAAAAGCTAATGAGGACGACATCAGGATGTGTCTAGACATGAGAAGAGCTAATGCAGCTATCATCAGAGGGAGATATCCAATACCCACAGTGGATGAGCTATTACAGGGAATGAACGGGTCTGTCATTTTCAGTAAACTGGATTTGAAATGGGGATACCACCAATTAGAGCTCACACCAGAGTCCAGGGGTATCACTACGTTTGCAGTACACACAGGTACCTACAGGTACAAGAGACTCATATTTGGAGTGTCATCAGCTAGTGAACAGTATCAACATGAGATAGCCACTGCTACAGCGGGCATTGAGGGGGTCGAAAATATCTCCGATGACATAATTGTTCATGCCCCAGATCAGGAGACTCATGAAAAACGACTCCATGCAGTTCTGAAGAGACTAGAGGACTGTGGGCTGACTCTAAACAAAGAAAAGTGTCAGTTTAACATGGACAAGTTGATTTTCATGGGCATGCTACTCTCACAGAAGGGCATAGGCCCCACCACAGAAAGGGTGAGAGCAATAGCAGAGGCACGAGAGCCTGAGAACGCCTCTGAGACCCGTAGTTTTCTGGGCCTAGCAGGGTATAGTAGCCGTTTTATACCACAGTTTGCTAGCATATCAGAGCCACTGCGGAGGCTTACCAAGAAAGACACAGCTTTCATATTTGGGCCAGAGCAAAAACAGGCATTTAGAACGCTGAAAGAAAAGCTAGCTGAGGCCGGCACTCTAGCATATTTTGACAAAGATGCGCCTACTAAAGTCATAGCAGACGCAGGACCAGTAGGAATAGGAGCAGTCTTAGTACAGCAACAGCAACAGGAAATGGTGCCAATATGTTATGTGAGTAGGAGCCTGACTGATTGTGAAACAAGATATTCACAAACTGAAAAAGAAGCGCTCGCCTTAGTTTGGGCGTGCGAGAGGCTGCACCCATACATATATGGTAAAAAGTTTTACCTAGTAACAGACCACAAGGCGCTGGAGGCCATATACAGCCCGACCTCTAAGCCATGTGCCCGTATTGAGAGGTGGGTGCTGCGGCTCCAACCGTATGAGTTCAGAGTAATCCACATACCTGGAAAGGACAACATTGCAGATCCACTGTCGCGACTACTGGGAGAAAGCACGACAGACGGGAACCACAAGCACGGAGCGGAGGAATACGTTCGGTTCGTAGCCACACACGCTACGCCACGAGCACTGACTACCAGGGAGGTAGAGGAAGCCTCTGCAACCGATGAGGAACTCAGTGACCTGAGAAGTGCAATACAAAGTGGATGTTTTGACAAATGCCAAGTGTATGCACGCATTGCATATGAATTGTGTATAATTGGACAGTTGGTGTTGAGAGGGACACGCATTGTACTGCCACACACACTCAGAGACAGAGCCCTGGAGTTGGCTCATGAGGGACACTTGGGGATTGTTGGTACGAAGCAGCACCTCAGGAGTAAAGTGTGGTGGCCAGGTATAGATAAGGCAGCTGAGAAGTATGTGAGGTCATGTCACGGATGCCAAATAGTGTCGAGGCCTGATGTGCCTGAACCCTTGAGACCTACAACACTTCCAGATGGGCCGTGGCAGGACTTAGCCACTTGGTCCATTACCGACAGGACACTCGATATTAGTTGTAATAGACTACTACAGCCGGTATTACGAGTACGATATCCTGCAGTCGACCACTGTTGAAAAGGTCATTAACAGCCTGGAGAATATCTTCAGCAGACATGGACTACCAATTTCCATACGGTCAGACTGTGGACCACAGTATATGTCTGCCCAGTTTCAAGCATTCTGCCAGGAGAATGGAATTGAGCATGTGAAAACCACACCCAAGTGGGCACAAGCCAATGGGGAGGTGGAGAGACAAAACGCTTCACTGATGAAGAGGATTCGCATCGCACAGTCTGAGGGGCTGGACTGGAAGAAGGAGCTACGCAAGTATGTGACCATCTACCGGTCTATTGATCACTCCACAACAGGGAAAAGTCCTGCAGAGCTCCTGTTCAAGAGAAAGATCAGAGGAAAGCTCCCGGACATCATGACACCACAAAGAGACCTGGAGGTCAGAGACACTGACGCCGAGAGAAAAGGAAAGTCAAAACTGTACACTGACAACAAGAACAGAGCAAAATACTCTGATGTATCAGTGGGAGACCAAGTCTTACTCAAACAAGACAAAACAGACAAGTTTACAACAGCCTTTGACAAGACACCACACAAGGTCATCAGTAGAGATGGGAACAATGTGGTTGTCCAATCACCAAGTGGAGCGACCTATTCCAGGAACACTACGTTCGTCAAGAGGTACTACACAGAGGATCCTGCTCCACAATCGTCCAGCAAGACTCGATTAACATGGACTGAGGGTGAGGAGAAGGAAAACACACCTGACACAGAGTCCGAAGCAGAGACTCACACTAGGGTGTCCACACCCAAAGCCACACCGCCTATGGCTAGGTATGAGAGACCCCACAGACGGACCAAAATGCCTCAGAGATTGATGGATTTTGTCATTAAGTGAAATGAGCCTGTCTGGCAAAAAAAAAAAAAAAAGTGGGTGCCAGATATTGTTATATATTATGTATTATTATTCATGCTCAATGACACTTACATGCATTCACTAATTGAAAGGTGGAGTTTTGTTCATGGTGAACCTTTGTTTATTTTTGATAACGGGTAACAGAATTGAAGGGTATCCTGTAAGTGAAAAAAAGAAAGTAATTGAATTCACACACATTTCTGTATGGGACCTTGGAGTTTGTGTCCTAGTAAGGAGGGGATGTTGTGTATGGACGTACCACGCTGTTACGTGGTGACGTCATTGGAGCGGACGCTGTGCGTGCACTCCAGAGTTTGCAGACTGAGAGCAAGCGGCGTGCTGAAGCACGAGAACAGAAGATACAATAAAAGACTATTGTTTAAATACTGAGTCGTTCTTAAATGAAGGGATACTAAATATCTAACAAATATTAGACTGGATAAAGGGATAGTTCCAATAGAGCAGAGCGTAAGCTATACGATAATATAACCTATAGCTATACAATTTTATCATAATGAAAATCATTTGGTTCATTAGACCTGGGGAGGGAGGTTCCAACACCGATATTGCCCCATTGAAGATCAAAACCAGAGAAAAACAAGTATTACAGCCAAACCGTATTGTGTAGGTTCATAATCTTTGATGGAGGTACAGTATATATGTAACGGTTGTGACAACGTCACCTCAAACTTCGATGCCCCGAGGGACAACAACACAGACCGCTATACCAAGAAGTGAACTCACTGCTTTGTAATGTGTCTATGTGTCTTTTGAGGATGAGAGTGAGTTTAACCCATAGCACCGCTACTCACCCCAGCCCTTTGTGACTGCGCTTCGCGATACCATCCGTTACATATATTATTTAATTATTGTACTTACAACCAATAGAGGTAGGCCTAAATGTTTTAACCTAATCTTTGAGAGAATGTGTTTTATTTTGTAATCTTTGTTCCATGGTAACTTGGATGGTTTCTCTGTGAAAATCTCAATCACTGCTACTCTGTGTCCAAAGGCCTCCACATCTGGCCATTCAATCGAATGTCTCAGGTTTGCATATAGAAATTACAAAATTACATTGAATGTTCTGCACACATGTGGTCTGGACTAAAACAATCACAGACTACAAAGGGAAAATTAACAGTTCCGTAGAGGTGTCTGCTTCCCTCCCAGAGGAGCTTAACACCTTCTGCACACCCCACACAAGTGTATACTTCTGTCCAGGGCCGCCTGGGAGAAATGCGAGGCCCTGTGCGAGATTTAACGCGAGGCCCCCCCCCCCCCCCCCCCCCAGTCAACATATTCTTAAATAATAGCGCTGCCCGAGGCGGGGCATGATACAGTCAACATATAGCAAAAGAGAGAGCGAGAGAGAGCTCCCGTTCTACAGTCAATATACAGTGTACAGAGAGAGAGAGAGAGAGAGAGAGAGACACATTGGAAAGAAATTGAAATGCTATTTGGCCCTAAACAGACAGTACACAGTGGCAGAATACCTGAGCACTGTGACTGAAGATCCTTGAGCACAGCCTAGCCATCGAGAAAGGCCGCCATAGGCAGACTGTGTGTGTTAGAAAGAGAGAGAAAGAGAGAGAGAACATGTGTGTTTGTCATGTGTGTGTGTGTTAGAGAGAGACTATAGCATGTATGAGAGATTCAAAAGGACAAAGATCAACACTTAAATCCAACAAGAAGAGCGTCTATACCAGAGAAACCAAAGCAGCAAGGAGCCAATGGCCGACATCAGCTAAATAGGCTAGCCAGGTACTGTGACACCAGGCCACGTGACACACAGCTTTGGCCAACGGCCCAACGCTACCCAAGCTACACAAACGACCATTCACACACAGCACATGTCGTATCTCCAAATGTTGTGAAGTAGCATATGTTTTGCCTGGAAAAAAACATCGTTATTAACAAAACATTCGGGAGGGGAAGGAAGGAAGAGTGGGGTAATGTCATGACATTTTACCTGCACGAGGAACGCAGGGCGAAAGGCCTGCAACACAGGTCTCCACGTTGACGAAAGGCCTCTCGCTGTCGGGACAAAGCTATGGCCAGAGCCTTGTCATGGTGCAGGCCCGACTACATCTTCTGTCAAAGATGATGTCGTAGTCAGAGTGCCAAGGCCTGCTATTCTCAAGGCTAACTGATAGCATCAAACGAACGTTCCCAGCTGACGCTAAACAGCTAACTGGCTAACAGTTAGCTCAATCAGGCACCTGGCTGCATGTAGTAGCCGCATAGCTTGCTTCTGCGTTAGCTAACAGCTAACAAGCTATGCGGCTACTGTCTACATACAGCCAGGTGCTCTCACCAGGCACACACAGTTAGCTACTAGTAGTACTATATATTAGCTAGTCGACCAGTTTGGCTCCAGAGAGAAAGAAAGATAGATAGGTCAGGACAGGTCCACGGCGGGTATATAATCATAGGTTGACTCACATAACGCAGTATCAATGAATGCGGCGCGGCCGGCGCCAATGGTAAAGTTGGAAGGAGACTTGGCCCACGGTGTAATTCTTCTTCTTCTTCTTCTTCTTCGAGTACTTTCCGGCAGACTGGACACCTTTCGGCATATTGCTGCCTAACAGATTTATCTGCTCACAAGTTCTCTTCTCCTTCTTTTGAAAAGACATCCACTCGCCTCGCTCCTCTGAATAGCGCTGAATTATCTACCTCGTGTGTCTTCTTCTTCTATTTGGTATTACGGCGGTCGGCGGACGGGCCGGAAACACTATCCTAAAATCTGTAGAGCAGCAAATCCGCAGAAACCGGAAAACTGCAGTCTGCAGAGCCAGGAAGTCAGACACATTCTACAAACGTGTCTAATGTGAAATATATAAGCATATAAGCAAAACTAGATTTTAGGTCTGTGATGAAAAAGGGCCTCGCGGGAAGGGGGGCCTCGCAAAAAAATTAAAAAAAAATAAAAAAAAATAATAAAAAAAACAAATAAATTTTTTTTTTTTTTTTTTTTTTTTTTTTTTTTTTTGCGAGGCCCCCCTTCCCGCGAGGCCCTGTGCGACCGCACTGCTCGCACACCCCCTGAGGCGGCCCTGCTTCTGTCTGTATGTGTCTTCTCTCTCCCTGTGTGTAATATTATATCCCTCCCTCTGTCTCTTCTCTCTCCACTTAAAACACATATTGATTGTTTCATTTCAAATCCATTCTGGTGGTGTGTAGAGCCAAAATAATATAAATGACGTTGATGTCCAAATATTTATGGACCTGACTGTATGTCTCCCATGTCCGGCAGATCAGACCACTATCTTTATCTGCTATGACCCCTGCATTTGATTTCCATAAGGGGATTTCTAAATAGCTTACCTTAAAAACATCCCATTGACCGTAACTCATTATTTTACACTTACTGCGCTTCGAGTCCCTCTGTTGGCAAATTCAAGAGTTGCTCTTCTTTCCTTGAAGCCTGTTTACCGCAGTCCCGACCCAGTGGAAATTACGTCAATGCTGCGCTGTTTGTGCTTCACTTCATTGTCTGGCTAATGGAATATAATACTAATCTATAATTATCTATGGCTAATGGAATAATACTAATCTATAATTATTAGGGATGTCCGATATTATCAGCCTACCGATATTATCGGCCGATATCGGCATTGAAATGTGATATCGGAAAATATCGGTATCTGTTTTCCATTTTTTATTTTTTTTATTTTTTAATACATTTCTATAACCTTTATTTACCCAGGCAAGCAAGTAAGAACAAATTCTGATTTTATTTATTGTCAAAAGTATGCATAATGTTGTGTTAATTCCACAACAAGAGATATGTAATGTTAATTACCTGAAATTATTCCATTTTTTGGGGGGGGAAACCCTGCATATATCGGTATCGGGGTTCGTGGAGATTGTTTGTGTCAAGGTGGGATTGCAGCTGTGCGGCAACCACCCTCTCAAGGGTTTTTGAGGTGAAGGGAAGGTTGGAGATGGGCCTATAATTATTTAAGTCGGCTGGGTCAGCACCAGGTTTTTTGAGGATGGGGGTGATTGCAGCCAGTTGGAGAGTGGGGGGTACGGTTCCAGAGGCAAGGGATGAATTTATTATGTCCGTGATCATGGGTGAGAGTGATGGCAGGCAGGCTTTGACGAGGGTGGTGGGACGAGGATCGAGCTGACAGGTGGTGGTTTTGGCTTACGGATGAGCTCTGAGATGGTGTATTCTGATGCTGGGGTGAAGTTGGAGAGGGAGCTGATAAAATGATGGCCGGTGGTGATCATCCAGGGTGGATCACATGGGGAGGTGCGTGATGAGGCCAGCTGTAGGTGAATGGTATTGATTTTGGAATAAAAAAATTGCTGAAATGCAGTGCACTGCTCAGTGGAGATTTCTGGAGGGAGGGTTTGAGGGGGGTGGAGTAGGTGGCTGACTGTGGAGAAGAGGACTCTGTTGTTCCCTTTACCAGTGCTGATGAGGTTGGAGTAGTAGGAGGATTTGGCAGTGTAGAGAGCGTTCTTGTAATGGTGGAGGTGGTCAGAATACATTTGGGTGTGGACTGAGAGACAGTTTTTTTTTGCACAGCCGCTCCTGTCGACGTCCTGTGGTTTTGAGCTGGCGGAGGTCAGAGGTGAACCAGGGGGTGGAGTGGGTAAATGAGACTGTGCGAGTTTTCAGGGGAGCCAGGGCGGTGAGGGAAGAGGAGAGGCAGTTGTTATAGTGATTCACCAGGTCAGCAGGGGATGGGGGAGGGCTGGGGGAGGAATTGATCAGGGTGGTGAGATCTGTGGGTTTAATATTTTTAATATTTCTGAAGGAGATGCGCCGTTGTTCTTTAGTTTTAGAAAGGGGGCCCTGAATGTCGAAGAGCACAGCTTTGTGGTCGGAAATGTGGAACTCAGTGACAGCCAGGTTAGTGGGAGTGATACCAGTGCAGCAGAGTAAGTCCAGTATGTGACCTTTGTTGTGTGTTGGGAGGTTGACATGTTGTGTGATGTCGAGGCATTCCAGTAGTGAGGTGAAATCATTTGCAAAAACATTGGATGGGTCATCAATGTGGATGTTAAAGTCTCCCACGAGAATAACAGTTGGGGACATTGCACAGACAGATGTTAACAGTGATGAGAATTCAGTGAGAAAAACAGCAGAGGGCTTTGGTGGTCTGTAGATGGTAACAATGATAGTGGGTTTGCGGCCTGTGAGTTTTACAGCTAAACATTCAAAAGAGGAGTGGTGGGGGACAGTGAGTGACAGCAGTGACTTTAATGTTCTCACAGTACAGCACAGCAAGCCCCCCCCCCTTCCAGTGCCACGGGGTTGACTAATATAGGCATAGCCTGGAGGGACGGCTGCATTGAGCTGGGAGAAATCATTAGGCAGTTGCCAGGTCTCAGTGAGGCATACAAAATCTAGCTTTCTGTCAGCAATAAAATCAGAGACCAGCAAGGCCTTATTAGTGAGTGATCTCACGTTGAAGAGACATAGTTTCAGACAGTTGAGTGGTGTGTATGTGGCTGCTTTAAGCAGAGGGGATAATACACTGTGATTGAATGTGGTGAATGCATCTCTGTCGTGTTAAGATGCTACGATGGTGGGCAAACATAGCTGGAGGGGTTCTGGAGTATAACGTGAAGTTCAGAGCATTTTTTGTCTCTGGTTTTCATAGCGGTCAGTATTTCAGAGTGCATCCATCATGGTTCAGCACGGTTTTTAACCCTGGTGGTTCTTAGGGGGGCCATGTTGTTAAGTATTGTTGTGAATTTGGCTTTGAATCCAAGCCATGTTTCTTCAACTTATGTACCACTGAGCTCTTCTGACCAGTCCAGGCTCTCCAGTTCTAGGTTAAAGGCCTCTCTAGAGTAGGTTTTGAGGTCCCTAGATGTGACTATTTTGTGAGAGCCGGCCTTTTGTTTTAGCGTTTTGTACAGAATATCATATAATGATCAGTCCAAGTGACTCAAACCTGTTTCTGAATGTGAGAGGGGGAGAGCGTATGCTGGAAGAGTGTCTGTTTCGCTTACTCTGCCTATTCTCCTGGACCTTAATCCATGGTTCGGTGCGCTGGCAGGGCTTGACATTAACAATTTTTTTGACAATGACTCCGGACAATTGGCTCAGATATTTTACTTGTCCGAAAGCTAAACTTACTTGTCCGAAATGGATGACCAGGGCTTGTATAGTTGTTATTACGGTATAGTTGTTATTGCCATAAAAAAAACCATTAATTGTATTTTTATTTGAAATAATAATTTATTTTAACAATAAGCACGATCAACATGTGTAACAACAAAACAACCAAAACAATAACAATATTGAAACACCTTTCTTATATTATTGTCAGAGTAATACTGTGTGTGTGCGAGTGTGAGAGAGAGTGATGAATGAGAGAGAGAGAGTGAGCATCAAATCTCAGTATCAGTTGCCTCAGTCTTTGTTTCTGTAAAGAGAGAAAATAAATGTATTTAGTCAAAAGGCTCCCAGGTGGAAAGCTTTCACAATCATTATAATATAAAATATATATATTGTTAGTGTTAATGATGTCTTGTAGATTATTATGGATATTTTCAACTCTATTCTTTTAAGGACTGATGGGATAGTTTATGAAGTCATAAAACATGTAGTGAAAAGTACAGAAATCCAAACTGGCATTTTCGGTGGCAGTCATAGTCAATTACAACAGACACTGTGGTGTATTGGGTTTCCGTTTGAGCCTCTTAGTTGCGCTAGGTGAGTGATCACAAGTGCGTCACACAAGGAAGTCAAGACACACAGATGTATGCTGAAGTTCGATGCATGAAGCAACAACAATACACACTCATAATAAAATTCATAATACAATACAACAATACATACTCCTAATCAATTTATAATACACTACAGCATGTTATAATATACAATCGAGCTTTTTCATACATGATCTGTGTTTATATCAACCTATTATAAAATATTCTAATATATCCTTATCAGACACATACATTTTAATTTACATATATCCCTATCTCCTTATCAGACACATACATTTTAATTTACATATATCCCTATCTCCTTATCAGACACATACATTTTCATTTACGTACGTGTTAATGTCTATATGTGTGTATATGTGCTTGTCTGCACACAATTCCCCCATCATGCCAGCAATCAGAGGGTGTGTAAAACTGCACCCTGGTGCTCAAAGCCAGTAGGTTGAGGGCCAAGGCACATGCCTCATAAATCTATGGAGCCATGCTAGGCTTTCACCTAGGTGAGAGGGAGAGAGGGAGTGCGGAGAGCCAGCGAAATAGAGACGAATCACAGGCAGAGGGCACCGCGGCATACAGACACGGCGTCGCTCTTGTCAAGACGAGAGAGGCGAGGGGGCAGAGGACTCCATTAACCTGCACATGGAAGAGCCGTCTGCCATCGAGACACAACAGAGCAGCAGAGTACAGACTTGGGATTTCACTGGGAAAAAATAGATATCCATTCAGGACATCTCAGAGGGCAGTCATGGAAAAGAAGGACGTAGATTTCACCCTGTATGACATTCCTTATCCAGATGAGCGTTTTGCCTATTGACGGACAAAATCTGAGGGCATCTCACCTTATTAACTAAAGGCTTCCCAAGCAAGACCTTAAATCCTCCCTGGATGGACGTGTCTTTCTCCACGCGTGTTCTCTAGACTGAGGAGCATCGTCATGGCAGCGTGGAGGACTTCGTGTTTGGAAATGAGTGCGAGCCTCTCTAGCCAACATTCCCGTCAGCCATGTCAACCGTCCCCGTAGGCCGCCTCTGAGGACCTGCATGGCCGACGTGAGCCCGTTCCGCACTGAGTTTAAGTGCCGCCGCCCGCCACCACACACTGCCGCACGCCTCCGTCCTCTCGGGACGTGTTTTCACAATTCTGACGAGCCCTTGTATAAAACCCCTAGCGGAATTCTGACACCACTGTGTCTCACCTTGTGTTTCGGATGGAGCTCGGTTTTCATACTTAATTAAGGGCCTTTTGTAGGTTTGTCTGTATGTGACCGGACTGGGGATTTATAGGTTTTCCTTTCACAAGACTGCTTATGTCGATAACCAACGCTGCAGCCTTCAGTCTGCTACTGTGCTGTCGATACAACATACAGTATGGAACCAATACCGACTCAAAACCCCTTCCCATCTGAACTCTGAAGAACGGATATTCATTATTGAATTGAACTGAGCTGACCCTCTTATCCGCAGGAGCCTGTGCTTTCTCTCTTGAACTCTGACCTGTACAATGAACTGCACTTCTAATGCCACCATCAGTCCACAGCTAGTGCCGGGTCCGAGCCCAGGGGCTGCTGGGGGCGGCGGCGGCGGCGGGTCTGGCGTATGGGTGACATCCATCCTCGGAGCCACGCTGCTCACCATGTGCGCTCTAGGCGTGGCGGGCAATGTATACACGCTGGTCATCACGCGCTCGGCCGCGCTGCGCCTCTCGGGATCCATGTACGTGTACATCCTCAACCTGACCCTGGCCGACTTGCTCTACCTCTCCACCATCCCCTTCGTGGTCTGCACCTACTTTGCCCACGATTGGCTGTTTGGCGAGGTGGGCTGCCGCATCCTCCTGAGTCTCGACCTCCTCACTATGCACGCCAGCGTCTTCGTGTTGGTCGCCATGAGTCTGGAACGCTACCGTGCCGTGGCCAAGCCCTTCAGCGCCCACAGGTCCTCCTCCCGCGGTCGTAAGCTGGCGGCGGGGGTCATCTGGGGGGTGGCGTTCATGTTGACACTGCCCATGATGGTCATGATCAGACTGAGGGAGGGGAAACCCAACGCAGCCGGTGTGGTGAAAAGGATCTGTTTCCCTACTTGGACTCCTGACGCCTTCAAGGCTTACATTACTGTCCTGTTTCTAACCAGTGTTCTAGTCCCTGGGTTAGTCATCGTGGGACTCTACGTGGGACTGGCCAGGCGCTACTGGGTAGCACAGGCCATCTTGGGCGGAGGCGGCCGCTCTTCCCGGAGAAGAGGACTCAAGCAAAAAGTGGTGTCAATGATCTTTAGCATAATTGTGGCCTACTGGGCATGTTTTCTGCCTTTCTGGGGGTGGCAGCTAGCGAAGCTGTTCTCTCCGGAGTCCCTCAGGGCTCTGTCTTCGGCCACTCATAATTATGTGAATTTCTTTGTCACGTGTCTAACCTATGGCAATAGTTGTATAAATCCATTACTCTACACTCTCCTGACCAGGAACTACAAAGACTATCTGGCCCAGAAAGGTCAGTCTGTTGGGTCAAGCAGGGCTGACCCTGTGTCTGTCGCAAGCACACCCCTGCAAGAATTATAACGGGGAGTACTGATTTAATAGAGACATTATACATTTTGAGCAGAATGCTGGTGACTATGATTGGATTTCTTTTTTAGGTTTTTATTTTTATATGGATACAAATGTTTTGCACTTTCCACAAAACACATTCTTTGTGTGGCAAGCAAATCCTCATGAATATACAGTAACAGCTATAGTGCAAATACAAGTAAATATGTGAGTTGTACTTTTTAATTTTTTTTTTTATGTCAGCCTGGTTTTAATGTGTCAAATGTTTGGTCACATTCCACTTCTCCTGTTCACTCACTGATTTGAATAAAATATCCCCCCCACACGTGTCTTTAACACTTTTAAAATGTTGTATATTGAAAAACCTTTTTTTTGTATGGTTCTTTCACCAAAAATGTTCAATGAGCCGGTTAACTTAAACTTTTTCCACCTAGACGGTTTGCCATTTTCTTTCAGCCAAACACAACACTTCTTAGCTTACACAATCTTGTTATAGCTAAGAGATTTGCTGAAATAAATAGCTGTTTTCATAGATCACAGGTTTTGAAGAAGTACTGAGAGCCCCCCCCCCCCCACCCCCCTTCAGTGGAAGAGTGTGAAAAGGGCGCTCTGGTGACCAGTTCTGCACAGATAACAATCTGTATAATCAAAGTCATGCCTCCAAGAAGAGTTAACTGTAGACTGTAACTGTTTTTTAAGTGGACTTTCATTTGGTGTCTTTCTACAACATCTGGTTGTCTAACAAGCCTTTGCATTTCATGTTTCTGGGATCATTCATAAAACATTATTGTGAATGTTATATATTTGCTGATTGGTACTTACAGTTAACAACTGTAATATAGGCTGTTTTTATTTTGATATACATTGACTCACATTGCCCTCTGCTGAGGAAAAATCTTAATGGAAATTAACATATAGTTTGATTTACGGATCAGATAATTGTGACAGTAATCAACTTATGTATGGTTTGATTGCTGTCTGGGAAATAATATATAAATATATATATATATAATATAAATGGGAATATAAATGGAAACGTCACAGAAGGTACCAAATCCATCACTTCCATATAGAATATATGTATGTATGTAACACACACATGCACACGCACACACACACACACACACACACACACACACACACACACACACACACACACACACATAAAGCATTCTATTTTATAGATCACATATTTGTTTTTGTCACTAGTGGCTGCATGATGGATTCTTAGATGCAATCTTTCCAAAAGTAAACCTTCCTTACATTGATTGATTCACCACCCACTCCCAAACACACACACTAAAACACACACACGCACACACACACACACACACACACACACACACACACACACACACACACACACACACACACACACACACACACACACACACACACACACACACACGCACACACACACACACACACACACACACACACACACACAAGTCCATTTCATCTCTTTCCAGGGAATGTGGATCCATGATGCCACATTCCTCAGCCGTAGGCCACAGCTCTCTTTGAGTCGTCCTGTAAATTGCCCTGCAGGCTTGCGCCTCCTTGCACTTGTACAGTAGGTCATCCCCACCTTCTATTCTGTTCTACGGGGGGACTTACTGTGAAATATACCTTGTAGGTCATCCCCACCTTCAAGATTCAAGATTCAAGGGGTTTATTTGTCACATACTGTACATACCAGGGCATACAGTGAAATGCGGGTGGCCATGCCCGCTTTGATTGTGCACTAATACTAAATAATAAAATAGACATAATAAACAGGTAATAAAATAGACAGAAAATAGGCATGATAAAATAGACATGCTAAAGTCCTTAGATAATGCAATACAATGTTATAGCTATACGAATTAAGGCACTGGGTCCTATGTACACTACTATACAATATACAGTCTTTACTCTATATCCTTATGCTATACTTGCCATTTCTAAGCTATAGCCTACATACAAGAACCACATCACTTCTATTCTGTTCTAAGGAGGGACTTACTGTGGAATATAATATCATTCACCAACAACTGAACAACAAACTTGTTGTGGTACTTAGTCTAGTCTTAGATTAGATTCAAATGTATTGTCATCATACAGCACAAGTACAGTTAAAGTTATTATTATTATTATCATCTTCTACGCATTGGTTGAGCGTAGGTGCGTCGGGTGACTTCACAGGTCAGAGTTTAGTTTGAACTTTGAACTTTGACCAAGCAAGTGATGCAGTATTCCTTCTATACAGGGGTGTAAAAAGTACCCAGAAATTATACGTAAGTGAAAGTATGGGTACCGTCTCAAAATCGTACTCAAGTAAAAGTCAGAGTATCTGGCTAAAAACACACTTGAGTAAAAGTCAAAAGGTTTCTACTTTTAAATGTACTTAAGTACTAAAAAGTTTCTTTCTGACCATCTATTCTTCTGATAGCAGGTGTTTAATCAAAGATCCCTGCTTTCTAGTCTTGCACAAGGACCAATCAGCATGGGTATGGGTGGGTTCATTTTCCATGATGGGGATTTGATTGGCTGTTTTTAAATAAAGTTCTGCCGCAGGATTAATAACGTTAGTTCGGCCAGATAAACAAACATACTAATTAAAATGGTTGGACCTGTGAGATTTGTACTTTGTACTTTGCAGGTCTGCATTTTAAATGTAAGGAGTAAAAAGTATGTTTTTTTCTCTGAAATGTAATTGAGTAAAAGTACAAGTATACAAACCTAATAATACTCGAGTAAAGTACAAATTTCCAAAAACAGTATTGTAACAAAGTATAAATTACTCAATTACTTTACACCCCTGCTTCTATAAGGCAAATGGTGTGCCACAGTTTAATGTGGTTTTTAAAAAAAAAAGAATAGTGCTCACTATTTATTTATTTATTCATTGGAACTTTTTAACTTCAGAGCTGACTTTCATTGTTTGTTTGTTGTATTGGTTGTCCTTTTTATCGTTTTATCGTCAACTGCACTGAGCTGAGCTATATGGCTATATGGGATACCGGCATTTTAATAAAGTATCTATCTAATGGCTCTTCCCTACAGAAGCAATCCAAATTAAAAAGTTTTGATGACTCTGGAACACCCTCCCCCTCAAACAATCAGAGACTCTCCGCGTGGAGAGCCATGCTAATCTTCTCTGTATCGATCGAATTTTATTATGCGTGCTGCCTGAGCGAACACAATGAACACTAGCGGTTGCTAGCTATATAACACCCCTCCCGGGAACGGGCCGTGCTGCCCGGACATAGCGGAACAAATTAATAATAGTAATAATAATAATAATCATTCATTTATTTCGTATAGCGCTTTTCGAGGACCCAAGTCGCCGACAATAGGCAAAAGCAAGGACAGGAGAGGAGAGGAGAGAAGGTAGGGCAGGGGGAAAGCAGGTGGTGGGATGGAGGAGGGTGGTTATGGGTAGGGGAGGGTTTGATTGCTTGGGACAACAGGTAGGTTTTGAGTCGGGAGGTGGAGAGTGACTAGCAACCGCTAGTGTTCTTTGTGTTCGCTCAGGCAACACATATAATAAAATTGGATCGATACAGAGAAGATTAGCATGGCTCTCCGCGCAGAGAGCCATGCTATTCTTCTCTGTAATCATCCAATTTTATTATACGTGTTGCCTGAGCGAACCACAGCGTCTGCCAGCTATATAAGCCCCCTCCTGGGAACTGGCCGTGCTGCCCGGACATAGTGGAACAAATTAATAATAATAATAATAATCATTCATTTATTTCGTATAGCGCTTTTCGAGGACCCAAGTCGCCGACAATAGGCAAAAGCAAGGGCAGGAGAGGAGAGGAGAGAAGGTAGGGCAGGGGGAAAGCAGGTGGTGGGATGGAGGAGGGTGGTTATGGGTAGGGGAGGGCTTGATTGCTTGGGACAACAGGTAGGTTTTGAGTCGGGAGGTGGAGAGTTTGATTGATTGATTGATTGAAAACTTTATTAACAGATTGCAGAATGGGTACAATACAGTACAGCTCAATACACACAATTGTTAAGGGGATGCAGACCAGAGAAAGACTTTCGTCTTGTTTACATCAGGGTCCCCCATTTTCAATTCATCAGGACATATGACATACATGACATACAGATAGTCAGTACTGCTACATCTATACATTTATGACATACCAGATTTGCAAATACAGTACTGTTTGTGATACAGAAGGAGTCAGGAAAAGGGAGTATATACATTTGACGTAGAAACTGTACATTGGAGGAGGTTGGGTGGGGGGGGGGTTGGGTACACTGGGATATTGACAACCATACTGGGTAATCTACATTGGAGGTGGTTGGGGGGCACACTGTATATACAAGCAAAACTGTACATTGAGGGGGGGGGGGGGGGAGACACTGTACAAACAAACAAAATTGTACATTGGACTATTGACAAAACCATACTAGGTAAATGACTGTACATTGGAGGGGGTTGGGTTAGGATATTTACAGGGGCCAGTGTTGAATTGCAGTCTCCCGTAGGTGTCCCTTGAGAGAGGTTTTGAAAGTGGGTAGTGATCCACATTCCTTTACAGCTTTGGGTAGGGCGTTCCACATTGATGTGGCATAATTGCGAAACGTGTTTAGTCCCTTATTTGAGCCGAATCTGGGTTTAACATGATTTGTGGAGCTCCCTCTGGTGTTGTGATCGTGGTATTCACTGACCTTTGGGAAGTATTTTGACATGTACATGGGTACCTTGGTCGTGTAGTGTATCTTGTAGACCAGGCCCATTGCAAGTTGCTGTACTCTGTCGTCTACTCTAAGCCATCCTAGGTTGTCAAAGTGGGCAGGGGTGAGGTGGGTTCTAGGAGTAAGGTCAAGCAGTAGTCTGACCAGTTTGTTTTGAGATGTTTGTAATTTTGTTTTTAGCGCCTTTGAGGTGCTTTGGTACCATGAGGTGCAAGCATAGTCGTAGTACCCCTGAATGAGTGCTCCTGCCAGAGTCTTCAGGGTATTCTTGTTTACCAGAGAGGAGATCCGGTACAAGAATCTAGTTCGTTGGTTGACTTTTTTTATTACATTGGATGCCATTTTGTCACAGGAGAGATTAGCCTCTAGGATGGAACCCAGGTAGGTAATTTCATCTTTTCTTGTGACAATATTGTCACCCACTGTAACTGAGAAGCCGTCGGTCTTGCTGAGTTTGTTATTTGAACCGAAGAGAATGGACTCTGTTTTGCCCATGTGTAATGATAGTTTGTTATCAGCGAGCCATATGCAGATTCTGCCTAGTTCCGAGCTGAGGGTTTTTTCAACCTGTAACTTGTTCTTGTCAGAGACCAGCAGGGCTGAGTCGTCCGCAAACAGGAACAAGTTGCAGTCACAAGCTGACGACATGTCATTTGCATAAATTAGGAACAGTAGCGGTCCTAGTATGCTTCCTTGTGGAACACCACAGCTCACTGTGAGGGGGGGGGATAGGGTACCGTTTACCTCCACCATCTGTTCCCTCCCCTCAAGGTAGGATTGCATCCAGCTCACTGATAGACTATCAAAACCAATTGCTTTTAGCTTGTCAATCAGAATGGAGTGATTGACCGTGTCAAAGGCCTTTTGTAGGTCCAGCATGACCATGCCGCAGTATTTGCCTGCGTCCACCTCTTGTTTGATGTGGTCATTCAAATAGAGAAGGCATGTGTCAGTGGAGTGGGATGTTCTGAAGCCAGATTGGAATTCGTAGATTAGATTTTTTTCCGCTAGGTACTTTTCGACCTGTTCGTAGACTATTTTTTCCATGACTTTCGAGATGGAGGTGAGAATAGAAACAGGGCGGTAGTTGCCTGGGTCTAATTTGCTGCCCTTTTTGTGCAGAGGGGTCACCCTAGCAATTTTGAAGTCCTTGGGGACGTGTCCCTGTTTTATGGAGAGGTTTATTATGTGTGTGATGATTGGGGTGATGGCGGCTGCTGAGTCTCTGAGGAATTTGGAAGGGATGTTGTCGTGGCCAGTGGCCTTGTTAGGTTGGAGGGCGCTCAGTTTATTGAGTACCTCATCTGTTGTTACCATTTCCAGCTTGAAGTCGTCCTTGCGGACCCCTAGGTTTTTGTAGTAAGCTACTATGTGTTCTACCCCATAAAGCCCTGAGTGGGAGGGTAGTTTGTTTACCAGTGTTGTGGCTATGTTTGTGAAGAAAATGTTTAAGTAATTGGCTACATCCAGCTTGTCTGTGATGAGCGTGTTGTCCGTTTTTATGTTTATGTTTGAGAATCTGGTTTTAAGTTTTTTACTGCATCCTAGTTGATTATTGAGTAATTTCCAAAGTTCACGTGGTTTGTTTTTGTTTTCCTCAGTTTTGTCATTGATGAAATTCTTTTTTGCAGTTTTGATCATGGAGTTTACGTCGTTTCTTAGTCTGTTTCTTTCTAGTTTGAGTTCAGTCACGTGGGCTTGGAGTTCACTGCTCGTGCTTTTAGTAAGCTTTGACTGACTTTTACGAAACTCAGACGGAGAGTCTCTGATTGTTTGAGGGGGAGGGTGTTCCAGAGTCGGGGTGCTGACTCTGGAACTTACATGAGAAAGCCTGATCATCAAAACCTTTTAATTTGGATTGCTTCTGTAGGGAAGAGCCATTAGATAGATACTTTATTAAAATGCAGGTATCCCCATAGCCATAGCTCAGTGCAGTTGACGATAAAACGATAAAAAGGACAACCAATACAACAAACAAACAATGAAAGTCAGCTCTGAAGTTAAAAAGTTCCAATGAATAAATAAATAAATAGTGAGCACTATTGCACAGTGTTAAGTAAAAAAATAAAAATTGCACATTGTCCAATGGAGGAGGGTATTGTTTTGAGAGAGTTGGTTGGAGAGACATGCTCTCTGTCCGCTAGAGAATCTATGCCCAGTAAACTGGTTTATGGTAAATGGAGTAAATAAATATTACATGGAATATTGCACAAGGAATCAAGGGATGATAAGCTGCACCTATAGCAGGAGAGGTTTAGCATTGCACCTCCCATGTGCTGACTCTCTGTGTGAGGACTGTGTGCGCAGGACCGAGTCCACAGGTACAAATTTGCGATTCGTAACCGTTTTCTCAACATGCATGTGTAGCCACCTGAATATGTCTGACTATTATTAAGGGTGTCTAACGCTAATCTTTTGCATTCCCTGTGTTCACGAGGACCTTGTAACCGGTTTGAATGAATGAATAAAAACTTTATTTAACAGATTGCAGAATGGGTACAATACAGTACGGCTCAATACATACAATTGTTAAGGGGATGCAGACCTGAGAAAGACGTTTGTCTTGTTTCCATCAGGGTCCCCCGCTCTTGATCATCCCTACCCTGACATGGACACCTAACGTGCGGCTCTCTTTGATTCTCCCTACCCCGACATTGACTCTTAACTTGCTGCTCTCTTTGATTCTCCCTATCCTAAACACTGACGCTTCATAGTGGGACAAGATACATGTGCCGCCAGGGGCGCTGGTGGGCACGGTGGGCAGGGAGCCACAGGTGAAGAAGAATGGGTTCAGAGCACAGTATCGAGGGAGGGGCTTCCTCTTCAGCGTTTTCCACGGAGGAAGAAGGACGTCTGGAACGAGAGCTCCAGAGATTCAGCACGCGAGCAATAAACTCAGTTACAAAACGGGTTATCCTAGAAGTATGCAGTAGTTTAGCGTTTGGTTAATGCGCCAGATAAACTCAGTTACACAACGGGTTATCCTAGAAGTATCCGGTAGCTTAACGTTTGGTTAATGTGCCAGAGACACTGTGAATGAACCAACAGGCGAGCATCGCCGAAGACCAGGTGGTAGATATTGTCCACCTTGCGTTAGCTGTGTATAGGCGTCATAGCAGGGGGGTTCACCACGACCCACAGCTTAGCTTTGTTTAGGCTAGCACCACAGTTTAGTCCGCGTGTCGGCCCACCTCTTCAGCCCAGCAGAAGACGCCACTACACTGCCTGTCTGTTATCGCGGGATCTCCAACGGCCATCTTAACCCCCGGACTAGTGGTGGTGAGAGTAGGCCTGCCATCGTCGATAAGTACAGCAACGCTCCGAGTGCTGAAACGTTATCGGTAGACAATTCACTGTGTGGCGCAGGCTCTCTAAGGGCGAAGATAAACAGTGCTTTGAACGAACGCTGGCAGCAGTGTATAGGGGCGCCCCAACCATTTATTGTTTTGGGGAAAAAGCCGGCTTTAGATAGGACTTTTATTTGCTATTGTGGGCCCACTGTTAATTTCTTTTGAGTGTAATAATAACGTGTGGTTCTTTATAAAATTCCCATTGAACTCCTTTACTATTTACCTTGTGCTCACCTACCGCGAAGCGGAGCAGTAGATAACCCTTAAAGGGAAGAGGTTCTTACTGTGTCTGTAATATAGAGTGAGAGCACTAGGTGCCCAGTGTGGGAATAACTTTCCTCCATGTGTATTGTAGAGCGAGAGCACTAGGTGCCCAGTGTGGGAATAGCTTTTCTAATTGAGTAATACAATTGTACATTGAACCAGACTTTATATAAAGGAGACGTAAATGGGAACACTGTGTGTGAGTCTTTAATGTGCATTTTGTCTAACCCTTTTCCTCTCCGGGTAATGCTCATTATTGTTTAACCCTTTCCCCACCCCCTGCCTATAGTTTATTGTGAAAGGTCTTCACTCATCATTAAGGAAGAGTACTGCTTTGGGGAGCGAATATTCATCCATCTTGCTGCCATCAGGTGTGGGAAGGCTCAGGAAGTATTGGGGGAAGTGTGAGTGTGTGGGGAGCTACTGCTGATCGCCCTGGAGGGCCAGAAGGACCAGAGTACCATCCCTAGGTCAATGAATCCTAGGCCCCATCCACTCCTGCTGCTCGACCTCCACTTCAACATTCCTGGCCTACAGTCGGGGATCCAGCTGGACTCAGCTCTGCTGCATTCTCGCTACCAGGTGGCCGTGTACAACCACTCCCATAAAGCAGGGATCCATAATCCACCCTGCTACACATGCAATTTGATTGATTGTACCCACGTATTCCACAACTCGATCAGTGTATGTAACGGGGATTCCTTTCCTTAACATGACACGTCGGAGGCGGGATTCGAACAGACGACTCTCTGTCTGAGGTGAGATTCAGACACTGTGCCCCCGTGCACCCATCCTCCTTGCACCTGCAACAGAGAACATGGGCAGGTTCATCATCTTTCATGCTTGTCACACTGCTTGCACCCGCATCTGCTGTTCTTACCTTTCTGACAACAGTACGTTTACTTTATTTCATGATTCTAGTCTAATGACACATATATATATATTACTATTGCTATTGATAAACCTAGTTAACATTAATGCCACAAAACGAATGCCTTTGTTAAATCATAACTTTATTTGGGTTATAAGATAAGATATTCCTTTATTGATCCCCTTGGGGAAATGCAGGCATCATAGCAGCATGGGGGAGGGGGTACAGCCTAGGTAGTATAAGACATGGTACATGATTACTAACAATAGACAGGCATCGATTAGATTAGATTAAAATGTATTGCCATTATACAGCACAAGTACAGCGCAACAAAAATAAGATTGACATCCAACCAGAGTGCAAATGTAAACAAGTGCAACAGCAATATACAATGTACAGGGGATTCAACTGGGTATATAATATATAAATGAGTACTATTGCGTGTAGTGCTAATCAGATGTATGGACAGAGTTGTAGTATTAATATGCAGAGTGACACAGGTATAAAGATAGTATGGTAGCAGCATAACTAGTAAGAGTAGGTAAGGGATATGTACAGATATAGATATAGTATCTACAGATATGTAAAAATAATTATATGCAGGTATGTACAGACAGAGTGAAGTCGATAGATATATATACGGTAAGATATATGGTATTATACATCATTATTGTACATGTTATCATACAGAGTTATATGGGTTATATGCAGGTGTATAAGTAGCTATATAGAATAGGTATATTCAGACAGATGAGAAAAGATAAGATAAGATATTCCTTTATTGATCCCCTTGGGGAAATTCGGTATCATAGCAGCATGGGGGAGGGGGGAGGGGAGGTACAGGTAGTAGAAGACATACAGGTACAGGTCACAGGATTATAGTACAGTGGAGAAGTAAACATTTTAATAGAATAAAAAGGCAGTGTAAACAATATACAATATAATTAACTCTGGACATGCGCATATGGGCAACAAGGTGCGAGATGAGGGTATGTATGCCCTCTCAGTTATTTTGCCCTACAATAAATATAGTTACAATATATAATCTAATAATCTAAATCGAATCTAATATATAATCTAAAAATGCTGAATGCTAAAATACTAAATGCTAAATATATGCTCTGATGAAGCATACAGTATTCACATAAGGTGCGGTATGTGTGGTACTCTCAAGAATATGTGCATAATCTTAAATAAACAGGTAATAAAATAGACATAAAATAGGCATGATAAAATAGACATGCTAAAGTCCTTAGATAATGCAATACAATGTTAGCTATACGAATTAAGGCACTGGGTCCTATGTACACTACTATACAATATACAGTCTTTACTCTATATCCTTATGCTATACTTGCCATTTCTAAGCTATACTATACAAGAACCACATCACTTCTATTCTGTTCTAAGGAGGGACTTACTGTGGAATATAATATCATTCACCAACAACTGAACAACAAACTTGTTGTGGTACTTAGTCTAGTCTTAGATTAGATTCAAATGTATTGTCATCATACAGCACAAGTACAGTTATTATTATTATTATTATTATTATTATTATTATTATTATTATTATTATTATTATTATTATTATTATTATTATTATTATTATTATTATTATTATCATCTTCTCCGCATTGGTTGAGCGTAGGTGCGTCGGGTGACTTCACAGGTCAGAGTTCATTTGAAATTTGAACTTTGACCAAGCAAGTGATACAGTATTCCTTCTATACAGGGGTGTAAAAAGTAGCCAGAAATTATACTTAAGTGAAAGTATGGGTACCGTCTCAAAATCGTACTCAAGTAAAAGTCAGAGTATCTGGCTAAAAACACACTTGAGTAAAAGTCAAAAGGTTTCTACTTTTAAATGTACTTAAGTACTAAAAAGTAAAAGTAAAAACTTTCTTTCTGACCTTCTATTCTTCTGATAGCAGGTGTTTAATCAAATATCCCTGCTTTCTAGTCTTGCACAAGGACCAATCAGCATGGGTATGGGCGGGTTAATTTTCCATGATGGGGATTTGATTGGCAGCTGTTTTTAAATAAAGTTCTGCCGCAGGATTAATAACGTTAGTTCGGCCAGAGAAACAAATATACTCATTAAAATGGTTGGATCTGCGAGATTTGTACTTTGTCATTTGTAGGTCTGCATTTTAAATGTAAGTCGTAAAAAGTATGTTTTTTTCTCTGAAATGTAATTGAGTAAAAGTACAAGTATACAAACCTAATAATACTCGAGTAAAGTACAAATGTCCAAAAACAGTATTGTAACAAAGTACAATTACTCAATTACTTTACACCCCTGCTTCTATAAGGCAAATGGTGTGCCACAGTTTAATGTGGTTTTGAATGATGATTGTGAGATGAAAAAACAACCATACAGTCTCCTGCAGTGTGATGAGGCTTCAAACCAAAATGTAGTAAATTTGTTATTATTTAGTTGTATGTAGCTCACTTTATTAATACACATGAATGAACAAAATGTGGACGCTTCACGATTATGCGTGTCATTCCTGCGCGGAGAGCCATGCTAATCTTCTCTGTATCGATCCAATTTTATTATGCGTGTTGCCTGAGCGAACACAAAGAACACTTGCGGCTGCTAGCTATATAACACCCCTCCCGGGAACGGGCCGTGCTGCCCGGACATAGCGGAACAAATTAATAATAATAATAATAATAATAATTCATTTATTTCGTATAGCGCTTTTCGAGGACCCAAAGTCGTTGAAAATAGGCAAAAGCAAGAGCAGGAGAGGAGAGGAGAGAAGGTAGGGCAGGGGGAAAGCAGGTGGTGGGTTGGAGGAGGGTGGTTATGGGTAGGGGAGGGTTTGATTGCTTGGGACAACAGGTAGGTTTTGAGTCGGGAGGTGGAGAGTGACGGAGAGTATCTGATTGTTTGAGGGAGGGTGTTCCAGAGTCGGGGTGCTGACTCTGGAACTTTCGTGAGAAAGCCTGATCATCAAAACTTTTTTCATTTGGATTGCTTCTGTAGGGAAGAGCCATTAGATAGATACTTTATTAAAATGCAGGTATCCCATAGCCATAGCTCAGTGCAGTTGACGATAAAACGATAAAAAGGACAACCAATACAACAAACAAACAATGAAAGTCAGCTCTGAAGTTAAAAAGTTCCAATGAATAAATAAATAAATAGTGAGCACTATTGCACAGTGTTAAGTAAATATTTTTTTTTTATTATAAAATTGCACATTGTCCAATGGAGGAGGGTATTGGTTTGAGAGAGTTGGTTGGAGAGACATGCTCTCTGTCCGCTAGAGAATCTATGCCCAGTAAACTGGTTTATGGTAAATGGAGTAAATAAATATTACACATTAAGCTGCACCTATAGCAGGAGAGGTTTAACATTGCACCTCCCTTGTGCTGACTCTCTGTGTGAGGACTGTGTGCGCAGGACCGAGTCCACAGGTACAAATTTGCGATTTGTAACCGTTTTCTCAACATGCATGCAATTTGATTGATTGTACGCATGTATAACACACCTCCATCAGTGTATGTAACGTGGATTCCTTTCCTTAACGTGACAGGCGGGATTCGAACAGACGACTCTCTGTCTGAGGTGAGATTCAGACACTGTGCCCCCCGTGCACCCATCCTCCTTGCACCTGCAACAGAGAACATGGGCAGGTTCATCATCTTTCATGCTTGTCACACTGCTTGCACCCGCATCTGCTGTTCTTACCTTTCTGACAACAGTAAGTTTACTTTATTTCATGATTCTAGTCTAATGACACATTACTATTGCTATTGATAAACATAGGTAACATTAAAGGGGAGATGAAGCATAGCGATATAAACATAGTCATAGCATCAAATTAGTATTTAGATAAACCACAGAAAAAATCACGCTATAAAAATAAGGCGTTTCTAAGAAAAAACGATTTGTTATGTCCATTTATGTAGCATTTATGAACATGTGCGCCGCCATTTTGTTGCTGACGTCACGGTGTTGGTTTGGTGTATACACTGCTGGTTAGCTGCCTATAGTAAACATGGATTGTCGGGTCAGTCAGTAAATAAAATGTTGCCTACCAAACAACGGGACCGCAGTGGTTCTTTTTGTATTGCTCCTGGCTGTTCAAACCAACATGTGAAAGAGAGAGGAAAGTTGGTTCATTTCCACAAACTACCAGTGAAAAAAACAGTGTTATTGGCACGTTGGCTGGCTGCACTCAGGTGGCGCAATCAGCCTGTTGGACAGGGAATGAAGATCTCCAGCGAACACTTCATTGCCTTGGATTATGTTGTTGGGGGTGGGAGGTTTGTCCAGAAGACCACTAATCAGCTGAAGCCCGATGCGGTTCCCTCGGTCTTCGACAGACAGACCGGCGCAGGCAGTTCAGCGTCGGGAGCATTTAGCCTGCTGGCTACCTAGCTCCACTTCAACCAGCGTCGGGAGCTCCAGCAGCTTGTCGATGTGCTGGTAGCCTCGGCAAGCTAACGTTAGCTGGCTCCAGCAGCTTGTCGATGTGCTTATAGCCTCAGCAAGCTAACGTTAGCTGGCTCCAGGCTATTAGCACATCGACAAGCTGCTGGAGCCAGCTAACGTTAGCTGGCTGAGGCTATTAGCACATCGACAAGCTGCTGGAGCCAGCTAACGTTAGCTTGCTGAGGCTATTAGCACATCGACAAGCTGCTGGAGCCAGTTAACGTTAGCTTGCTGAGGCTATTAGCACATCGACAAGCTGCTGCAGCCAGCTAACGTTAGCTTGCTGAGGCTATTAGCACATCGACAAGCTGCTGGAGCCAGCTAACGTTAGCTTGCCGAGGGTACCAGCACATCGACAAGCTGCTGGAGCCAGCTAACGTTAGCTTGCCGAGGCTACCAGCACATCGACAAGCTGCTGGAGCCAGCTAACGTTCTTGGGTAATTATTCTCTGGCCTGCAGTCGGGAGGAGCGAAAGAACGCTTATCGCCTGGTGATCTCCATGATGAAGTGGAGTCCTGGGAGAGCATGCGAACTCCGGTTACCAGCCGGGAACATGTTTAGGGTGATCTTCCAGGACCCCAACTCCCCAGCCGACTGCCAAGCTGCTAACCCTGTCAGGCCCTTAGCAGATAGCAAGGCCTCTGCACCTAGCTTAGCCCCTGCTAGCTTACTCCAGATCACCTATGTAGCCTCTGTAGCTGGTGCCTTAGCTCTTCCTGCTAGTATACCCTCTACAGCTAGCACACCCCCCACTGCTAGCAGACTCTCTGCAGCTAGTACTGCTAGTACACGCTAGAGTCCCTACTGCTAGCGCCTTAGCCCCGCCGGCTGGTGTAGCCCTAGCAGCTAGCACAGGCCCTGCAGCTAGCATTACCCAGGTAGCTAACCCAGTCTCTACTGTCAGCTTAGACCCTGCTAGAGCAGCTCTAGCTGCCCCTGTTCCTCCTCCGGCTCCCGGGGATACCCTGACGTCTAGTCCGGGTCGTGTTCCTGCTCCTGTCCCCGGGGACTCTCCTGCCTCCGGCTCGTCGTCTGGTACCGGCTCGTCGTCTGGTCCCGGCTCCTCGTCTGGTCCCGGCTCCTCGTCTGGTCCAGCCCTGCGCCGTGGTCTATGCAGTGGTCTACGCCGTGGTCAACGCCGAGGTCTGCACCAAGGTCTACGCCAGGAAGGACCCCCGTCCGGGGTCCTGCACCCGGTCCCGAGATCTGCACCTTGAGAGTCGTCTGGCCCAGCCCTGCGCGTGGTCTACGCCGTGGTCGACGCTGTGGTCAACGCCGAGGTCTGCACCGAGGTCTTACGCCAGGAGGGACCCCCATCCAGGGTCCTGCACCCGGTCCTGAGATCTGCACCTGGGGAGTCGTCTGGCCCAGCCCTGCGCCGTGGTCTGCGCCATGGTCTACGCCGTGGTCGACGCTGTGGTCAACGCCGAGGTCTGCACCGAGGTCTTACGCCAGGAGGGACCCCCATCCAGGGTCCTGCACCCGGTCCTGAGATCTGCACCTGGGGAGTCGTCTGGCCCAGCCCTGCGCCGTTGTCTACGCCGTGGTCGACGCTGTGGTCAACGCCGAGGTCTGCACCAAGGTCTACACCAGGAGGGACCCTCGTCCGGGGTCCTGCGCCCGGTCCCAAGATCTGCACCTGGAGTGTCCCCCGTTCAGGGTCCTGCTCCGGGGTCGTCGCCTCCGCCCCTCTTCTCCTGGCCCCCTGGTTCGGTCCCGAGGTCTGCACCTGGAGTGGCCCCCGTCCGGGGTCCTGCTCTGGGGTCGTCGCCTCCGTCCCTCTTCTCCGGGCCCCCTGGTTCGGTCCCGAGGTCTGCACCTGGAGTGGCCCCCGTCCGGGGTCCTGCTCTGGGGTCGTCACCTCCGCCCTTCATCTCCGGGCCCCCTGGTTCGGTCCCAGGGTCTGCACCTGGAGGGGCCCCCGTCCAGGGTCCTGCTCTGGAGTTGTCGCCCTCGCTCCTTTGTTCCGGCCCCCCTCATCGGTCCTCTGTCCCCGTCTCCAGCCCCCCTTTCCGGGCTTCTGTCCCTGTCTCTAGCCCGCCTCTCCGGGCCTCTGTCTCTGTCCCCCTCTCCGGTGCCCCTGGTCCCGTGCCCTGTGCGCCCTTCTCCGGGCTCCCCTCTGGTCCTGTTCCCCGGCCCCCCTGCTGCTGTGCCCCTCCTGGGTTATTTTCTCCACCACCCGGCTCCTGTTTTCCGTGTCCTCGTCCCCAGTTTTTTCCGGGGTCTCGGCCCTTCGCCCTGCCTGTTCCGGGTCGATCTTGTGGGTCGTCTGGGAGCCTCCCCTTCGGGGGGGGGGGTACTGTCATGATCTGAACTTTCTGGACAATCCTCTGGCACCACCTTGTGGTTTATCGGGGAATGAACTCCTGTCTACTGTAGCCTCAGTCCTTGTGTGGTTCTATTTGTCTGTTCTCTGCCTTATTACTGCGTATGATTTGGTTTCTGTAAATATTCCTGCCTGTTTAGTCTAGTGTCCCTGTCTTGTGTTATTCATTCCTGTCATGTATTTGGTGTCATTGTTTGTCAGCATGTGTTGTCTGTCCAGGTGTTTCTCGTTGTAATTAGTCTCCCTATATATTCTGTTCTTCCCTGCCCTGTCGGTTCGTTATCATATCAATGTTTGTGATTCCATGCAGCACCCTTCTGTGCTCTCCACGTTTCCTGTACCCTGTAGTATCGGGTTTTCGTATTATATTCTCTGCCAGCATTTGCTGATGTCTTAGTTCTTGTTTTGTAGTGTAAGCCTTGTGTAAATACAAGTAAAGCCTTTTGTTGAACTACATCCCGTTGTGTCTTGCCTGTCTCTCTACCCTCGTCCTGTGTTTGCTATTGGGCCCACACCACCACCACCGAATCCTCACAATGTCTTCATTCCTCTTGACCATCACTCTATTGTTTCAGGGAGTGAATGATGACATCGGCCGCATCATGATTTGTGAAGGTACCCGATAGCCTTGGGACTTGTAACATATGCATAAGGTAAGTATATTGTCCTTTTAGATGGGAGTCAGCTACTAGGTTCCTGCCCACTGTTGTGGAGCCTGATGGCTGCTGGTATGAAGGACTGGCAGAGGCGGTTAGTTGTATATATATACAGTATATACATATATATATAGGTGGTTAGTATGTATATATATACAGTATATATATATATATATATACATATGCAGTAAATATAAATATATAGGCAGATGTCTTTGTCGTAGAATCTTTAAGGCAAGTCAAATATACTTTTTTTGTTGATTTTGAGATTTTGTTATATTTTGCTTCCTAAACATGTCTTCTATGAAACTAGTGACAATAAAACGTCAATAACACACATTTAGTTGTTTATTTTACATCATTTTGCCTTATTGCATCCATAAATGTGCACATATTTAATGGGGAAGTGCCTCATTTGCATATATAAACATAAATTTCAGAAAACTTGCAATATATTTTTTCTTAGTTTATATGTACATAACAAATTGGGAAAGTTTCATAGTGATATCTATTCAAATATGTTTTGCCTATTAGGGGGTACTACACTGTACTACACTGTTTGTAGCCTGTGTGTAGTTCTGTTCAGTTCAATAACATCATTATTATTATTATTATTCAGTTATCAGGCATGTGTTTAGGTTGTCTATTACTAATGGTTTGATTAGGTATTGTGTTTGTAAATATCTGTTTAAAAAAAAAGTATGGCATTTTACAATACAGAACTTTGAAGGCGTTTTCCCAAAAATGAGTTTTAAGAGTTTTTCCTCATACTCTGAGCCAGAAATCTCCACTTCAGTAGCACTCACATACACCAAACCTTCCAGTTCTATTCATATCTATGTTCTGAAGGTATTTACAGAAGGGTTTGTTGATATCGCATTCATACCCTGATTTATATCACATTTTATTCCTAAAAACATGGCGAAATATGGAATTTTACCATAAAAATTGACTGAATGGAGTATTTTCTGATTTATGGAGTGATAAAAAGAGATATCCAAAATCCCCTCTGTAATAACCTTTGGCTCTAATATGTCAACAAAATGAAACTATAATTTAGAAAATGGCTTTATCCAATGTTCAGATTTCTGTCCTGGAATTATATGCAAATTAGTGAATATTTAAGTAGATAATGCCTCATTTGCATATTTAAACATACAATTTCAGAAAACTTGTAATACAAAAAAGTCTTGTCTTAATATAAGTAATCAACTGGGGAAGTTTCATTGTGATATCTATTAGTAAATTTTTTACCCTATTCACCTGCAGTGTCTCCCCTTAATCTGAATATGTGACAGGGCCCCCTTTTCCATGATATCAAATTATTATACAGTATTTCAAAAGTATATTATTATTATGACAATGATTATCATTTCAGTCCACATATACTTAAAGTGGGGGTAAAGTGAAAATTATGTTTTTGTCACACCACAGAAAAATGTGTTATTAGCCACCCAGCCACATTTTAATGATTAAACAACTGTAGTATTATGAGGGGGGGCGGTCAGATCACACTTGATTGACAGCTCCCTCTCAGCTCAAGTGCCATTCTATTTTTCCATTCAATCACTAAAAACGTCTAAGATTAAGATTAAATTGGACTTTTTGAAGAAGTCTTTTATTCACTGCACACATTGACAATGTCATCATGCTGTGACACACACATGCGATGGGCGGCACACACACAGATACACACATGCAATTTTCTTTTTGGGTCGCTGATGAAATCTTCCTCTCTGCGTTTGACCCATCCCGACCGTCATCCTTCCGCCTCAGGGCAGCCGGGAGCAGATAGGGGCTGTGGCGTGGGGCCGCGCCCCCGGGGACCAATCCAAGTGCTCCTGTCCGTCTTCGTCAGGAACGCGACGAAGCGATATGTTGTGCATGTTTTTCCATTAGGTTTACTTATCGGGAGGGGAAACCCTTGCGAGCACGGGGAGAACATGCAAACTCCACACAGAAAGGCCCGGGAGACACCCCACTTGGGTAACTGGCAACAAACCCTGGACCTTCTAGCTGTGAGGCGACAGTGTTAACCACTACACCACTGAGAGAACAGAGAGACTCCGGCTCAGCTTCTTTCCCCAGGCCATCAGAACACTGAACACTGAACACTGAACACTGTTCACCACTCACAAGTACACATGAGCACACACACACACACACACACACACACACACACACACACACACACACACACACACACACACACACACACACACACACACACAGACACACAGTCACACACAGAGACACACACACAGAGACACACACACACACACACACACACACACACACAGACACACACACACACACACACACACACACACACACACACACTCATGTGGCAACCGCTAAAACAATCACTTTAAACAGAATGTCACTTTAAAAAATAGAAAGTCACTTTAAAGGAAGGAGGTACTGTATAGTATAGTTTATATACATTAAGAGTTACAATTGTAAATTGTATATTGTACAGTAGTGTATATAGGAACCAGTTTCTCAGGACCCCGTCTTTTTTTTTTACCATGCATATCTTGTGGCTTACCTGTTTTATTTTTTCTATGCCTATTTTTATTATTGTATTTTGCACAATCAATGCGGGCATGACCACCCGCATTTCACTGTATGCCCTGGTATGTATGTGACAAATAAACCTCTTGATTCTTGATTCTTGACTGTACATAGTTCAGTCTTTTCACACATTTTCAGCAAGTATTTTCTAACATGTATAATCTGATTGGAATGGAAACAAATATCTGAATTAGCTTCACCCAGATTTGAATATATAGTTACAAATTAAAAGTCTCAACCATGAATACCCCTCAGAAAGTTAGAAATCGCATTACCCAGAGATGAAGCTTCCAGGCGGCCAGCAGAGCTTAGCAGAGCTAGCTCGTAGCTAGCACAGAACAGCCCAGAACCAACCACCAACCAAGTTCAAGTTCAACTCAAAATATTTGCTGTACATATGAAGAATAATAACAATAATAATGATGATAATCATACAGATATTTTATATCATTGGAAAGCCCTAGTTGTTAGCTTCAAAATGGTACCAAGGTACTTTGAAATACCCAGTAACTAATAATCTATCACAAACCGATGTAAGTTCAAGTTCAGGGATTTTCTAAATGAGCCTGCAGAAGTAGGCGGGTAGTGTGGTAGTGAAAGGTTAACCTTCTGTAGTGTGGTAGTGAAAGGTTAACCTTCTGTAGTGTGGTAGTGTAGTGAAAGGGTTAACCTTCTGTAGTGTGGTAGTGAAAGGTTAACCTTCTGTAGTGTGGTACTGTAGTGAAAGGGTTAACCTTCTGTAGTGTGGTAGTGAAAGGTTAACCGTCTGTAGTGTGGTAGTGAAAGGTTAACCGTCTGTAGTGTGGTAGTGAAAGGGTTAACCTTCTGTGTAGTGTGGCAGTGAAAGGGTGAACCTGCTGTTGTGTGGCAGTGAACGGGTTAACCTTATGTATATTGTCACAGTGAAAGGGTTAACCGTTTGGTAGTGCGACAGTGAAAGGGTTAAAGACCAGTCTACGGTGGGTCACTGGGTTTACAGACGCCACAGGCGCCTCAAAATGGTGGATTCTCACCGTAGTGAGAGAGTGATTAACATGGACGTTCCAGTGCAATAAACAGCCATGTGCTGCATGTGAATGATGTTATGAAACAGCACTACGGTGGGTGTAGCGTGAGGACTAGATAGTGTGTGTGTGTGTGTGTGTGTGTGTGCGTGTGTGTGTGTGTGTGTGTGTGTGTGTGTGTAGCATGATGACTAGATACTGTGTGTGTATGTGTGTGTGTGTGTGTAGCACGAGGACTAGATACTGTTTCAAGTTTCTTTAATAGTTGTCATACAGAAGTACAGAATACTTTTGTACAAAATGCTTCTTACTGTTGCGCTCCAGAGACTGTGCATGACAAGATAAGTATGAAATAAAAACATAGTAAAAATAGTAAAAATTAGAAGTAAAAAAAGAGGTCACAGTGTTCAGTTTAGACATATGTACAATGTTCGTAGACGTAGTTACCATACAATATACAATACTGTGCAGTGTACTAATATACAATACTATATAGTGCAAGGCATAAATGGACGAGGTGCAGTTTAGGTACAATTCACAGTAGGTGTACGAGTTGTAGTGCAAATCCTTTATCAATAAATATAAAGTGTAAGTGTGTTTGTGTGATCTAAAGTGTGGAGAGTGGGTGCTGCAGTGTGTTGTTTGTTTGAGTGAGTGTGTGCGTGTGGGTGTGTGTGCTGTGTGCATTTGATGGTTGTTGCATAGTGATTATTGTTCGTTTAGCGATTATCGTTCGTTTAGCAGCCTGATGGCCTGGGGATAGAAGCTCCTTCTGAGTCTTTCTGTGCTCGCCATAAGACTCCGGTATCGCTTGCCTGACGGCAGCAGTTCAAAGAGGCAGTTGTTCGGGTGGCTCGAGTCCTTAATAATTCTCTTAGCCTTCCCCTTGCACCGCTTGTTGTAAATGTTCTGGAGGGTGGGAAGCCCCCCTCTAATTGTGCGTTCGGCTGAACGTGTCACTCTTTGTAGTCTGCTACGGTCTTGTGCAGTGCTATTCCCAAACCAGGAGGTGATGTTGCCGGTCAGGATGCTCTCTATTGTACATGAGTAGAAGTTCCTAAGGATCTTCTGACTGACTTGGAACTTCCTTAGGCGCCTGAGGAAGTAGAGGCGTTGTCGTGCCTTCTTCACAACACTGTCAATGTGTGTGGTCCATGTCAAGTCCTCGGATATGTGGGCTCCGAGGTACTTGAAACTGTTCACTCTCTCAACTGGTGCCCCGTCGATGCTGAGGGGGCTGTAGTCCTTGACCCCCGACCTCCTGAAGTGTGTGTGTGTGTGTGTGTGTGTGTGTGTGTGTGTGTGTGTGTGTGTGTGTGTGTGTGTGTGTGTGTGTGTGTGTGTGTGTGTGTGTGTGTGTGTGTGTGTGTGTGTGTGTGTGTGTGTGTGTGTGTGTGTGTGTGTGTGTAATCTATTGGAGTGTAAACCCATCTAGTTTATCCACCTTTTTAACCCTTTCACTGCCACACTACCAAAGGGTTAACCTTTTAACTGTGACAATACAGAAGGTTAACCCTTTCACTACCACACTACCAAAGGGTTAACCATTTCACTGCGACAATACCGAAGGTTAACCCTTTCACTACCACACTACCAAAGGGTTAAGCATTTCACTGTGACAATACAGAAGGTTAACCCTTTCACTACCACACTACCAAAGGGTTAACCCTTTCACTGAGACAATACAGAAGGTTAACCCGTTCACTACCACACTACCAAAGGGTTAACCCTTTCACTACCACACTACCAAATGGTTAACCCTTTCACAACCACACTACAGAAGGTTAACCATTTGTAGTGTGGCAGTGAAAGGGTTAAACAGACCCGCATCATCGTGATTGAAATTCATAGCTATTGCTATTGATATATAGTAGTTAATAGTATCAGATTGCGAGTTACATGAAAATAGGGTATGTTTTGAGGAAATATAACAAACGTATTCTGAAAATACAATGTATTTTGTATCTTTTCTTTTCTGTTTTATATATTTTATTAGCATTACTGTAGGTCAAATAACAATTTATTGCATCACTGCAACACTGAGTAGTACAGTAATAATGACAAACCCTTGCGTTTTTGCTTCACAGTGATTTTATTGACGACCGCAGGCTTCAATACCATAGATGTAAGCAACATTCAGACAATCCTTACTATGCTGCCCCCTTCAGACCATTTCCTCTCACTGCACAATAATAGCGACTCTATGACAAAGGCGTTCTCACAGGCCGCTGACGCTGATGACGTCGGTGAAGACGGATCATGTCAGCCCAAACACCAGAGCGTCGGGAGGGTCACGGTATAGTCGGTCAGTCGCTGATCTTGAAGCCGCAGAGCTTGGCGTCGCCGGTGATATCAAAGTGATCGTACTTGACGTCTCCAAGTCGGTTGGGGAAAGACATTGTGTTGCCGTCAGGGAGTTCGATGTAAAAATACTCATTTGTGAAGTTGATGTAGAACTGCAGGAACACGTGAGAAACAAACAAACAAACAAAGAAAGGGAAATAGAATTTGTTTAGTCATACTCAAGGGTGAGTTGAAAAACACCCAGTGGAAAAAAGTGCATTGTTTTTAAGTATGTTTGAGAATCAGTAATAATAAATACAAATTGTAATAAATAATAATGTAAATAATAATAAAAAGTTAAAACATAGGAGCAGCAAAACTGGCTTGAAATACATTTATTCCTTACTATTAACTCATTCAGCGCCATTCACGAGAAAAGTCGGGTTGACTCGCCATGCATTGACAGCCAATCACGAAAAAAGTCAGGTTTTAATCGTTATTTCTTTTATTCGCTATATCCATTCATTTTTCATCCATCCAGCCTGATTTTATCATTGGGAATGGGTCTGAGCTCGCAAAAGGCCAATACCGTCGCCTAACGCCTTCCAGCCGGTATTACACATCATTGGAATCCCTCCCCCTTGGGCTGTACACTGATCTAAGAAGTCTGGTCCAGGTTTTCCTTCTCAGGCATGCAGTATCGTTATAACACATGGACTGGGGAGCAGCGTGGATTATGCGTTTTGGACATATAACGTTGGATCAATAAACGCGATCAATATTTGGAATTGCGATCAGGAATTGGATTAATCTTTTTGCAGTACATCAGATGTGAGGTAAGGACTCTATGTTACCAATCTTGGGTTAATCCGATGTTTCTTTCGTAACGATCACGCATGTGTGTGTGTGTGTGTGTGTGTGTGTGTGTGTGTGTGTGTGTGTGTGTGTGTGTGTGTGTGTGTGTGTGTGTGTGTGTGTGTGTTTGTGTGTTTGTGCGTGCGTGCGTGCGGTTGGCTGCGACCAAGGCACGGAGAAGCGACTTTTCAGACCCCGCTTCTGTTCGTGCATGAGGACACATATAATACCGATAATCTAGCGTTATTTTCAGAACGATTCATAAATCAAGCAACAAATGGCACGATTTCTAAGGAAATGCATTGAAGCGCGGTTTGCTCGAGTTTCTTGAGATAGACAGAAACGCTCTGGAACTATACTCATATTCATCACGGTATAAAACGGAAATGTATGTATGAAAAATCTGTTTTTTGCATGTTGACTGGAAGAAACTCACTGACAATCGACATGTTTATTAGATCCATAGCTATAATATTTCATATAGTTTTAGCACTCGCAAAACACGGCATTCTCCCCATTGCATTACAGTGCTGGCGTTCTAACCAGAAGGTAAACAGCGCCCCCTTGGCGTCCATTGAGTTAAGGGGCACTTCACCAAAACACAATGCAGATTTATTTTGCACATAATCTCACACGCATCCAAAAACTCTAAAAAAGTAGCTTGAATATGGCCAGGGACATTCAATTTAATTAATTACAGCACTTAAAATGAGCTTGAATGTGGCTACCAGTGATGTCATCGGGGACATTGATTTAAT
Source organism: Notolepis coatsorum (assembly GCF_963971535.1). Classification (NCBI taxonomy): domain Eukaryota; kingdom Metazoa; phylum Chordata; class Actinopteri; order Aulopiformes; family Paralepididae; genus Notolepis; species Notolepis coatsorum. Next base: position 167,489,815 of record NC_140171.1, on the reverse strand, counting down.
GAATCTTGAATGAATTAATGAAATGATGATGAAAAAATAGCAATACCTTGTATTATAGGGGCTGCTACCTTATCATTTAATTGAGCTGTAATTAGCACAACACAAGGATTCAATATCCCAGGATGACATCACTGGTGGCCATATCCAAACTCATTTAATCCCAATAACTGTCAAACGAAATGAATGTGTGCAAAACTGTTTCGTTTTTGGATGTGTGTGAGATTATGTGCAAAATAAACCAGCATTCATTGTCTTTTAGTGAAGTGCCCCTTTAAGACTGTGTCCATCTCAAAAGTAAACTCTTTCAGCAACCAGGAAACCAGGGAGTGGCAACATCACAAGGGGTTGTGATATACTAATAAATCGTGGGATGCCAAAATAATGAAAAGAGGGGGGGGGGGGGGGGGATCACCAAATACACTGCAGTATAAGACAGTGCAGACTGCAACTAATATTGTATAAACAAATACACCAAACAAATACAGGAATACATCTTTTATTCCTGAAATGAAAGTAAAAACCCATGTGGCATATTGTTGTAACAAATTATCTTTCCGATACTATTGTATCTAAATAAATAAATGAGTAAATAAAAAAGAAGACAGAGATCAACAGAGTATTCAGTCCTGCGCAGTAACCCACCTCCCTGCATCACGAAACGTGTATCTTAGCAACTAAATTGTCTCACTATACAGTGTAAAAACTGGGATTGGGGTTAATTCATATTTATTAAATTATTATTAGTAACCTATATACATAATAAAAAAGACGATGTGCTTTTTTGAAATCGAATTGAGCCGAATTAAATGAATTTGAACCATTTATGAATTGCATTTTACAGTTTTGGTTGAATAAAATTAGCTGATAGTTTAAAAATTGACCAGATGACGCTCAGTTTTTTACAGTGTAATTATCATAGACAAGCAGAGTACAAAACATTTCAGATAATCAACACCATGTCCACATCTATGTAGACACATGACCCTCACACCCCCCCACCCCCTCCTAACAGACAGTCTCCTCCCCACCGTATTCTCTGTTAGGATCTATGGGTAACAGTAATGTATATTTGCATATATGTCACAAATGTAACAGTGCTACTTACCTGAATGTCATGTATGTCCCTATGCCATAAATGTCATGATGTCATGTATGTTGTGTATGTCATAAATGTCACTATGAATTGAAAATGGGGGACCCTGATGTAAACAAGACAAACGTCTTTCTCTGGTCTGCATCCCCTTAACACATCCACCGCCATAAACGGCGTACGACGTGTTTGATGTCCATGCTAATTCTGGCAAACCACGCTGTACAACGTTATTGAGATCATATTTCATTTTTTCGCCATGGTATTCATAATTCCGCCACCCAGCCTCTGCTGATACAGTGGGAGCCTGCACAACAGTGCAACGCTTCAATACCGCCGCCTGGTGGATGATCGGGCGAGTTACAACCGGAAATGGATCTGGTGATCTCGGTGCATCTGGGAAATCCGTCCGGCAGTCACATATCGTTGCGGGACTCTAGACACACATCCGTGTATATGGATCGCTGCCATAACTCAATAATCGATATGATTTGGGGCGTTTATTGCGCCATACAAACCGGAAATGGATCTAGTCGATCGACGTCAAATAAGTGGGATCTTTTTTCCTCCAGTCTCATCGGCGAACGGTAAGAGGACAGTAACGTTATTTTCAAGGCGATTGTACATTTCTTTATTTACAAACCATCTGATCAATAAATCAACCCATACTACATAAAGCATTTACTGACGATCACGGAATTATAAACGACCCCCCCCCCCCGTTCATCCGCGCATGATGAGTCATAACGTTTAGGATCGTATTTAGTTGAATTTTTTAATATAGCGTGTATCGGCAATAAACGGCAATCGATATGCGTTTAGGCCTATAACTAGCGTTCTAGGAATTACTGCAGAAAACGATAAGAACATACTTATATTCTAGAAGGTATTTTCGTATGAATGTTTGAATGAAAAAGTATAACGTTCCTACATCCTGAACGATAGATAATCGATGTTGAATGGGCCATAGTAATGTCAATTTAGCAATACAATTTAAAGAGTTATAGCCCTGCAAAGAAGGTGAACATCTCCATAGGCTTACAGTGGTGACAGAGATGGGCATGAGAGGGGCAAACTGAGTGGCAGTTAATGTGTTAACAATTGTGTGTATTGAGCCGTACTGTATTGTACCCATTCTGCAATCTGTTCAATAAAGTTTTCATTCCGGGCGGCTGAGTGGCGCAGCGGACATTGCGCTCGTCACCAACGCAAGAGACACCGGGTTCGACTCCGGCTGTCGGCGTTGCCTCCGGCTTGGGCCAGCCGTCATACTAACTCAATTGGCAGAGTTAGCAGGTGGAAGTCGATGGGGTGGTAATCTGGACGTTGTGGACAGCGACTCCTACAGGTCGGTTGGGGGACGCCTGCACAGCAGAGACAGGAAATGGCGGGGGCAGTGTGAGCCTCCCACACGTTACACCTCGCCAATGAGAGTCCGCGCTGGCAGGTGAAAAGATGTGACAGGCTGCCTCCTCGTGTATCGGAGGGGACGGGTCAATACTTTTACCAACGGATTTCCAGTTCCGCGTGCGCGTTCTGCGAACTGATTGGCCACTGACGTTTCTGGTCGTGTGACATGTGCGGCCAATCGTGTGACGCCTGTTTCTTTCACTGGTTAAGCTTAGGCACTCTTTCGAAGTTGGTTAAGGTTAGAGTTTGTCTTAGAGCAGGGCGATAGAACACCAGCCCTGATTCCAAACTCTAACCTTAACCAACTTCGAAAGAGTCGCCTAAGCTTAACCAGTGATAAACTAGGCGTTAGGTCGTTTGCATACCGTTCGAGGCGGAAATGGGCAAAGACACAGGTGTCACACGATTGGGCACACATGTCACATGACCAGAAACGTCAGTGGCCAATCAGATCGCAGAACGTGAACGCGGAAATGGAAATCCGTTGGTAAAAAAATAGACGCGGAGGGGACACGTGATGCAAGGCTTATATCCTCCCTACAACCGGCCAGTGGGGGGCATATGCGAGCAACGTTCAAGACAGGGGGAGGGAAGAATTGGCACAGTGGAATTGGGATGGGAGAAGAAAATAGAAAAAGAGGAGAAAAAGTGGATACAAAAAAATAAAGTTTTCATTCATTCATTCATTCACTCACTCACTCACTCACTCACTCACTCACACACACACACCTTGCTTTCATCGCCCCGAGAGAAAGGGAAGCTTGAGTCCCGCTGCTCGTCGCCCCAGTGCCCTCCGGAGCAGTGGTTACAGACGATGATGTTGGAGTCGCCGTAGTGTTCAAAGCGGGGGTTGAAGTGCAACGCGATGTTGTCCGAGTCATGCCCGACGTTGATGGCAAAGCTACGGTGGAGTCAGAGGAAGAGAGCGAGGGGAGAAAAGAGTGGATAAAGATGATACATTTACATTTTTAGTCATTTTTTAGCTGACGCTTTTATCCAAAGCGACTTACAAGTTTTGTACGACAAGTCATCAGGAAGGGCACAACTCTATCAGCTGAGTAACAATGTTCATCAAAGTGTTGAGTGTAGGTTAGTTTATTAGGAGGACAAGTGCATGGCAGTAAGGTTAGTTAGGGTTAGACCTTTTTTTTTTTTTTTTTTTTTGAGATAATGATTGATTGATGATACACCAACATCTCCTTAATGATTAAATACAGTACTGGTTCTGATATCTAAAACTCACAACTACACACTCTCAGATGAGGGCGAGTCTAATTGAACCCTTGCAACCAGGGCTTGACATTAACACCCGCCAAATGCGGGTAGAATTCGGCAGTGTAACCCGTTTTAGAGTCGTAGTGAAGTCTCTCTCTCTCTCTCTCTCTCTCTCTCTCTCTCTCTCTCTCTCTCTCTCTCTCTCTCTCTCTCTCTTCTCTCTCTTGCGTCATGTGTAATGATAGTCTCTGTCTCTTTCTCTCTCTCTCTCTCTCTCTTGCATTGGCAAGTAATTTTTTTTAATAAAGATCTATATATATACAGTATATATATATATATTTCTTTTATGTATTTTTATTATATTTTGGCTAAATATGCCTAGTTTTATAAATGTGTATTGATAACATAGTGCTGTAATACAATGTCTCTAATAAATATGCATGATCAAGTTCAACGTGTGCTTTTATTTTGATATTCCTTAATTCCATGTTCAAATTCCGCTAAGTGTGGGGTCGCCAAAAGAAAACCTAAATGAAATAGGGTCGTGGTATAAAAAAGTTTGAGAACCCATGCTTTATTCCACCATCTTGGATCACACTGAATCAGGTCACTTTATAATATCCTTGACGTATCTCAGGATGTTATACTAGCTCAGCTGCGCTAACGAGTTGGTTAGAATGGTAACGGTTATAAGGTAATGCTTTGTGCAACATTGTGTACTCTTGGAGAAAATAAACCAAAAATTTGACTTCATGGCAGCTTTATAAAAGCCCGCCATTGTGTTCGTTGGAATGTCTGACCAAGTCATAAGTCATCATCATCAACCTTTATTTATTCTCGAAAAGACAATTGAGGTCACCCTCATTTTCAATGTCGTTGAGACTTTACAGACATTTCAATGCACACATTTCTACAATATAACAATAATAAATATTAATAACTATCTATATAGTATAAAATGAACATAGGCATAAAATCAGCACACAGATTGACAGAATAAAAAACAATGCATAGATTGCAGACATAAGAATAGGTATAAAAGACATTAAAAGTAGTGCAATGTAAACGTGCAGACTTAATAATGGCATAAAATAAGTATATACCGCTCGAAGGCATGTGAACCCCCCCGGAACAGTCAGTCCCCCAAAACACCCCACACATCAATCCCTACTAGATCCCCATCCAAGACACACACACACAAGTACTGCTACCAGTCTCTGTGGTGGTAGGAGAGTGCTGTTACTATTAGGGCTGACCCCGACTAATCGATCGAAAGGAGCCGTAGTCGACTGCCAACCTCTTAGTCGAATGCATAAAAAATTACAAAACAAAGAAAATATATAAAAAAAAAAAAAATTAAACATTTTTTATATCATTCTTTCCAAAAGCAAATAAGCCTAGAAGCGTGGCTAACACTAATGGCGCGCATACCAGCGAGGCTAACTGCCTAAGAAAACACTGAAGGCACTGAAAGAGGATTTCACCCATCTAATGAACACACTAGAGTAGAGAAATATCAAGATGTATCCATCAGTGGACCAATTGCATGCTTTAGCAGAGGACAAGGAGCCTTCAGTCGACTCCTTCAGACATTAAGCACCCCCCACAGCCCAAATGGAATGAAAAGATGTTATTTTTTTTATATTTATTTATTTATATTTTATATTTATTTATTTGTATTATTATTTATATAGGCCTATGTGATATTTTAAATTCCAAGTCATTGCACATTGTCTTTCGAAGGGTCAAGGGTGGGTATCAAACAGGAGAGAAGACTGTCAGGTTTTAAACTGTGGATACTGTTAAACAGTAATCCAGAACTATTTTATTGCACTGTAAAAAAAAATTACTGAAAAAAACGTCTATATGTCTGCACTTTATGTGCTCATTTCATGTCTATTCTATTCTACTACTTATTGCACTGCACTATTGCACTATTTTACTCTGTCTATTCTATCTTATTCTTTTTATTATTGTCTATTTAAAACTGAATCAAACCATAAACAAGGTGGCCTGGTGGGATGTTAGATAGATCCTAATGTGAAAAACTGTGATTTCATATGTCTGCACTTTATGTGCTCATTTTATGCCTGTCTTTTTCTGTTGTGAAGCACTTTGAGCTGCAGTTTCTGTATGAAAGGTGCTATACAAATAAAGTTTATTATTATTATTATTATTATTATTATTATTATTATTATTATTATTATTATTATTATTATTATTATTATTATTATTATTATTATTATTATTATTATTATTATTATTATTATTATTATTATTATTATTATTATTACAGCATCTGGAAGTGCTGGTGAGTAAGATTGATCACTGCTAGCTCAGGGCGCTTGAGGCAGCACTCTTTCTGCCTGTGTGGTGAACAGCACCATCCATCTGAGTGGAAGACTAACTAACTTCTTAGACTTCTCCGCCAATAGGTCCAAAACACAAGAGGACTTACGTAGAGCTGTCATCACTGGGCTTGACCCAGATCTTGAACTTCTGGCCCATCTTTAAAGACAAGTTGGTCACCTTCTGTAAGTGGGAGACAACAGCAGATTCTATGTGAATTGGGACAGACAGATTGATGAATGGCTAGATGGACAGAGACAAATCGATGAATGGCTAGATGGACAGACAGATCAATGAATGGCTATATGGACAGACAGACAGATTGATGAATGGCTAGATGGACAGAGACAAATCGATGAATGGCTAGATGGACAGACAGATCAATGAATGGCTAGATGGACAGACAGACAGATCGATGAATGGCTAGATGGACAGACAGGTCGATGAATGGCTTGATGGACAGACAGACAGATCGATGAATGGCTAGATGGACAGAAAGACAGATCAATGAATGGCTAGATGGACAGAGACAAATCGATGAATGGCTAGATGGACAGACAGACAGATCAATAATTGGCTAGATGGACAGACAGACAGATAGATGAATGGCTAGATGGACAGACAGGTTGATGAATGGCTAGATGGACAGACAGACAGATCGATGAATGGCTAGATGGACAGACAGACAGATCGATGAATGGCTAGATGGACAGAAAGACAGATCAATGAATGGCTAGACGGACAGACGGACGGGTAGATGGATGGGTAGGTGGATGGATGGATAATCCATCTCAATTCACGACTATTTCATAAACTGATAAACCCTCATTAGATTTTCGCTTTTCCTGACACTGAAATTGAAGGACAGTTTTAGAAGAGCTACTCAAATGTTGGTCAGGCCAGAGCTGTCAGTTGCCAGGCATCCAACAACATACATGTTTGCCAACTGTGGGGACAAAGAGGTTTTAGAGATCCCGGGACAGACCTGTAATGTACTGTAATGTACACAGATAAGAGGGATGTTAATAAAGATGGTCAACAGAGAAGTCGAGCATCAGTGGCACACGTGTTTCTGTATTTGTGATAGTTAAAAAACTAAAAACACACTTGAGTAAAAGTCTAAAAGTTTCTACTTTTAAATGTACTAAAAAGTACAAGTAAAAATGTTTTTTCTGACTGTCTATATTCTTCTGATAGCAGGTGTTTAATCAAAGATTCCCGCTTTCTAGTCTTGCACAAGGACCAATCAGCATGGCATGATGGGTATGGGCAGATTCATTTTCCATTGATGGGGATTTGATTGGCTGTTTTTAAATAAAGTGCGGTTGCAGGATTAATAACGATAACGTTAGTTCGGCCAGAGAAACAAATATATTAATTTAAATGGTTGGTCCTGCGAGATTTGTACTTTGTACTTTGCAGGTCTGCATTTTAAATGTAAGGAGTAAAAAGTATGTTTTTTTCTCTCTGAAATGTAATTGAGTAAAAGTACAAGTATACAAACCTAATAATACTCGGGTAAAGTACAAATCCCAGAAAACAGTACTTAAGTATTGTAACAAAGTACAATTACTCAAGTACTTTACACCCCTGGGATTAGCATACTACATTCATCTTCATGTGAAACAAAGTGACTTACAGTCAGACTGATTTAAGCATCATATCAGGCAATGTGCACCATGCTGACAATGTAGGCTACATACATCGGAAAAGTCATCTTAGCTAAGTAGATCATCTACCAGGGTAGGGCAGAGAATCAGAGGTTGTAAAAGCTCTGAAACAGGAAAGAGCTACATTTGACCTTTGATTCGTGTTTGCAATGGGGACACTGTAAAACCATAAATAGACGCCCACTTGACTTTCAGGATCTTTATCATCCTCTTTGTATGTGTTGTGTGTTTGTGCATGTGTGCGTGTGTGTGTGTGCTTACTCTCAAACGGTTGCAATAATTTTATCAATTCATAAAGTAAATGTCCTCGTTATGATGGGGGTCAATGTTCCAGACACCCCGTGATAATAACAGTACCGCTAGTCCTATACCCTGTACCACACCCATGGAAACCCCTACCCGAGTCCACTTCCTGTTACAATATCATGTCAGATCAATATTGGTTTATTATTGACCAGGCAGGCAGAGCCTCACGCAACGAATAATGTGACATTCATTTGGGGTTTCAACAAAGTGTGTGATATTCTGTTAGACAGAGCTGCCACATCATTTAAGTATGCCCTATCAACCTCCTCCATACCTACCAACCTCCTCCAATGTACAGTTTCTTCGTCAAATGTATATACTCTCTTTTTTTAGACTCTTCTCGTATCACAACCAGTACTGTATTTGTAAATCTGGTATGTCATAAATGTATAGATGTAGCAGTACTGTCTATCTGTATGTCGTGTGTGTCATATGTTATGATGAATTGAAAATGGGGGACCCTGATGTAAACAAGACGAAAGTCTTTCTCTGGTCTGCATCCCCTGTATTGAGCTGTACTGTACTGTACCCATTCTGCAATCTGTTAATACAATTTTCAATCAATCAATCAATACTAGTACACTAATCTGTAAATATAAAATGTGTATGAAGATTATTGTTTGAAGAGGGTAGAAACATCATAGATGTATGCATCATGTGTTCCGTCACAAGTGTGAATTAGCTCGTTCGATTTGTGTTGGATTCCTGTGCAACACACACATGCTGTTATTCCCGCTCTAAAACAGACATGCAGTTGAACCTCTTTCAGCATCGAGAACCCATGACCTTCTGTGAATGAAGTGTATTCAAAACACTGAACAGTGAACACTGATCTCTCCACACACACAAGCACACATGAACACACACATGAACACACACATGAACACACACACACACACGCACGCACGCACACACACACACACACACACACACACACACACACACACACACACACACACACACACACACACACACACACACACACACACACACACACACACGCACGTACGCACGCACACACGCACACACCACACGTCCTCACTTGCACTCTCTCACACACCCCACACACTACAAAAAAGGTCACTTTAAAAAACATAACTGGATATTTGTATATATTACCTTTATTTCTTAAGCTTAGCATTGTATTGTATTTTATTCTTATGCCTTTTTATCATGTCTATTTTATTATCTATTCAATTTTATTATTCAATTTTATTATTTGTATTTTTTGCACAAATCAAGGCGGGGCATGGCCACCTTCATTTCACTACATGTCCCGTGTCTGTATGTGTGTGGCGAATACATCTCTTGAAATCTTGAATCTATTCCACTTACCATCTTGGCTTTCTTCAGTGGGAGACGGCTCAGTGGGAGAGAGCAGTGCAGCTGCTTGTGTAGCTTATATACTGTGAGCGGCCGTGACACCGTGGCCAGGAGGCAACCAATCGGAAACGGGTTGTGAAATAAAAGGTAGCAGCAGAGAGAGAAGTAGGATGTGGAATTTGGAGCGTTCTGATTGGCCGAGAGGTTTAAGGGGGCGGGACTTATGTGTATGTCATACCTTATAAGGGCATATATCAAAGTTTGATGGATTGTAGCCACGCCCCCTTTTTGAGATGATTTATGACCCCCCTAGGGCTTCTCTGATTGGTCTAGGATGTAAGGAGGCGGGACATCCGGTTTTGAGGGCGGGTCATCCGGTTTTCGGAAGGGGAGGAGTTTTTTTTTTATTTTATTTTTTTTCAAAAAGAGTGTATTCCATGTTTTTACAGAATATGTATTTCTGTATTTCCAAACGTTTTCAGAATATATCATCACAATTAAGTTTTACAAGGTTGAATACATTATGTGTATTCCAAAGTCTTAAGAATTTGTGTATCTTCAGAAAGTGCATTTATTTCAAATGGTGAGTGTATCTTCAGAAAGTGCATTTATTTCAAATGGTGAGTGTATCTTCAGAAAGTGCATTTATTTCAAATGGTGAGTGTATCTTCAGAAAGTGCATTTTCTTCCAAATGATGTTTGTATCTTAAGAAATACCCTCTCTCTGTCTGTTTGCTGTTGGTGTGTGTCTCCACTCTGTAGGCTGTGTGTTCTCTCAAATGTCTCTCAGTAGACTGAATATTTCTCCCTCTGTCTAACTGCAGCTTCTCTGAAAATTCTGATGGTGACAAACCCTGTAGATGTCATACGAGGCTGGTGAAAGACTACGGCCAATGAGATGACTCAAAACCATCTGCCAAAAGCAGATTTATGACTCTGCGACTTCCCGTTTCTGTAGAAAAACGGCCCCCAAGGTGTCTGTGTGTGTTTTCTTAATGCCAGATGCCAAATGTCACAATCTTTAGATAAGTGTATTCCAAATTACAAATGTAATGTGTCTAATGTGTTTAAGCAAAAGTCTAAATAAATGTAAAATACATTTTTTTGTATTCCAAATTACAAATGTATGTATGTATATTAGTTTCATGGATAAAGACATAATCTTTATACACTTGTGTTTAAGCAAAAAGAAAATTACAAATGTAAAAAATTAAAAGTGCACCATTACATTAGCATGCAAGGGTCTAGGGTTTGAATATTTCGTTAATACAGGTGTTTTATATTATACACATTAATTATTTTAGAGTTATTATTAAAAGAGTTGGGCTGAAAATATAAAGTACAGAAAAGATCTATGTGTGTCTGTGAGGTGTGTGTCTCTGATCGGGGGTGTGAACAGGGCTCTCTTAGGTGCTAAAACACAGCATGAGGCGTGAAGATTAGGGCACATGCATACTTGGAGTAAAAAATGTAAACTCAACACACATTTACAGTCATCATACAAATGGTTTATATCTTTGTAACATGTACAAGTAATGTACAACATTATACTCATAGGATATTTTTTAGTTCACACAATGTTTTCACACATATTTTAAAAGATTTCCCCATAAACAGGCATATGTCCTATAAACTAACCTACACTTTGATGAATATATTTTTATAAAATATAATTATAATTTGGATAAAAACGTCAACTAATTGACTAAATGTAAAAGTAATACCAACTAATTGACAGTTTGGGTGGTAATTCTTATTTTCTTATTTCGTAAAACTAAAATTAAAAGGCTACAGATCATAGAAAAACTTATGTCTTGTTTACATCAGAGTCCCCCTTTTTTCAATACATCCAGACATTTAGGACATAGCAGATTTACAAATACAACACTGTTTGTGAAAACAGTCCTGAAAATATCTGTCCAAGCTGTTTTAACTGTTTCAACCATCTTTAATTAAGACTTATTTTGGATATAGATCACTTCAAGGCCTGAATGTCCATACACTGTAGCAATGCTAAGCCTGCATTTTCAGGTCAACTTCCCTTACCAACATGCACATCTAACCCCTCTTTTAATGTCACAGTAACCTGAAATAGCACAGAGTGTGGGGAAAAGGCCTTATTCAAAATAAAAAAACTTTGAAACTGTACCCATTCTCCAATCTGTTAATAAACTTTTCAATCAATCAATCAATATATGATTAGGTATAAAAGTTAAAGACATGATAGATTAGAGTTGGGGCGAAAATATAAAGTGCTGTAAATATCTATCTTTTTGAGGATCTGGGTGTGAAAGGATCTGGGTGCTGCAAGGAGGTGTGAAAGATTAGGGACCAAACAACCTCTGTATATTTGCTTGTAATACTCTGCATTTACTCTAAACAAAACTAATAAAGTCTGTATTACAGCTAACTCTTTAAGTTTCAATAGTTTGGATTTAATACATAATTCATTGGTATGTTCTCTTGAATCTACATTGTGAACTATTCTTACTGCTCTCTTCTGTAATATAAATAAGGGCTTTATGTTGCTTTCATACGTGTTACCCCACACTTCCACACAGTAACTCAAATATGGTAGGATGAGTGAACAATATAATATTCGCATAGAATTATAATCAAACACATTCTTTGCCTTGTTCAAAACAAAACACTCTTGGCTACCTTATTTTTTTATGTACATTATATGTGGCTTCCATGTCATTTTCTCATCCAACATAATCCTTGGATTCCTTTGTCAATACATAATGCCACATTGTCCTTCTTTCGATTAGTAAATATCATACATTTCGTTTTTCCAAATTTAGGGATAGCTTATTGTTATTAAACCATATCTTAAGTTTACACATTTCATTTGGAGCGTTCTGATTGGCCGAGAGGTTTAAGGGGGCGGGACTTATGTGTATGTCATACCTTATAAGGGCATATATCAAAGTTTGATGGATTGTAGCCACGCCCCCTTTTTGAGATGATTTATGACCCCCCTAGGGCTTCTCTGATTGGTCTAGGATGTAAGGAGGCGGGACATCCGGTTTTGAGGGCGGGTCATCCGGTTTTCGGAAGGGGAGGAGTTTTTTTTTTATTTTATTTTTTTTCAAAAAGAGTGTATTCCATGTTTTTACAGAATATGTATTTCTGTATTTCCAAACGTTTTCAGAATATATCATCACAATTAAGTTTTACAAGGTTGAATACATTATGTGTATTCCAAAGTCTTAAGAATTTGTGTATCTTCAGAAAGTGCATTTATTTCAAATGGTGAGTGTATCTTCAGAAAGTGCATTTATTTCAAATGGTGAGTGTATCTTCAGAAAGTGCATTTATTTCAAATGGTGAGTGTATCTTCAGAAAGTGCATTTTCTTCCAAATGATGTTTGTATCTTAAGAAATACCCTCTCTCTGTCTGTTTGCTGTTGGTGTGTGTCTCCACTCTGTAGGCTGTGTGTTCTCTCAAATGTCTCTCAGTAGACTGAATATTTCTCCCTCTGTCTAACTGCAGCTTCTCTGAAAATTCTGATGGTGACAAACCCCGTAGATGTCATACGAGGCTGGTGAAAGACTACGGCCAATGAGATGACTCAAAACCATCTGCCAAAAGCAGATTTATGACTCTGCGACTTCCCGTTTCTGTAGAAAAACGGCCCCCAAGGTGTCTGTGTGTGTTTTCTTAATGCCAGATGCCAAATGTCACAATCTTTAGATAAGTGTATTCCAAATTACAAATGTAATGTGTCTAATGTGTTTAAGCAAAAGTCTAAATAAATGTAAAATACATTTTTTTGTATTCCAAATTACAAATGTATGTATGTATATTAGTTTCATGGATAAAGACATAATCTTTATACACTTGTGTTTAAGCAAAAAGAAAATTACAAATGTAAAAAATTAAAAGTGCACCATTACATTAGCATGCAAGGGTCTAGGGTTTGAATATTTCGTTAATACAGGTGTTTTATATTATACACATTAATTATTTTAGAGTTATTATTAAAAGAGTTGGGCTGAAAATATAAAGTACAGAAAAGATCTATGTGTGTCTGTGAGGTGTGTGTCTCTGATCGGGGGTGTGAACAGGGCTCTCTTAGGTGCTAAAACACAGCATGAGGCGTGAAGATTAGGGCACATGCATACTTGGAGTAAAAAATGTAAACTCAACACACATTTACAGTCATCATACAAATGGTTTATATCTTTGTAACATGTACAAGTAATGTACAACATTATACTCATAGGATATTTTTTAGTTCACACAATGTTTTCACACATATTTTAAAAGATTTCCCCATAAACAGGCATATGTCCTATAAACTAACCTACACTTTGATGAATATATTTTTATAAAATATAATTATAATTTGGATAAAAACGTCAACTAATTGACTAAATGTAAAAGTAATACCAACTAATTGACAGTTTGGGTGGTAATTCTTATTTTCTTATTTCGTAAAACTAAAATTAAAAGGCTACAGATCATAGAAAAACTTATGTCTTGTTTACATCAGAGTCCCCCTTTTTTCAATACATCCAGACATTTAGGACATAGCAGATTTACAAATACAACACTGTTTGTGAAAACAGTCCTGAAAATATCTGTCCAAGCTGTTTTAACTGTTTCAACCATCTTTAATTAAGACTTATTTTGGATATAGATCACTTCAAGGCCTGAATGTCCATACACTGTAGCAATGCTAAGCCTGCATTTTCAGGTCAACTTCCCTTACCAACATGCACATCTAACCCCTCTTTTAATGTCACAGTAACCTGAAATAGCACAGAGTGTGGGGAAAAGGCCTTATTCAAAATAAAAAAACTTTGAAACTGTACCCATTCTCCAATCTGTTAATAAACTTTTCAATCAATCAATCAATATATGATTAGGTATAAAAGTTAAAGACATGATAGATTAGAGTTGGGGCGAAAATATAAAGTGCTGTAAATATCTATCTTTTTGAGGATCTGGGTGTGAAAGGATCTGGGTGCTGCAAGGAGGTGTGAAAGATTAGGGACCAAACAACCTCTGTATATTTGCTTGTAATACTCTGCATTTACTCTAAACAAAACTAATAAAGTCTGTATTACAGCTAACTCTTTAAGTTTCAATAGTTTGGATTTAATACATAATTCATTGGTATGTTCTCTTGAATCTACATTGTGAACTATTCTTACTGCTCTCTTCTGTAATATAAATAAGGGCTTTATGTTGCTTTCATACGTGTTACCCCACACTTCCACACAGTAACTCAAATATGGTAGGATGAGTGAACAATATAATATTCGCATAGAATTATAATCAAACACATTCTTTGCCTTGTTCAAAACAAAACACTCTTGGCTACCTTATTTTTTTATGTACATTATATGTGGCTTCCATGTCATTTTCTCATCCAACATAATCCTTGGATTCCTTTGTCAATACATAATGCCACATTGTCCTTCTTTCGATTAGTAAATATCATACATTTCGTTTTTCCAAATTTAGGGATAGCTTATTGTTATTAAACCATATCTTAAGTTTACACATTTCATTTGGAGCGTTCTGATTGGCCGAGAGGTTTAAGGGGGCGGGACTTATGTGTATGTCATACCTTATAAGGGCATATATCAAAGTTTGATGGATTGTAGCCACGCCCCCTTTTTGAGATGATTTATGACCCCCCTAGGGCTTCTCTGATTGGTCTAGGATGTAAGGAGGCGGGACATCCGGTTTTGAGGGCGGGTCATCCGGTTTTCGGAAGGGGAGGAGTTTTTTTTTTATTTTATTTTTTTTCAAAAAGAGTGTATTCCATGTTTTTACAGAATATGTATTTCTGTATTTCCAAACGTTTTCAGAATATATCATCACAATTAAGTTTTACAAGGTTGAATACATTATGTGTATTCCAAAGTCTTAAGAATTTGTGTATCTTCAGAAAGTGCATTTATTTCAAATGGTGAGTGTATCTTCAGAAAGTGCATTTATTTCAAATGGTGAGTGTATCTTCAGAAAGTGCATTTATTTCAAATGGTGAGTGTATCTTCAGAAAGTGCATTTTCTTCCAAATGATGTTTGTATCTTAAGAAATACCCTCTCTCTGTCTGTTTGCTGTTGGTGTGTGTCTCCACTCTGTAGGCTGTGTGTTCTCTCAAATGTCTCTCAGTAGACTGAATATTTCTCCCTCTGTCTAACTGCAGCTTCTCTGAAAATTCTGATGGTGACAAACCCCGTAGATGTCATACGAGGCTGGTGAAAGACTACGGCCAATGAGATGACTCAAAACCATCTGCCAAAAGCAGATTTATGACTCTGCGACTTCCCGTTTCTGTAGAAAAACGGCCCCCAAGGTGTCTGTGTGTGTTTTCTTAATGCCAGATGCCAAATGTCACAATCTTTAGATAAGTGTATTCCAAATTACAAATGTAATGTGTCTAATGTGTTTAAGCAAAAGTCTAAATAAATGTAAAATACATTTTTTTGTATTCCAAATTACAAATGTATGTATGTATATTAGTCTCATGGATAAAGACATAATCTTTATACACTTGTGTTTAAGCAAAAAGAAAATTACAAATGTAAAAAATTAAAAGTGCACCATTACATTAGCATGCAAGGGTCTAGGGTTTGAATATTTCGTTAATACAGGTGTTTTATATTATACACATTAATTATTTTAGAGTTATTATTAAAAGAGTTGGGCTGAAAATATAAAGTACAGAAAAGATCTATGTGTGTCTGTGAGGTGTGTGTCTCTGATCGGGGGTGTGAACAGGGCTCTCTTAGGTGCTAAAACACAGCATGAGGCGTGAAGATTAGGGCACATGCATACTTGGAGTAAAAAATGTAAACTCAACACACATTTACAGTCATCATACAAATGGTTTATATCTTTGTAACATGTACAAGTAATGTACAACATTATACTCATAGGATATTTTTTAGTTCACACAATGTTTTCACACATATTTTAAAAGATTTCCCCATAAACAGGCATATGTCCTATAAACTAACCTACACTTTGATGAATATATTTTTATAAAATATAATTATAATTTGGATAAAAACGTCAACTAATTGACTAAATGTAAAAGTAATACCAACTAATTGACAGTTTGGGTGGTAATTCTTATTTTCTTATTTCGTAAAACTAAAATTAAAAGGCTACAGATCATAGAAAAACTTATGTCTTGTTTACATCAGAGTCCCCCTTTTTTCAATACATCCAGACATTTAGGACATAGCAGATTTACAAATACAACACTGTTTGTGAAAACAGTCCTGAAAATATCTGTCCAAGCTGTTTTAACTGTTTCAACCATCTTTAATTAAGACTTATTTTGGATATAGATCACTTCAAGGCCTGAATGTCCATACACTGTAGCAATGCTAAGCCTGCATTTTCAGGTCAACTTCCCTTACCAACATGCACATCTAACCCCTCTTTTAATGTCACAGTAACCTGAAATAGCACAGAGTGTGGGGAAAAGGCCTTATTCAAAATAAAAAAACTTTGAAACTGTACCCATTCTCCAATCTGTTAATAAACTTTTCAATCAATCAATCAATATATGATTAGGTATAAAAGTTAAAGACATGATAGATTAGAGTTGGGGCGAAAATATAAAGTGCTGTAAATATCTATCTTTTTGAGGATCTGGGTGTGAAAGGATCTGGGTGCTGCAAGGAGGTGTGAAAGATTAGGGACCAAACAACCTCTGTATATTTGCTTGTAATACTCTGCATTTACTCTAAACAAAACTAATAAAGTCTGTATTACAGCTAACTCTTTAAGTTTCAATAGTTTGGATTTAATACATAATTCATTGGTATGTTCTCTTGAATCTACATTGTGAACTATTCTTACTGCTCTCTTCTGTAATATAAATAAGGGCTTTATGTTGCTTTCATACGTGTTACCCCACACTTCCACACAGTAACTCAAATATGGTAGGATGAGTGAACAATATAATATTCGCATAGAATTATAATCAAACACATTCTTTGCCTTGTTCAAAACAAAACACTCTTGGCTACCTTATTTTTTTATGTACATTATATGTGGCTTCCATGTCATTTTCTCATCCAACATAATCCTTGGATTCCTTTGTCAATACATAATGCCACATTGTCCTTCTTTCGATTAGTAAATATCATACATTTCGTTTTTCCAAATTTAGGGATAGCTTATTGTTATTAAACCATATCTTAAGTTTACACATTTCATTTGTAATTTGGAATACAGACATTTGTATCGACAGCAAATAAAACAAATTGCAATATGTTTGACACTTCACATATATCATTAATATATATAAAATAAAAAGTATGGGCCCCAGGACCGAACCTTGAGGGACAACACATTCAATATAGTTGGCTCCACCTCAAATGTAATGTTCAGAAAATGTGTATTTTTAGGTCTTTGCTGTTGCTGTCATTTTGACCATCTAGCTAAAAGAGGGGTCAATGATCGCAAATGAATACATGGTAAAAAAGGTCTACCAATTGTCAGGCAAGAATGCACTTCTAATATGTTACACACTAGTAATACAGCCATAATATTTCCAAATAGTATTGTTCTAAACAGTGTATTACAAATACAGTGTATTTGTAGCTAATGTAGACAATAGGCAATTATATAATTGTCACCTGAAAACATATTGTTGTCTATTTTCAAGATAGCCACTTAACCAGTTAATCGCCACCCCTCTCACACTGCATGTTTGTAATTTAGAAATTAAAATGTGATGATCAATCGTATCAAATGCTTTTTTAAGTGTATTTCCTATTCCTATTGTGTAATTCCTTTCATCTACGGTTGTGGTTATTTCTTCATATATATTCATTAAGGCTAAGGCTGTTGATCGATTTGCCCTGAATCCATACTGACTCTCACTCAGAATCTAAGAATCTAAGAATCATGAATCAAGAATCTTGAAAAATTGTGAAAGCAAAGACACTGGTCTGTAGTTGGTAAAACTGTGTTTGTCCCCAGATTTAAATAGAGGAATAATAATTATTTGAAAAAATTAATAGAAATGTCCCACAGGGATAAGGTTTATCTTATCTAAGTGTGCTAGTGTTTAATAGTGTATAGGGACATAGTGTGTAATAGTGTAATATTGTCATAGGGTAGTCCTAGTATGTAATAGTGTTATATAGTGTAATATTGTGCAAATGTGTAATAATGCAATAGTGTAATAGTGTGTAATAGTGTAATAGTTTAATACATTATTTTGTTTCCTCAAACAGACATGTTCATGTAACTTGCATCAATCCAGTTTTCAGTCACCTTTTCAGTCACCTTTCAGCCAACTGTGTTGAAGATTTGTAGCATGGTCCTAGGATAAACATAAATTATAGACATCTAAAATCATGAAACAGGTCGATTTTTAGTAGATTTAATCAATAGTCAGAAGGATAATGCTATTTTAGTCAAGGGTTGAGATATATCACCCCCATGACACATCCCTATTTTGTAAGACAAACAGTTTGATGTTGTAATTTCAGTGATTAGGCTCGCTTGCCTGTATACATTTTTATCAATCTGCTTTTGGTGTATTTTTTAGGTGTTTGGTTATGTTTTTATCTGTCATTTTGATCAGGTCTAGCTAAAAGAGGGGATTTATGATCTCAAATGACTAAGGTTTACCAATTGTCATGCATGAATTTCAACTCTAACGTGTTACATAAGTAAAACAGACTATTTGCAAACAACATTGTTCTAAAACAGTGTATCTACTACAGTGTGTATTTATATTTTAGCTAAATGTAAAAAAACATGAGAACACAATCCTAGTGAATTCTGAATTTGATGTTTATTGGTTGAATAAACATAAATTATAAAACATCTAAAACCATGAAACTGACTGATGCACTTAAAACAGACATGTCAACATAGTTTTTTTTACCTGTTTGCATAATGATAAGGTATAAAAACAAAATGCTTCAATACAAATGTATTTTTTAGAAGTTTAGTAATATCAAGCCCCAAATGTATTTTCTTTAACCTGATCTAAGCTACATTATACAACTCATGTATGAATTACTTTGCAACGTCTAGTTTTTTAGCCCCCCAGAGTTTTATGCTCTCAATATTATGGATATGCATTAAATCACACACGATAGGAAATATTCAATCAACTCAAAGATGATGGTTCTAAGGTAAATAAAATGTAATTCAGTCAACATAGTTAGTGTATAGTATGGCTAACATGTATGAAAGTTGTTGATACAATATTATAATTCATAATTCAATTCAAAATAATTACCGGCGAGGTTGTTTGATTTTTGTCCCGATGATTGAAGGAAATTCATTTTTAAGAACCATTTAGCATGAAATATCTTAAAGATGTATTTTATTCATTATAACCATGAAAATAATGCAATGTTAGGTTTTACCGTGATTTTAGTGTTCACAGATAGGAATGTATCATTCACATTCAATTATCCAAATGTACTCTGAACAGACTTGTGAAGTTAGAGATAGGAATGTATTATTCACATTCAATTATCCAAATGTACTCTGAGTAAAATTTACTCTGTGAAATGTACTCTGCGAAATGTACTCTGCGAAAGTTCCCTGCAATATGCAGGGTTTTACATAGACTAGCAAAAACAATTCATATTGTTTCAGTGATGGCCTGGTTGATAGCTACATTGTCGACATGTCTTATTTTTTATTCTTATTTCAGTGTATAGTGAATCCAGGGGTATAGTGGAGCGATTATATTTTGTTTTTATAATATTTTATAATATCAAAACATGTCTTATGTTCTATAACATGTTCTTATATATCTACAAGTCTTATATAGAATGCTGTAAAAAGAGTCCTACTAATATATTTCACTTAAAAAACTTGTACAGAAAGATAAATATCTGACCCCCGGAGCCCTGTCAGAGTGTATACAGGTTCTGTACAGTATACCATATGCAAATCCCATATGGTCTAGCGGTAATGATGCCCTGCTTTCATCAGGGAGACGCGGGTTCGACTCCTGCTATGGGAATAACACTTTTTTTCTATACATAACAAATGTGTTGGTATGTTTTATTGTAACTGTTTGACTGTTTTTAGTGCAACACTACTGACACCAACATCTAAGAAGGGTCTAGGGTTATCTCCTCAACACTAGGTCGGAGATGCATTTAAGTCCTATTGATAGGTTTTTCCATACTTTTGCAAGGATATGTATGACTGTGTTGCATTCAGTTATTTTTAAATTTGGTGGACTTTATGGTATTTTATGGTTTATTTATGATTGTGATACTTCTTATTGAATTGTTTAAAGAATATGTGTTTAACCAGCGTATAGTAGGACCTTACAAATATGATTTGATCCCAACAAGTGGTGACATTTCGAAGTCTTTAAGGGATCACATTCACATAGCTGAATATAGTTAGACAACAGGATAATATTTGTATTATTACTAGGATGAACTTAAAATCATTCAAAACAATTATTACATAACAATTATTACAATGAAACGCAGATGGTTATATTATAAATGTTTTATTAAAGAATATTACAAATCATGCTGCAACCTTTTTTATCAATAATATAAGCGTGTATAACATCAATAATGTGATTAATATCTAAAGTTTCTAAACACTTATGATTTTTCAGCTTAAAAGCCGTAACATCCACTATTACGGTGTATAAACACAACAGGTGTGCTCTGTTAAAATGACCATTCATATGATCTAAAATAGTAACTAAGCCGTTTTCAGATAGAAGACTTTCATCCTCTGAGAGTGTCTCTATCATATATTGCCAATTATTTAACAAGCCTTTCTCTCTCACCAGCTTCAACATATTTTCAAAAAGCCTTAAGCGCAGGCTATTGACATTCCCGGTTACCCATCGATGTACAATTGTCCTGACAGCTCCGCGGCTGTCACTAAGGCTTTAAGAGTAGATACTTTGATTGGGAAGTGGAAGGTTTTTCTTCTAGTAGGACACAGTCTCTTAACCGTACCCCCGGTTGGGGATGGCAGTCCTGATGCTATGTTGGTTACATCAACGATAGGTATTTCTTCGGGGTCAGGATGGAATACATCAGATTCTGATGTAGGAGGGGTGTAGCAGGGGCTATTAGGAGGGGTGTAGCAGGGGCTATTAGGAGGGACATCCATATGCCTGACGGGGTTTGGCGGTGATGAAACCGGCGACAAAGTCTCCCAAGGACCCGTGTACCAGGGGCTATTAGGATTCGTACACCTGACGGGGTTTGACGGTGGTGAATCCGGCGATGAAGTCTCCCAAATCGTTGAAAGAGGGCTGTATCTAGTCCTAAAGCTGTCTAGGAGGCTTTGCAATGAAGGAGTTTTAGTTGAACCATACAGGGGTAAGGGTAATGTCTCAACTTCCTCGTCTGGAGCGTATAGTGGAGACAGGCTATCTAGTGTATCCGAGGCATGCTTAGAAGGATCAGCCTCATACCAAACAAAGTTTGATCGCGTTGAAGGAGGGTCCATGAATCTATAACCGCCAGCGGGTATTGTCTCAACATCGTCAGGCGTGTTTAGTGGAGACAGGCTATCTAATGTATCCAATGCAGAGTTAGCAGGATCAGCCTCATGTGCCACATACAAAGCCATGATTGCTATCTAAAACTACAAATGCACTGTAAGTCTTTTTAAAGGAGGATTTAGGGTTGACACGCCCCCTCCGGCGCCCCCTCGATGGGTCAATCGTACTCCAGGTCCCCTGATTCGCTCTGTAAGAGCCGTCTAGCCTCGAACACCTCTTGAAGGACCTCCCCGCATGTCTGGAGACATTGCAGCCATTTGGTTACCGGAAGTGAGAAGATGAAATACTCAAGAGTTGAATTATACCGCCTGGAGATGGCTAGATCAGGCTCTACATCAAGTGTCGGAGTACTTTTTATAGATATCCTAGCCACGTAATGCACATACCCGTACCCTAGCCGGCTATGGCCTATTAACAGAGTGATTAGCTGTCCGCCCTTAAGCGTTTTACCCACTAATCCATCCATAGACTTAAAAGAAGCCTTTTTCATTGCCCAAAATTCCGTCTCCTTTAGATACATCTCAGGCCTGCTTGCAAAGCCCTGGAAATCCTCCACGGTCATCTTGTAGAACAGTATTCTCTCAGCTCTAGCATCGTATTCAAATCCTAGGACACCCCCTAGGACCGGGCATAGTTCGTTAAAGATCTCTCTACCATATCTGCAAGGTGCAAGTAACATGGTTTTAATCCTGGTAGCTCTGTCCGTAACATGGCCAACCGTTGTAACTAGACTGCTCGCCATTTTATTTTTTAGGGTCTCTCTAAGAGGTAACTCTCTAAATATATAGGTTTCTATCCTACACATCTATAGCGTCATACAGACCCGTCCGCAGGTTCATCCCCACCCCCATACAGAAATACACACCCTATATCACCTGTTGTTTAAAGTATCAGGATCGTAGCATAGGAAATGGGGAATTTCTTCAGTAGGACTACCAGCTGTATTACGACCTCTATAAACTATGATATCGCATTGCTTTTAAAGCATGCTATAGCTAATAAAGTCAACGATGCCCACTTGTACACTGTAAACGGGAATGTCAATAGCCTGCGCTTAAGGCTTTTTGAAAATATGTTGAAGCTGGTGAGAGAGAAAGGCTTGTTAAATAATTGGCAATATATGATAGAGACACTCTCAGAGGATGAAAGTCTTCTATCTGAAAACGGCTTAGTTACTATTTTAGATCATATGAATGGTCATTTTAACAGAGCACACCTGTTGTGTTTATACACCGTAATAGTGGATGTTACGGCTTTTAAGCTGAAAAATCATAAGTGTTTAGAAACTTTAGATATTAATCACATTATTGATGTTATACACGCTTATATTATTGATAAAAAAGGTTGCAGCATGATTTGTAATATTCTTTAATAAAACATTTATAATATAACCATCTGCGTTTCATTGTAATAATTGTTATGTAATAATTGTTTTGAATGATTTTAAGTTCATCCTAGTAATAATACAAATATTATCCTGTTGTCTAACTATATTCAGCTATGTGAATGTGATCCCTTAAAGACTTCGAAATGTCACCACTTGTTGGGATCAAATCATATTTGTAAGGTCCTACTATACGCTGGTTAAACACATATTCTTTAAACAATTCAATAAGAAGTATCACAATCATAAATAAACCATAAAATACCATAAAGTCCACCAAATTTAAAAATAACTGAATGCAACACAGTCATACATATCCTTGCAAAAGTATGGAAAAACCTATCAATAGGACTTAAATGCATCTCCGACCTAGTGTTGAGGAGATAACCCTAGACCCTTCTTAGATGTTGGTGTCAGTAGTGTTGCACTAAAAACAGTCAAACAGTTACAATAAAACATACCAACACATTTGTTATGTATAGAAAAAAAGTGTTATTCCCATAGCAGGAGTCGAACCCGCGTCTCCCTGATGAAAGCAGGGCATCATTACCGCTAGACCATATGGGATTTGCATATGGTATACTGTACAGAACCTGTATACACTCTGACAGGGCTCCGGGGGTCAGATATTTATCTTTCTGTACAAGTTTTTTAAGTGAAATATATTAGTAGGACTCTTTTTACAGCATTCTATATAAGACTTGTAGATATATAAGAACATGTTATAGAACATAAGACATGTTTTGATATTATAAAATATTATAAAAACAAAATATAATCGCTCCACTATACCCCTGGATTCACTATACACTGAAATAAGAATAAAAAATAAGACATGTCGACAATGTAGCTATCAACCAGGCCATCACTGAAACAATATGAATTGTTTTTGCTAGTCTATGTAAAACCCTGCATATTGCAGGGAACTTTCGCAGAGTACATTTCGCAGAGTACATTTCACAGAGTAAATTTTACTCAGAGTACATTTGGATAATTGAATGTGAATAATACATTCCTATCTCTAACTTCACAAGTCTGTTCAGAGTACATTTGGATAATTGAATGTGAATGATACATTCCTATTTGTGAACACTAAAATCACGGTAAAACCTAACATTGCATTATTTTCATGGTTATAATGAATAAAATACATCTTTAAGATATTTCATGCTAAATGGTTCTTAAAAATGAATTTCCTTCAATCATCGGGACAAAAATCAAACAACCTCGCCGGTAATTATTTTGAATTGAATTATGAATTATAATATTGTATCAACAACTTTCATACATGTTAGCCATACTATACACTAACTATGTTGACTGAATTACATTTTATTTACCTTAGAACCATCATCTTTGAGTTGATTGAATATTTCCTATCGTGTGTGATTTAATGCATATCCATAATATTGAGAGCATAAAACTCTGGGGGGCTAAAAAACTAGACGTTGCAAAGTAATTCATACATGAGTTGTATAATGTAGCTTAGATCAGGTTAAAGAAAATACATTTGGGGCTTGATATTACTAAACTTCTAAAAAATACATTTGTATTGAAGCATTTTGTTTTTATACCTTATCATTATGCAAACAGGTAAAAAAAACTATGTTGACATGTCTGTTTTAAGTGCATCAGTCAGTTTCATGGTTTTAGATGTTTTATAATTTATGTTTATTCAACCAATAAACATCAAATTCAGAATTCACTAGGATTGTGTTCTCATGTTTTTTTACATTTAGCTAAAATATAAATACACACTGTAGTAGATACACTGTTTTAGAACAATGTTGTTTGCAAATAGTCTGTTTTACTTATGTAACACGTTAGAGTTGAAATTCATGCATGACAATTGGTAAACCTTAGTCATTTGAGATCATAAATCCCCTCTTTTAGCTAGACCTGATCAAAATGACAGATAAAAACATAACCAAACACCTAAAAAATACACCAAAAGCAGATTGATAAAAATGTATACAGGCAAGCGAGCCTAATCACTGAAATTACAACATCAAACTGTTTGTCTTACAAAATAGGGATGTGTCATGGGGGTGATATATCTCAACCCTTGACTAAAATAGCATTATCCTTCTGACTATTGATTAAATCTACTAAAAATCGACCTGTTTCATGATTTTAGATGTCTATAATTTATGTTTATCCTAGGACCATGCTACAAATCTTCAACACAGTTGGCTGAAAGGTGACTGAAAAGGTGACTGAAAACTGGATTGATGCAAGTTACATGAACATGTCTGTTTGAGGAAACAAAATAATGTATTAAACTATTACACTATTACACACTATTACACTATTGCATTATTACACATTTGCACAATATTACACTATATAACACTATTACATACTAGGACTACCCTATGACAATATTACACTATTACACACTATGTCCCTATACACTATTAAACACTAGCACACTTAGATAAGATAAACCTTATCCCTGTGGGAAATTTCTATTAATTTTTTCAAATAATTATTATTCCTCTATTTAAATCTGGGGACAAACACAGTTTTACCAACTATGAATGAATGAATGAAAAACTTTATTTAACAGATTGCAGAATGGGTACAATACAGTACGGCTCAATACATACAATTGTTAAGGGGATGCAGACCTGAGAAAGACGTTTGTCTTGTTTCCATCAGGGTCCCCCATTTTCAATTCATATAGTACAGACCAGTGTCTTTGCTTTCACAATTTTTCAAGATTCTTGATTCATGATTCTTAGATTCTTAGATTCTGAGTGAGAGTCAGTATGGATTCAGGGCAAATCGATCAACAGCCTTAGCCTTAATGAATATATATGAAGAAATAACCACAACCGTAGATGAAAGGAATTACACAATAGGAATAGGAAATACACTTAAAAAAGCATTTGATACGATTGATCATCACATTTTAATTTCTAAATTACAAACATGCAGTGTGAGAGGGGTGGCGATTAACTGGTTAAGTGGCTATCTTGAAAATAGACAACAATATGTTTTCAGGTGACAATTATATAATTGCCTATTGTCTACATTAGCTACAAATACACTGTATTTGTAATACACTGTTTAGAACAATACTATTTGGAAATATTATGGCTGTATTACTAGTGTGTAACATATTAGAAGTGCATTCTTGCCTGACAATTGGTAGACCTTTTTTTACCATGTATTCATTTGCGATCATTGACCCCTCTTTTAGCTAGATGGTCAAAATGACAGCAACAGCAAAGACCTAAAAATACACATTTTCTGAACATTACATTTGAGGTGGAGCCAACTATATTGAATGTGTTGTCCCTCAAGGTTCGGTCCTGGGGCCCATACTTTTTATTTTATATATATTAATGATATATGTGAAGTGTCAAACATATTGCAATTTGTTTTATTTGCTGTCGATACAAATGTCTGTATTCCAAATTACAAATGAAATGTGTAAACTTAAGATATGGTTTAATAACAATAAGCTATCCCTAAATTTGGAAAAACGAAATGTATGATATTTACTAATCGAAAGAAGGACAATGTGGCATTATGTATTGACAAAGGAATCCAAGGATTATGTTGGATGAGAAAATGACATGGAAGCCACATATAATGTACATAAAAAAATAAGGTAGCCAAGAGTGTTTTGTTTTGAACAAGGCAAAGAATGTGTTTGATTATAATTCTATGCGAATATTATATTGTTCACTCATCCTACCATATTTGAGTTACTGTGTGGAAGTGTGGGGTAACACGTATGAAAGCAACATAAAGCCCTTATTTATATTACAGAAGAGAGCAGTAAGAATAGTTCACAATGTAGATTCAAGAGAACATACCAATGAATTATGTATTAAATCCAAACTATTGAAACTTAAAGAGTTAGCTGTAATACAGACTTTATTAGTTTTGTTTAGAGTAAATGCAGAGTATTACAAGCAAATATACAGAGGTTGTTTGGTCCCTAATCTTTCACACCTCCTTGCAGCATTTTGACACCTAACACCCCCCCTCTTCACACCCAGATCCTCAAAAAGATAGATATTTACAGCACTTTATATTTTCGCCCCAACTCTAATCTATCATGTCTTTAACTTTTATACCTAATCATATATTGATTGATTGATTGAAAAGTTTATTAACAGATTGGAGAATGGGTACAGTTTCAAAGTTTTTTATTTTGAATAAGGCCTTTTCCCCACACTCTGTGCTATTTCAGGTTACTGTGACATTAAAAGAGGGGTTAGATGTGCATGTTGGTAAGGGAAGTTGACCTGAAAATGCAGGCTTAGCATTGCTACAGTGTATGGACATTCAGGCCTTGAGGCGATCTATATCCAAAATAAGTCTTAATTAAAGATGGTTGAAACAGTTAAAACAGCTTGGACAGATATTTTCAGGACTGTTTTCACAAACAGTGTTGTATTTGTAAATCTGCTATGTCCTAAATGTCTGGATGTATTGAAAAAAGGGGGACTCTGATGTAAACAAGACATAAGTCTTATGATCTGTAGCCTTTTAATTTTAGTTTTACGAAATAAGAAAATAAGAATTACCACCCAAACTGTCAATTAGTTGGTATTACTTTTACATTTAGTCAATTAGTTGACGTTTTTATCCAAATTATAATTATAATACATCTCTGTCAGCGGTGTAACAATATTCATCAAAGTGTTGTATGTTATAGTGTAGGTTAGTTTATTAGGACATAATGCATGTTTATGGGAAATCTTTTAAAATATGTGTGAAAACATTGTGTGAACTAAAATATGCTATGAGTATAATGTTGTACATTACTTGTACATGTTACAAAAGATATAAACCATTTGAATGATGACTGTAAATGTGTATTGAGTTGTCCCCTAATCTTCAAGCCTCCCATGCTGTGTTTTAACACCTAAGAGGGCCCTGTTCACACCCCGATCAGAGACACACACCTCACAGACACACATAGATCTTTTCTGTACTTTATATTTTTAGCCCAACTCTTTTAATAATAACTCTAAAATAATTAATGTGCATAATATAAAACACCTGTATTAACGAAATATTCAAACCCTAGACCCTTGCATGCTAATGTAATGGTGCACTTTTAATTTTTTACATTTGTAATTTTCTTTTTGCTTAAACACAAGTGTATAAAGATTATGTCTTTATCCATGAAACTAATATACATACATACATTTGTAATTTGGAATACAAAAAAATGTATTTTACATTTATTTAGACTTTTGCTTAAACACATTAGACACATTACATTTGTAATTTGGAATACACTTATCTAAAGATTGTGACAATTGGCATCTGGCATTAAGAAAACACACACAGACACCTTGGGGGGACGGTGTGGTCTACAGAAACGGGAAGTCGCAGAGTCATAAATCTGCTTTTGGCAGATGGTTTTGAGTCATCTCATTGGTCCTAGTCATTCTCCAGCCTCGTATGACATCTACGGGGTTTGTCACCATCAGAATTTTCAGAGAAGCTGCAGTTAGACAGAGGGAGAAATATTCAGTCTACTGAGAGACATTTGAGAGAACACACAGCCTACAGAGTGGAGACACACACCAACAGCAAACAGACAGAGAGAGGGTATTTCTTAAGATACAAACATCATTTGAAATAAATGCACTTTCTGAAGATACACTCACCATTTGAAATAAATGCACTTTCTGAAGATACACTCACCATTTGAAATAAATGCACTTTCTGAAGATACACTCACCATTTGAAATAAATGCACTTTCTGAAGATACACAAATTCTTAAGACTTTGGAATACACATAATGTATTCAACCTTGTAAAACTTAATTGTGAAGATATATTCTGAAAACGTTTGGAAATACAGAAATACATATTGTGAAAACCATGGAATACATACAATCTGAAAATAAAAAAAACGTTTGAATCTAAAATTTTTTTGAATCTTTTATTTTGAAAGATTTTTTTTTTGAAAAAAAAGTAAAACTTTTATTTTGAAAACCGGATGTCCCTCCCTCAAAACCGGATGTCCCGCCTCCTTACATCCTAGACCAATCAGAGAAGCCCTAGGGGTCATAAATCATCTAAAAAAGGGGGCGTGGCTACAATCCATCAAACTTTGATATATGCCCTTATAAGGTATGACATACACATAAGTCCCGCCCCTTAAACCTCTCGGCCAATCAGAACGCTCCAAATTCCAAAAAGGGGCGTGGCTACAATCAATCAAACTAAAAGGGTGTGTTTTGCATAAGTTGACACATGCCGTATCCTACTTCTCTCTCTCCCTGAGTCTCTTCCTTTCAAAAGACTACACTCACTTTTGGATGTGCCACTTCCTCCTGTCAATATGTGCCGGTTTCCGACTCAATACCCTGAGATTTCTATAATCTTATATTTCACTAATAACAGTTAAAATAATTGGTAAACAAACGTAATGCTGAAAATATACACTTTTACTGTATATCTCGGGCTTAAGAGGTTAACCCTGTGAGGCCCAAATTAAAAAGACATTAGCAACTTCAGAGGCCAGAGTGTGGGACATATAAACACATTTACTATCAGGGGTGGCTACGTGGCGTAGTGGGCAAGGCGCTCGCCACGAAATGCTGGAGACGCTGGGCTCGTCAGTTCGAGCCCAGCGCTCCACATTTGCTTTCAGTTTAGCTGGTCGTCCGTACTAATACACATTGGCCGTATTAGGGGGTGGGAAACTGATGGGTGGGGATCGGGCGTTGTGGACAGCGACTCCTACAGGTCGGTTGGTGCGCCTGCGCAGTAGAATCAGGAAGTGTCGGGGGCAGCGTGAGCCTCCCACGTGTTACTCCTCGCCACTGAGAGATCGAGCTGCGCAGGTGAAAAGATGCGACTGCTGTTACCTCAAGTACCGGAGGGGACTTGTGCTATGTATGACTTAGTCCACATTGCAGCCGGCTTGTGGGAGGCAAGAAACAGCGTCCGTGACAGGGGAGGGTTGAATTGGATGATACGAAATTGGGATGGGAGAAAATATAGAAAATGGGAGAAAAAGTGGATAAAAAAAAAAAACACATTTACTATCAAATAGCATTGTGAGGCTGAACAACAGGACCAATTGACTATACATGTGCTTAAAATTTTTTAAATAAACATAATTTTTTTAAATGGCTAAAAGTGATTTTGTAATTTTGCAACCTTGGGTCTCACAGGGTACTTTTAACACTATGGCCGCCAAGGACGCCTTACCTCGTCATTCCCCGCCATGCTAATTCTGCCAATGACGCCGTAACACGTCATTGAGATCAATATTTCAAAAATCTGTGATCGCAATCATATTTCTCTGGCAGAGACTTGAGATCTACTGTTGATCCCCTCTCAACTCTCCAACGGTTCAAGAGCGCCATCTGGTGGCCGATCGGCGGATCGCCCAAACCGGAAACCGGAAACAGAAACTGGTGCTCATCCAAAATCGGTCCGACCACTCGCTATAGGTCCCGAGACTCGGGCTCGACACAATGGATAGAGATCCGTTACCAATAACTCGATAAACAACATGATTTGGACGTATATACTATTATACAACCTGGAGATGGATTGCATATTTCAACATCCCATAATAGGAATATTTTTGCTCCACGCTCATCGCCCAACGGCCCGAGGAGACTGGGGTAAGATTCAGCGTTTTTTTTTACCGTGTTCGATACAAACTGCTCTAATGATCATATCACCCACACTAGATGAATCATCTAAAGTTGGCCACGGAATTATAAACGACCCCCCCCCCATCCGGTCAACATCAGATGATAAGTAGTAACTTCTAGAAGCACGTCCATTTGAAATTTTTTATCTCGCGCCGATCGCTATCGAACTGTATTTGATCATCAATATAATGCATTTAGGGCTATAAATCACGTTCTGCAGAATGCTGCAGAAAACGATAAAAACATATTTATACTTTAGACCGTATTTTAATATGAATATGTGAATGAAAAAGTATAACGTTGCTACATCCTGAACAATAGATAATTGACGTTGAATGGGCCATAGTAATGTCAATTTAGCATTACAATTTAAAAAGTTATAGCCCTGCAAAGAAGGGGAACTTCTCCATAGACCAATAGAGCTGGCAGAGGATGGTATAATGATGTACATAAGCCTGGCAAAGAAAGTGTTAACCCTGTGAGGCCCAAATAAAAAAGACATTAGCAACTTCAGAGGCCAGAGGGTGAGACCTACATGTATAAACACATGAAGGGTGCCGTGACTGAAAAAAAAGGTTGAGAAACGCTGGTATATGGTGTGGCTCTTTGTGGTACCACAGTAATTTTTGTGGCTCTTAGTCTCTGACTGGTTGGCCACCCCTGCAATAGACTAACATTACACCTCTGTGATTTAAATGTGTCCTTACCTTAGACTCGAGGGTTGGATGCCGTTCCCTGTTGGTCAGTCTGTCTGTTCTCTATCTTCTGTTGTGTTTAACGTTATCCTCTTCAAATAGTGCAGCATGTTTGCGAGTGCTCCCTTGACTGAGAGTATGGCCAGTACCGCGGCAACTTTTATTAAACATTCTATTAAACATTCTGATATTTTCGCTAGTACTCAGAAGATGCGCACGGTCCCACCGTTTGTCCGGGACAACTAATGTTGACGTACAGAGATTCAGAGTTTACAGTGTGACACTGCAAGACAGGAACTGTCTGTATCAGATGGAATAACGTTACTATTAGTTTGGGGAATATATATATCTTTTTACTTGTCTGTTCGGACAAGTTAAAGCTGTATTATGCTTGTCCGACCATTTTTTTTTTACTTGTCCCGGACAATCGGACAACCCTTAATGTCAAGCCCTGGCTGCCACTTCTTCGGTTTAGCACAGAGAACAGGCCACAGGTCCTTGTCATTGATGGTGCTGTTTACCACAGCTGCCTCGAGTATCGTATCCAGAAATGTGTCATCCTCACAGATCTGGTACAGATTAGTAACCCGAGCTTCTAACTCCATGATTTTCTCTTTGAAGTTGAGACAACTAAATCAAATCAAATCAAATCAAATTTATTTATAAGGCCCGACAACACACGTTAATGTCCCCATGGGCCGTACAGGTCTTCTTTAAACAAGTCAAGAAGAAAACATAACAATAAGTCAAGAACAGAACAAGAACACCATAAGGTCCAAACATTTTTAGATGAATGCAAAAAAATTAAATTAAATTAAAGAATGCAAGCACTCCCAGACATACCCCACGCGAAGGTAAGGAAAAACTCACTAAAACCTAACCATAGGGAAAAAAGCTCCACAGGCAGTGTGGAGGAGAGAAACCTTAGAAGGGCCATTCAAGGGGGGATAGTAGTGTTGCAGACGGACAGTTGGTAAGCATGCACTCGTGTGTAGTGAAACACAGATGAGTGCATGCAATAGCAACTGAACATTTTGAAAGATTAAAGATAGAGCTGATAGCGGATCTATTTGAGGCACAGGGGCGGCGCAAAGAGAGTCACGTCCTCCCCGTCTTAGTCACGGGACATTCAACACTCCGGTCATTGCTCAGGGACAGCCGGAGACAGGGAGATAGGGGGCGGCGCAGAGAGGGTCGCGAACTCCCCGGCGGCGCAGAGAGGGTCGCGAACTCCCCGACATCATCGCGGGACGTCCGGCACTCCGGTCACCACTACGAGACCTCCGGAGACAGGGGGGCACGCAGAGGGGGTCGCAACATCACGGGATGTCCGACACTCCGGTCAGCACTCCAGGACAGCAAGTTATAGGGGGACAGGGAGACGGGACAGGCGTTAGACAGCTCATGTGATTGTAGTGGGCGGACATAGCAATAGATACAAGTGGTAAGCATATTATGTGAATGGAGTAGATATATGAAGTAAGCATATTATGTGAATAGAATAGAAGTACTTAACCCAGCAATGAACTAATACAGTCTGCCAGATACTGTGTGTGTATGTCGTCATTTTGCCTTATTTCTCTGGTCTCTTCACTGAACTAAACTGAAGCTAAGCTAGGGACTTTGAAGCTGTTGGTTGTTGTGGGCCTTGTTGTCTTTCGCTAGTCACTTCACAACCGGGGTCTAGGGTAGTCTCTTTATGAAATAATCCTTGCCTTCAGCAGTGCAATCCTCTCTCCAGGTGCCGACACAGTCATTTGTGTTTAGCTGACAAGACAGAGACTCCCTTCACCTCTCTTTGTCTCCCTTCATCTCGCTAGTCCTCCCACAGAGAGATCCTGCTACGCTAGTCCTTTCGACGATGCACTGCGGTCATAAATCTGAGTAATATAGATTAAGGGTTCTAGAGAAGTACCATCATACGAACTGGAACTTAACATACTGAGTATTTAGAATTGAAGGGTTATAATTAATCATTAATTATAACGTTATGGTAGCGATAGGGCAGAGCGATAGAAAAAAGCAGCCGAAAGCAGGAAGTAGGTACTGTATATGAAATGTGGTCTTATCTTGACAATTAGGCTACCATTTGTTTTAACAGTGGTCTTCTTTGTTTACACCTGTCACCAAGGTATCACAACCAATCTGACAATGATATATTTTGTTGAAAATTGTCCTTGTAATATGTAGCAGTACCCTAACCCTATCTTTTTAAACAAGAATTTGTCTGTTGTCAAGGCAGAAAACCAATGATCTGTTGAACATTACAGATCACGATTTGATAGTCTTAACAATGGCATAGCAGTCAGTGCTGAAATCGAATCATGACCTTAAAATCGAAAGTCAAATTGAAACGTGGATTTGGAGTATTGTGACGCGCTTTCTTCATTTAATTTCAAACCTTTATTTAAACTCAAAAGGCAACTGAGGTTTCCCTTATTTACAGTCACGTCGAGTGTATATACAGAGTTAAGCAAAAAAAAGGCATACAAAATCACACAACATATACAATCATAACAATTAGACACGTAAGGATAACAATAAATTAAAACATGCACAACCTGATTGACAATGGTTGGAGATAATGGTTTCAAACTCTGCAACAGAGGGGAGAATCTCAAGCTTTAAGGACTGTTCTGTTGGAGTTCATTCCCTGAGCTAGAGGGGCATCATAGCAAAATGCAGATTTATCCTGTTCAGAGCAAACTCAAGGGACCCTAAGGACCAGCCAGTCACTAGAACGGGTTCCATAGGTACCAAAATTCCATTCCAATAATGATGTAGTATAAGAAGGTAACTTACCAATAAGGGCCTTAAAAATGAACAAATACCAGTGTTTGTTGCGCCTCTCCATCAGCGAGGACCAACCAACCTTCTCAGGACACAGTCATGAGTGTCGTATCTATCATTACTAGTCATGAATCTGAGGGCAGAGTGATATACAAAGTCCATGGATTTCAGGGTTGATGCCGCAGCATGCCTATAAGTTACATCACCACAGTCCAAGACTGATAAGAAAACTGCTTTGACAACTCTCTTCCTACTAATCAAAGGAAAGCTGGTTATGTTTCTGTATAGGAAGCACATTTTCTGTCGCAACTTGGAGGCAAGGTTGTCCACATGGAATTTTAATGTAAATGTATCATCAAGCCACACCAAGATATTTATATTCAGTGACTCTTATCAATGTTAGAACCACTTTCGGTAGATATGTGTAAACCATCATATTCAATGTTTCTGGCTCTAGAAAACAGCATACATTTAGTTTTACTAGCATTACTAGCAAATGATATTATTTCAGCATTAGATATGAAGAAACATTGTGCTGCCCTCTTTGTTGATTTATCAAAAGCCTTTGATACAGTTGATCACTACTTACTTCTAAAGAAACTATCTAACATTGGGTTGGATGATAATGCCTGTGTCTGGTTTCAGGATTATCTATCTTCTAGGCGGCAGTGTGTGAAGTTAGGTCAAGTCCAATCTGAATTCTTGGCCATGACTAACGGTGTGCCACACGGTTCAGTTTTGGGTCCTGTCCTTTTTACAATTTATATTAATGATATTGTTTCTTCTTTTCTTTGTATGGATGTCATACCCATTTGTATGCTAATGTGATGACACAATTGTGTACTGTATTACTGACTCTGTACAGTTGGCCATTGAGAAATTGCAACATTCCTTTTATGCTCTATGCCCTTGCTAGTCTTAAATAGGTTCTTAATACTAGTAAGACAAAGTTTATGTTGTTTTCAAGAGCCAGAAATATTAACGTTGCTGATGTGCGTATATGTACAGTCAGTGGCTCTTGTATAGAGAGTCACTGAGTATAAATATCTTGGCCTGTGGCTTGATGAGAAATGTACATTTAAGTTCCATGTGGACAATCTTGCCTCTAAACTGCGACAGAAAATGGGTTTCCTGTACAGAAACAGATCCAATTTTCCTCTATTTAGTAGGAAAATAATTGTTGAATCAGTCTTATCAGTTTTGGATTATGGTGATGTAATTTATAGGCATGCTGCGGCATCAACTCTTAAACCTCTGGATTCTGCATACTGTATCACTCGGCTCTTAGGTTTATTACTGGTGACATATGATACTCACCATTGTGTCCTGTATGATAGGATGGGTTGGCCTTCTCTTACAGAAAGGCGCAACAAACACTGGTATTTTTTTTAAAGCCCTTATTGGTAAACAACCTGTTTATATCTCTTCACTGTTAGATTGGAATATTGGATCCTATTCAACTCGATCGAATGACTGGATGGTTCTTAGGGTCCCTCAAGTTTGTTCTGATCTAGGGAAGTCAGCTTTTTCCTTTGATGCCTCTAACTCATGGAATGTCCTCCAACTCTCTCTGAAATTGGAGGTTCTCCCTTCCCTTGGTATGTTTAAACGTATGATTTCAGACCATTGTGTGACTACCTGTAACTGTTTTAGCTGATCTATTTTTTGTATCCACTTTTTCTCCTTATTTTTCTCCCATCCCAATTTCGTATTGCCAATTCTCCCCTCCCCTGTCTTGAACGTTGCTAGACTATGCCTCCCATTGGTCGGCTGTAGTGAGGATAGAAGCCTTGCATCACGTGTCCCCTCCGGTACACGAGGAGGCAGCCTGTCGCATCTTTTCACCAGACAGCGCAGACTCTCAGTGGCGAGGAGTAACGCGTTGGAGGCTCACGCTGCCCCCGATACTTCCTGTCTCTGCTGTGCAGGCGTCACCCAACCGACCTGTAGGAGTCGCTGTCCACAATGTCCAATCCCCACCCATCGACTTCCACCCGCTACCTCTGTCAATTGAGATAGTATGACGACTGGCCCAAGCCGCAGGCAATGCTGACACCGGGATTTGGGACCGGAGTCTCTTGCATTGTTGACGAGCGCAATCTCCGCTACGCCACCTTGTTTTAGCTGATCTTTTAAAATTGTTTTAAACGTTTTTTATTTTTAATCTGGTGTTTAATTTTCTGTGAATATTGCTTGTATTATGTACTGTTTACATGTTGTACAATCGTCGTTTCTGTAAATGAGGGAAACCTCAGAAGCTTACGATTTTAAAAAAAAGTTTAAATGAAAAAAATTAAGAACCTTACAAATAATTAAAGTTTAATAACAAATAATAATTTATGCATATGTATTGGGAATGTCCCCCTGTTAAGATATTCTGGGAAGAAGTAACCACACAATTATCAGAACTTTTGTTTCTGACCATACCTGTACTGCCTTCGGTATTGTTGCTGAATGATGTCTCTCAGTTATCACACTCAGTACATGTTAAGAGGCTAATCTTGTCCGGTCTTACGGCTGCCAAAAAGCTAATAGCATCACGCTGGATTCAACCGGATAAAATGTGCCTGAAGGTATGGATTCTTACCTATCTAGATGTGATTTATTTAGAGATATCTACCGCACAAATTATATGTGTCAATGAAGCCAACATAGCAACTTGGTCAGATATGGTGGAGAAGATAAAGCACAGCATTTGAATTTGTAATCATTGGTGTTAAACGAAATGGTGGTTACTGTCCAAGGGGGGTCCTGAGGGGGGTGGGGGGGTGGGGGGGAAGGAGAAAGGAAGGGTGCAGAAGAGCTAGCAAGAGCATTTGTATGTATTGTAGTGTATCGTAATTATTATGTATATGTATATCCTTTAATCTACATTTATTTTGATTTAAATACTGGACTATCATAGTCCTATGATTTATTGTGGATTTTTACTTTTAATGTTTGTGTGTCTAGTTTTATGTCATGTCAAAAAAATTCTCTTCGGATCAAATAACAAACTCAGCAAGGCAAACGACTTCTCTGTTACAGTGGGTGACAATATTGTCACAAGGAAAGATGAAATTACATACCTGGGGTCCATCCTAGAGGCAAATCTTTCCTGTGACAAAATGGCAAACAATGTAATCAAAAAAGTCAACCAACGAACAAGATTCTTGTACCGGATCTCTTTGGTAAACAAGAATACCCTGAATACTCTAGCAGGAGCACTCATTCAAGGGTACTACGACTATGCATGCACCTCGTGGTACCAAAGCACCTCAAAGGCACTAAAAACAAGACTACAAACATCACAAAACAAACTGGTCAGACTACTGCTTGACCTTACTCCTAAAACACACCTCACCCCTGCCCATATTGACAACCTAGGAGGGCTTAGAGTAGACGACAGAGTACAACAACTTGCAATGGGCCTGGTCTACAAGATACACTACACCACTAAGGTACCATGTACATGTCGAGGTACTTCCCAAAGGTCAGTGAATACCACAACCACTAGGGGTGCACCGATGTATCGGTCGGGTATCGGTATCGGCCGATAAGTGCCTTGTTGACTGCAATCGGCCTATCGGCCGATAAGCTCAAATGTGCCGATGGCAGTAGCCGATAAATATCCATCAATTTGTGTAGCGTCAAAAGACAAAAAAAAGTTCACTCGCGACCTACCTGCACAACGCCGTCCCCAGTCCCCCACACACACACACACAAGCTACTGCATCAAAGTTACTACTTATGATTAACAAGGCATTCGTTTTGTGGCATTAACGTTATATAGTTCGTGTTACACGTTCAATAACATCAGCAAATTATTATTTACCCGAACATAGCAAGTAAGCAAGGCATTACTCCGTTCATAGCTCAGTTCCATTCCGTTGCTCATTCCGTACCCATTCTGCAATCTGTTAATAAAGTTTTCAATCAGACAAATGTATAGAAAGGCTTTGTTTTATTATAACATTCGTTGCAGTAAAATCATTATGTCTCGTTTGGTCATTCTGGGGAGCGCTGGTCGGCGGGCAGCTAACGTATTAGCTTCGGACGGTAAGTTTGTTGTTGTTATGGTTTGTAACCGACCCCAATCGCACAACACAAGACAGGTATGAGAGTAAGCCAAAACAGGGCAAATATTTATTATAGAACAAAAAGCGGCACAGTCCCTTTAAGGGAGAACACAAAAACACTAGAGTCAAAGAAATATTGAAAATGCGGCACTGTGCCTTTAAGAGGCGAACAGGCTAAGGGACTAAGGCTAAGGGACAGGGCCAGGGCTAAATGTCAAGGACCAGGACCAGGGGCACTGGAGAGGGGGACAGGGACAGAGGCCCGGAGAGGTGGGCTCGAGACAGGGACAGAGAACAGGGTTAAGGCCTTGGACAGGGCGAGGGCCAGAGCTGCTTACAGGGATGAGGACAGTGTTCCGACGGCGGAGGCCTGGCACGGGGACAGGGGCCCGACGGCGGAGGCCTGGCACGGGAACAGGGGCCCGACGGCCTGGCACGGGGACAGGGGCCAGACGGCGGGGCCTGGCATGGGGACAGGGGCCCGACGGCGGAGGCCTGGCACGAGGACAGGGGCCCGACAGCGGGGGCCTGGCACGGGGGCAGGGGCCCGACAGCGGGGGCCTGGCACGGAGATCCTCCTCCTCCTCCTCAGATGTCCCACTCCAGGCAAACGGCGACAGGTGGTGATGGCTGGGCCGTCGTCTCACGCCGGAGACGCGGCAGGTGATGGTGACGTACAGAATGGTAACGTCCAGAACTCCATGAACACTGAACACAGATACAGATACAGAGTCCAGAACACAGAGTCCAGAACACAGAGTCCAGAGTCCAGAACACAGAACGACCCGACAAGGACTGGAGGGGAGCCTGCAACCTAAGTACTCTTCCCGAGCAGATTGCAAACTCCCAACAGGTGCGTGAAGGTAGAGGAACAAGAAAGTCCAAGGGTGGGGGCTGGTGAAGAGAGTAGGACACAGGGAAAAGTTCTCGCAAGGGTGGGGGCTGGTGAGGTGAGGAGACAGGGAATTAAAGGTCCAGGGAACAGGCGAATCCTCACAGTTGTGCTCTCGCAAGCAGATCAATGGCGGCATTGCCGGAAGTAAAAAACGAATAAACGCGTGCCGATTGGTGGTAAGAACAGCAGGAGGTGGGTGCTAGCGGTGTGACGTAATTGGCAGATTCGACTGTCAATAAAGATTGTTCTGTTGCAGTCACCATGCATTGCTTTGGTTGAGAGAGATGGTGCTCTCTCTTATTAAAACTCATAAGTCATAAACAAGTCTTGAGCAAGACAAGAAGTTAGTCTGTAAGGTTATGAAAGCCAGTGAGTATATTAAAAAAAAAAGTTTGGGAACCGCTGCTCTAAATGTTTTGATGAATTGAAAATGGAGGACCCTTATGTAAACAAGCTGAAAGTATTTGGCTGGTCTTCATCCTCCAGTCTTATAGTCTTAGCAGTTGTATTAAGCTGTACTGTATTGTACCCATTCTGCAATCGGTTAATAAAGTTTTCAATCAATCAGACAAATCATGTATAGAAAAGCTTTCCTTATATTATAACATTCTTTCATATAACAAAACAATATATTGTTTTTAAGAAAACGTTTTAGCCATATGCTTGACTTTTAGGCATGTCAACAAATAAAATAATAATAAAATGAATAAATAAAATATTAAATAAATAATACACGTCTCTCTTTTTGTGTTACACCAAATTATGCTCACTGAGAACATATGCCTCTTTACTTACTGGCCTCTTTACTTACTTAAAAAAGGAAAGGAAACATCAAGAAATATATGTATGGCATTCCATACCATGAATATTCTCTGTAACGAACACGAGAATCAGCGCTCAATAACGCAACAGGCCTAGTGCTGATTCGAACATTATATTCGGTAACAAACTTCTCAATCAAGCACAGCACAGATATATAAATATATAGCCAATATATTTAACATTGCAACAAAGAAAAAAAGGTTGTAGAATACACGTGTATTCAATAACTGAGAAATGAATAGAACACGTCACATTGTAAAAGGAACATTAAAGTGAGAGATGTTTAGAGCGGCTTCGCACGTTGTTTTAGCCTACTTCCGATTCTTAAGAAAAAGCGGCATGTTTTTCTTGATAAATAGAAGCACCTCTGCTTTGTCGCAGCTCAGTCTGTTTCTCTTCTCATCTATAACATGAGACGCAGCACTGAACAGCCGCTCGCTGTCCACGCTGGTGCATGGGGCAGATAGGTATCTGCGTGCCATCTGTGCCAGTACAGGGAAACGGCCGTGATTGACGATTTGATGTATTAAAATCCCTGCTTGAGGTGCCTCCCCTTGAAATATCAATGGAGCATTTGTTGCAAATAGCATAGCGCCCGTTTTCTTTTACTGACACCGTGAAATGCGCCCATACAGCCGACATTTTCTTCGTATTTGTTTTGTGTACAAGAAAAACAGCACGGTACCGTAGATATTTCAGACACCCCCGCTTTTCTTTCGTTGAAATATAAATAACGTTACATTCAGAGAGCTGACTTGATTTTTCTGACTAAAGATTATGTTCCTTACTTCCTTAAAGTTCCTTTTTGCGGCCTTGAGAAGCGTGCGCACACTCACAGCTGAGATGATGTTCCTTTTTGCGCCTGACGAGAAACATACTGAATTCTGCTATTATTTTAGGCATGGCAACAAATTAAATAATAATAATAAAATGAATAAATAAAATATTAAATAAATAAATAGGCTACACGTCTCTTGTGTTACAAATTGTGCTCACCGATATGAACATAGGCCTCTTTACTTACTTAAAAAAAAGGAAACATCAAGAAATATGTTTATGGATTTACAGGTGCAGCTCAATGAATTAGAATATCGTGGAAAAGTTATTTTATTTCAGTAATTCAATTCAAAAAGCGAAACTCTCGTAGATTAGATTCATTACACACAAAGTGAAATATTTCAACTAGCCTTCATTTGTTTGAATTTGGATGATTATGTCTTACAGCTCATGAAAGCCCAAAAGTCTGTATCACCAATAATTTTTTTTTAAATAAAATAGATGTATTTTTCTTTTGTATATAGAAATGTCGGCCTTCTGAAAACTAAGTATGTTCATGTATGTTCACTCAGTACACTTGGTTAGGGCTCCTTTTGCAGTGCACAAATGACTGCATCAATAATACAGTGAAATATACTGACTTTTCCACGATATTCTAATTTATTGAGCTGCACCTGTATTCACCATGCCATGTGTTTTATTTTATAATGCTCATGAGTCATACAATACAAGTAAACATTATCCTCGCCTTAGCAGCACACAACAATTAACCAGCTATATCAATAAGCAGCAGTT
This sequence comes from Notolepis coatsorum, assembly GCF_963971535.1. Classification (NCBI taxonomy): domain Eukaryota; kingdom Metazoa; phylum Chordata; class Actinopteri; order Aulopiformes; family Paralepididae; genus Notolepis; species Notolepis coatsorum. Next base: position 167,448,086 of record NC_140171.1, on the reverse strand, counting down.
ATTAACGAAAATGTTGGTAACTCTAGTCATTTTACTCAAATTGCAACAAATAAAATACTTCACCACACGAAAGAACAAAATGAGAATTACATGCATAGGCTCAGAAACAGATTATATTTATTAGTAAAATAACACCATAGCACCGCCATTAGCCTTTTCATGTCACGCACCGCCAAAAGGGTGCTTGTGCACATATAAAGTAGTTAAAAAAAAAATATAATAATATTAATATTTTTTGCCACAAATATCGGTATCGGTATCGGCCGATTGTGTTAGTTGAACAATCGGTATCGGTATCGGCAGCAAATTTTCATATCGGTGCACCCCTAACGACCACAACACCAGAGGGAGTTCCACAAATCATGTGCAACCCAGATTCGGCTCAAACAAGGGACTAAACACGTTTCGCAATTATGCCACATCAATGTGGAACGCCCTACCCACAGCCATAAAAAAATGTGAATCCAGGCGGCTGGGTGGCGCAGTGGTCTAATCGCTCGTCACCAACACAAGAGACACCGGTATCGAATCCGGCTGTCAGCGTTGCCTCCGGCTTGGCCGGCCGTCATACTGGCTCAATTGGCAGAGTCAGCGGGAGGGAAGCCGGTGGGGTGGTATTCTGGTCGTTGTAAACAGCGACTCCTACAGGTCGGTCAGGGCACCTGCACAGCAAAGAAGGGATGTGATGAAGGTAGTGTGACCTCCCACGTGTTACACTTCACCAATGAGAGTCCGCGCTGGCAGGTGAAAAGAGGTTGCTGGCTGTCTCTTATGTGACGGAGGAAGCATCTGATAGACTTCAGGACTCCCTAGACCGACCAGTGGGGGGCACAAGGCGAGCAACGACCAGGAAGGGGAGGGGGGAATTGGCATGATGACTAAATTGGGATGGGAGAAAATCAGAGAAAAACAGGAGGAGAAAAAGTGGATAAAAAAAATGTGAATCCCTACCCACCTTCAAAACCGCTCTCAAAGAGCACCTACGGGAGGCTGCAATTCGAAACTGACCCCTGTAAATGTCCGAACTACCTCCCACCCACCCACCCCCTCCTAATATACATTTCCCTCCCCCTCGTATGTATATATTTACTGTTAGGATCTCTGTTTAACAGTACTGTATATTTGCATATCTTGTATGTCACATGTAATAGTATTGTATGTCATAAATGTCATGATTAGATTAGATTAGATGTTTACATGTGTATGTCATTATGAATTGAAAATGGGGGACCCTGATGTAAACAAGACGAAAGTCTTTCTCTGGTCTGCATCCCCTTAACAATTGTGTGTATTGAGCTGTACTGTACTGTACCCATTCTGCAATCTGTTAATTAAAATGTTCAATCAATCAATCAAGGTCTGGTGTTGAGGCCTCTCCCTGAGAAGCATCAGGTGGGGCAGTCACAGGAGTAGCAGGCGGGGCAGTTGAGGAAGCAGTAGGCAGGGAACCTGCAGGGGGAGCAGACAAGACAGAGATCTGGGAAGAGGGGTGTTCACTTACCGGCTCCAGCACCAAGGTGCTAAACATGTTGGAGAGCTGTAGGACCTTCTTCAAGGGTGGTGGGGCACGGCAGGAACCCCTCTACCTTCTTACAGCAGACCAGCCCTCTATCTGCAGAGTCCAGTGCCGCCAGCCCATGGTAGATTGTCTTTATCCTCATCAGTAGAGTCATGGGAGGTGGCGATGATGGATGGTGCAGGCTGATGAATTGAGCTGACCAGATTGTCCAAGAGCTCTTCAACCTCTTTGATCTGGTAGAGAGTTGAGATTCTTCCCTCCAGCTCTGCAATCCTCTGGCTCAGGTGTAGACGGCCAGAGCAGTTGGGCTGGTTGGATACCGGGGCCATTAGCTCACTGCGGTTGTTCACACGTTGGTTGATGTTAATTCTCCAGATTGACCCTCCTCTGGCCTTGCGACTAGGCGAACCTAGCCCTGAGCCATTTAGCTGCAAAGATAACACAGGATAGGTTAGTTAGCTAACCTAGCCACAGTACAAAGAGCAGTCTGGACGGGGGTCAAACCAATACAATCAACAATACCAAGTGTAACTGAGGGGTACAATTCCCTGACTGTATTGAATAAGTATGGTATCATTAAACCACTACTGAGTTATGTACATTACTACTGGCCATACAGTACACATGTATGTGAGATGAACACCCCCACAATAACACGGCTTCACAAGAAATACTGTTTAGAAGAATATTTATTAGAAGTAGGGATGCCCCGATCGATCAGCCCCCGATCGTTATCGGCCGATAATCAGTATAAATATGCGATCGGGGAATTCCGATAATTAGTCATATTCGCCGATCGCGGAAACTGATCAAGTGGATATCTCACTCGCTTGTCTCAGACGCACAGGACCTGCAAACTGCTCCTCCTCCCTAGCCCCGCCCGTACCCGTGTAGAGTTTGTAAACACGGAGGCGGACCTCCTCTGCTGAGTCTAGATAGTGCATTCAACCTGAGCTAACGTTAGCTACCTAGCTATCGTTACTGTTTAAACAAAATTACCCAGTCAACTATTCACTTTTAGTAGGCATTGTCTAACGGTATTTAGCCGGCTAGCTACTGATAGCTCCGGATATCAACAAATGCCCCAGGAAGTCCAGTAGCCCATGTTGATATCTCCGTTAGCTTGCGTTAGCTGACGTTAGTTCACGGTTCAAAACGAAATGTCCGATTGAACTAAATAGTTGTCTTAACGTCATCTAGCCGGCTAGCAGTAGCTACAGATAGCTCCTGATATCAATGTCTTATAACATTGATTGAATGCGTATTCGAGCTGAGGGCATGTTGAATGTGAAATGACCAAAGCATAACGTTACCAATAGGGTCCCGCTGCAGCGCCGGAGAATCCTTTTTGGAGCTAGGGCTACTAGAGTACACACAGACAGTGGAGCTGTTTGCAGATAGCGAGCATTTTGACTTGTTGCGTGGTGGCGATGTCTCGCAGATAATACAACTACAAGTCTAATTATATAATATATATATTTTATTAAAAAAAAAAAAAAAAAAAAAAACGTTTTATATAAAATAATTTTTAATTTCTTTTTAATCAAAAACGATTGGTATCGGATCGGTATCGGTCGATATGGCTCACGACGATCGGTAATCGGTATCGGTGGCAAAAAACGTGATCGGGGCATCCCTAATTAGAAGAGCACCAAGATTATCTTACATTACTTATCAAGATTGAGAGTTGCGCTTGTAAGGCGAAGAATGTGCATGAATAGGTCAAGAGCGTAAGTCCATGAGCATATTACGCAGGAGATAATTAATACCACCTGTATCATAAGAATTATATATGGTACACTAGTAGGTCAGCTGGAGATACTAAGGGGGTTCCCTCCGGTTGTAAGCCAGCAGGGGAGAGGATTTGTCGGTAGCAAAAGTCTGGATCAACGAGGAATAAGGAGACTCCAGGTACAGGAGACAGTGCAGTAATCCCTTGATCCGTAGACAAACAACAGCTATTCTCCGGTATGCAGTGCCGCATGGAGGAAAGCTAGCCAGCCTCAGAGTCTTAGAGGCGGGCTCGACGGTGCTCCTCACAGGGTAAATCCCACACGGTAGTGGGTGTAGACGATTCTCCGCTCCAACAGCCACAGGACCAAAGCAAATATAATCCAGCCGAAAAGGGCTATGTAGTCGTCGGGGTAGGTTATCCAGTGTACATATCCACACGGTTCTCGTCTAGGGCTCCTCGGATGACGGCACAAGGTTAGGCCGCCCAGCCTGGATAAGCACACTAGCTCGGTACGATGAAACGTTGGTAATGCTGGTCACTGTAGAACGGTAGCCGCACGATACACTATACATAATAGACTATTACTTAATAATAGAATAGGTCGAACTCGACGATACAGCGTTAAACTCTGACACTTCAGCTATCGATTCGCACGCGGTCTCAAGGCTCTATTTCGGGGCAAAACGGGCCCACTTCACAGCACGTTGTATCGTGGTGTGAGGCTTCAACTTATTGGTTAACATACTGCTGTATCCACCTGCGACGTATTTATACGTAAGGTGAACAATCTAGTACCAGCCTTATTTCTGTCTCGTATTCCTGCGCAGAACCGGGCATGTCCAGGCATGTCTTAGCGGTGACTTTGAACTAGACATTGGGGGGTATGGCCGTGGCGCCTAGGGGATCGCTGTCCAACAGGAGAACGAATATTATGGTCTGGCCTGTACTAGGTAAAGGGATATTCCGTGTATATGTGCAAAGAATATACAAGGGATATCAGACAATATACAAATACTATACAATATATCTCAAGTAATAAATATATATATTCGGTTTAATCTGACCCTTCGTAACAGCCGCCTCCTAATTAGTCCGCACCTAATTAGATAAGCAGAGACAGATTAACCGCACTGTCCACTACTCAATGTCCGTTGTGAGGAGTCGGGCAATTCACAAAGTCAGGGGGTCATGGTCGTCATCAAGAGAGTCGGGGAGCCTTGGCAACTCTATCAGCCTCGCCACGGGTCGGGTGTATGTCCGCCCTTGGACGAGCACTTCTGCCGCTCTGACCTTTCCGTCGGCACCAGTGATCACTTTGCTTACGCGGCCGGCCGGCCACATAGCTCGGGGTAGTGACTGGTCAATAATCATGACGACTGTGCCCTCCGTCAAATTGTCTCTTTCTTTTACCCATTTCTGGCGGGTCTGTAGAGACGGTAGATAGTGGAGGAGGAAACTGTTCCAAAACTTGTCAGCCAATACTTGACTGTACCTCCACATTCTTCGGCCGTTCGCTTCTTCAGGTCTGTACACTGTCTGTGGGAGCGCGGGGTCCAGCCGCCCAATCAAGAGAGTGTTGGGGGTGACTGGGTCGACATCTGCTACATCACTTGAGACGTAACCGAGGGGTTTTGAGTTCAATACTCCCTCGATCTCCGTGAGGACTGTCGTGAGGACTTCTTCCGCCACGGTCTGGGCCCCAAGCACGGCGTACAGGGCTGTCTTTATTGAACGTACTTCTCGTTCCCAAGTTCCACCGAAGTGAGGTGCATTCGGGGGGTTAAACTGGAAATCAATCTGAGAGGGAGCGAGGTGGGTCTTAAGTTCTGGGCCCATAGCTTGGAAGCTCTCTCTCAGCTCTCTTTCTCCGCCTTTGAAGTTTGTCCCGTGATCAGACAATAATATAGACGGTTTTCCTTTCCGCGATGTGAATCTCCGGAAGGCCATAAGGAATGAGTCCGTACTCATGGTTGGAAGGAGTTCTATGTGTATCGCTCGGGTGGTCATGCATTTGAATACAATACCCCACCGCTTCTCTGTCCCTCTTCCTTTCTTTACATACAGCGGGCCGAAACAGTCCATACCGGTGGAGTGAAAGGGCTTGTCGCCGAGTCGGAGGCGACAGGGGGGTAGGTCAGCCATCCGGGGTATACTGGGCTGTGCTCGCCACTTGCGACAGTCTAGACAGGTCCGCTGGAAGCGTCGTACTGCTTCTCTTCCTTGCAGTATCCAATAGCGACGTCTGATCTCCGCGAAGACTCTCTCTGCCCCGGCGTGGTGCACGTCCTCGTCGTATTTCTTTATGATGAGCTCTGTGACCTTGTGTCGGCTGTTTAAGACTATCGGGAACTTGACGTCATCCGTTAAGTATGGGGCTCTCCTCAGACGACCACCCACTCTGATGAGATTATGGGCGTCGCTCTCAGGGGCCAAGTGGAGCAGTCTGCTGTCTGACGGGACTGGCTTTGATCCCTGCAGACAGTCTAGCTCGTCGGGGAACGAGTCTCTTTGGGCTCGCTGTAGCAGAAGGAGTTCTGCTTCTTCGTAGTTAGCTGCATTAATGTCAGTAGTGGACGGAACCTCTGGGTGGTGCCACAGGAATGTCTTTAACTGCGCACTCTCAAGGGTGGGGCAGTCGTCTATGTTGGGATCTGTGGGGACTAGTGTGTGTGTCAACCCACAGAACATAGATTTCTTCTTCTCTGCCTCCTCTTCACTCGCCTCCCGTGGGGTGGGTGTAGGCCACTCTTCTTCCGGGAGCTTGAGGAACTCGGGACCGTCACTATAGAGATTGTGACGGGTGAGGTAATCCAGGGACATTCCCCGTGTGATGACGTCGGCTGGGTTCTGCTTTGTGTCCACATACCTCCAGCATGCTGCTTCTGTTAAATCTTGGATCTCTGTGATTCTGACTCCCACGAAGACCTTGTATCTACACGAATCGGACTGGATCCATGTGAGTACGGTCATGGAGTCTGACCACAGGATTGTTCTTTGCACCGGGATGGTGAGTTCACGTTGGATTAACGTGGCGAGTTGCGCTCCTACTAGGGCTGCGCAGAGCTCTAGACGCGGGATAGATTGTTGCTTGCGGGGGGCTATTCTTGAGCGAGCCAGGATGAAGGCAGTATGTATTTCTCCTCCCTCCTCTCGGGCCCGCAAGTAGGCCACCGAACCGTAGGCTACTTCGGAGGCGTCGCTGAAGACGTGCAGGTCCATCTGACACGTCTCCGGCCTCACTGTGGGTGGGAAGTAGCTGCGGCGTATGTTGACACCTGGGAGCGAGCTGAGTTCTGTCTCCCACTCTCTCCATGTGGAAGCAAGGTGGTCGGGTATGGGGTCGTCCCAGCCCTGGTCCTTGTCCCATAGCGCTCGTACAATCATCTTTGCCCTGGTGGTGTAAGGTAGAATACATCCCAACGGGTCATATTGTCTGGCGAGTGTTCTGTATACACTCCGTCTTGTGGTCGGTAGTGAAATCGACCTTCCCTGCTCCTTGGTCAGGGGTGTGTGTCTATAATGGAGCGAGTCTGTTTTGAAGCGCCAGACTAGTCCTAATGTCATTTCTTGGGCTTCTCCTGGGATGGTCGCCATCCAGGTCTCGCTGCTTGCTGCCTTGTCCTCTGGGGAGAGGCTGCACAATACTTGAGGGTCGCTGCTGGCCCACTGCCGGAGATCAAAGCCGCCTTTGATCAGAGAGGCACGGAGCTTGAGTAGGAGGGCCTCGGCTTCTTCTGGCGTCGAGACGCTTTGCAGACAGTTGTCCACGTAGAAACTATTTCCTACACTTTGTCGGACCTCTTCATCAGCTGCTGGGTCCTCTGCGACGTGTTTTTGCAGTACGAACGTAGCACAGCATGGGCTGCATGTGGTTCCGAAAGGGAGGACTTCCCATTGATAGATGGATGGTTGCTCATCCCCGATCCTCTCGCCGCTTGTCCTCTTCCACTAGTCGCACCTGCAGGAACATCCCTTTGATGTCGCCGCTGATGGCCACCTTGTTCTGGCGGAAACGTAGCAACACGCCTAGTAGAGAGGGGCCGAGTGTTGGGCCGGGCAAGAGCTCTTTATTCAGATTTTGTGATCCGATCTGGTAGCTGCAGTTAAACACAATACGATCCTTGCCGTTGTGGTGGACTTTGTGGTGCGGCACGTACCATGATTCGGTCGTCTGATCGGCCTCTTTAATGTCAATTCTTTTTATGTGTCCCGCTGTGATTAGCTTGTCAATCTCAGCGCGGTACACAGTAGCTTGAGCGGGGTCTCTGGCTAGGCGCCGCTCTGTGTTCGATAGATACCGCTCCGTCGCTTCTTTTGGGGCGTGGAAGGTAGGCATACCCTCTCGCCTCAGGAGTGGAGTTGCGTATCTCATCACTCCGTTGACTTTGACTCTCTTTGTCCCCTGCTCGAGGAGGGCTATGGCATAAATGTCTTCCTTGGAACAAATGTGTTTCTTTTCGTTCTTAAAGGGCATTGTCTCTAGTGTCCATAGCCTCTCGACGTGCTGTAAGAGGGCGGTGTCTTCTTCTGTCACTCTGGAGTGGAGGCAGCGAGTGGCTGCTGTTCGGTTGGGAGACCTGGAGAGGGGGCCTTGTAGTGTCCATCCTAGGCAGGTTTCGACTGCTGCTGGACAGCCTCTGGGCCCAGTGTGGACCCGGTCCATCGGGACGATGAGGTGTGCATGGTCGGATCCTATCAGCAGGGTCGGGGTGGCACCGTCTATGAGCGGTATAGGTAGTTGACGCAGGTGCACGTATTTGTCCATCAGCTTGGCGATGGGGTAGGTGTACTGCGACAGGCCTATGTCTTGGCTGGTGAAAGCGTTAGTGATCCTATACCGTCTCTCTGGCTGCCCGCTTGCTGCGATAGTGAAGGAGACGTTCTCACCCTTGATCGTCTTCAGGTCTCTTCTTATAGTCCGAATCGTCATCGTTTCTTCGCTCCCCCGCAGCCCCAGCTGGGCCGCAGCGGACGCGAGGAGAAGGGTCTTCTCTGACCCGTCGTCAAGGACGGCGTAGGTGTCCATGACCTTGTCCTCGTAACTCAATGTTTGTTACGCGGACCACCTTCAAGAGCACCCGGGCGCCCCCGCTGCTGGCGGGGTCAATGTACATAACACTTGCCTTTGTGCTGCTTGAGGGTGCGGGCTTTCTTCTGTTACTGTCATGTAAAACGTCCAAGTGGGCTCCGTCACACCGACTACACCTCTTCTTTAGGCGGCACTCGGCTGCCATGTGACTGCGCGCACAGCGGTAACAGCGGCGGTTGGACATTATCCATTGACTCACCTCGTCGGCGGTCATCTTCTTGAACGTGTCACAGTGTGACAGCCAGTGTTCCTTTTCGCAGTACTGGCATACAATCTTCCACTTCTCTTTCGTCGAGAGGGTGCTGTGGTTCTTGTTGCGCGGTACTGATTCGGCTTGGTGCATGACGGTCACCAGCCTGCGGTTATCGTTTGATCTCCTAGGTCCCTCTCTGGAGCTTGGTACGCTCCGCACGAACGTATCCAGTCGTAGGCTGCTGACTTCTCTCGCCAGGAAGTCGGCCAGGTCTAGGAGGGATGGCTCGGGACCGTTGGGATCACGGTGGTCCTTTTGCCGCCTGAAGCGCTCTTGTCGGGCGGGCGGAAGCTTCTCTAATATTCTCTCAACATTAGAGTTTGCGTACAGTTCGTGCCTACCCTTTTCCTTTTGTGCCCCCAGCATCCCTACCAGGGATTGTACCTTGATAGAGAGGTCATCTAATGAGCGATTGTCTGTGGCTGGGGGTAGACGGTCAATATTCCTTATCTCTTGTATTACGTAGTCCCATATGCGTCCATAACGTTGGTCGAGGGCTACTAGAGCCGCGGTGTATGGGGTACTTGAGTTGGAATATGCCAGCGCTATATTATGGGCTCTGGGCACCTTCAGGTGCTTGAGTAGGATAGCATACTTGTACGTCTCATCGGGGACATCGGACATCATTGTCTCTAAGCACATTCGTAGCTCTGTGTACTGTGCTCTGTTCTCGTGTGTGAAGTCCGGGAACGTCGGTGTGCCAAGGTACGATGCCATGGATGGCTGGCACATCGGTGAGCGTTGGGGGAGAGGCCTCCTAGGCGAGTCTCCTCTTACGTGCTGTCGTGGGCTGGTACTTGGTGGGTACCAAGGCCCGTGTACCCAGGTGCTGTTCCTCGGGGCTGGTCGTGCGTCAAGCTCACCCGTGAGTTGAGTCAGGGGTCTGTAACGCAGGGCCTCGGGGGTAAAGTCTGGGCTGTACTGGACCTCCTGGTCCTGTGGAGTACGATGCTGCTGTTGGGCTTGACTTTCCTCCTCTCCCTCTTCTTCTTCCTCTGCCAGGTCTTCTAGATCCTGTAATCGTCTATTTAGTCTCTCAGCGGCGTAGGCCGGTTCTTCCCTGTTGCTGGGTCTCGCATGGACCGGTCGAGGAGGGGGTTCGGAGACGTGTATAGGCTCTTTCTGTTGGCCGGGCTCCGGGTCGCTTGATCGGGTAGGGGAGGGTGCCCTAGACCCTTGTCTTGACGAGGCCCTGGAGCTTCGTGCGGAGGGAGGGGGGGTTGCCCTGGCAATCAGTTGCTCCATTATCTGCGCTTGTAATCGGTCGCGCTCGGCTTTGCGCTTGATGTGAGCGAGGTCGCGCTCTGCTTCGCGCTGGGCTTGGGCTGCGTCGCGCTGTGCATTGGCGGCTCCGCGCTGTGCATCGGCGGCGGCGCGCTGGGCTTCGGCGCGGTCTCTTTCCATATTCTCTTCCGTCTGGAGGCGTCTGGTCTCCAGGCGTATGCGGTCGTCTTCACTCCTTTGCTGCGCCTGGAAGCGCTCTCGCTCGGTCGCAGAGTGTTCGCGTTCACTAAGGGCTTGCGCTTGGAGTTGCGCGTGGAAGCGTTCTCTTTGGTCTGCAGATTGTTCGCGCTCACTTAGTTGTTGAGCCTGCAGGCGGTCTCTTTCCATGGTAGAGTGTTCGCGCTCACTTTGGTGTTGCGCGCGGAGGCGCTCTTGTTCCATGGAAGAATGTTCGCGCTCGCTAAGCGTCTGTGCTTGGAGTCGATCGCGTTCAGTGGAGGCTGCCAGGGTGGCGATAAATGCCTGCGCCAGCATCTTGTCCGCCTCGCTGGGGGAAGACGCTGATGGAGGTGATCGGCTTCTGGCAGTGCTCGTTGGAAATCCGTTCTCCTGTCGCGCTCCGAGGAGGTCCATCTCCTGGGTGCGCGTCTCTTCTGGTGGTGGGTCGGGTTCCGTCCCTGGAGGGCTTTCTTTATCCTGGAGCTCTCCGGGGACTATCTCGTTGACGTTGGCGGGGGGTAAAGTCATGTCATGTCCCTCCTGGTCCCCCCCGTGAGCTTGGTCAGTTACGTTAGAACCCACTAGGGTCTCTACTGGCAGGGTCGCCTGGTCGGTAAGGTTTGACATACTTTTACTATCCGCTTTTTCCGCGTTTAACGTCTGTATAAAGCTAGGTAGTAGACTGGTAGCGTAGTCCTCTAGGTAAAGAGGTGGCTGCCGTCTGCGCTCCGGGCGATCTAGCTTAGGAGAACCGTTTGTGGAGTGTTCATCATTGGCCATGTCAATATTAATATTATATTAATATTACGCTAATTACCCTCCGGCTCGAAGGACCAATTGTAACTGAGGGGTACAATTCCCTGACTGTATTGAATAAGTATGGTATCATTAAACCACTACTGAGTTATGTACATTACTACTGGCCATACAGTACACATGTATGTGAGATGAACACCCCCACAATAACACGGCTTCACAAGAAATACTGTTTAGAAGAATATTTATTAGAAGAGCACCAAGATTATCTTACATTACTTATCAAGATTGAGAGTTGCGCTTGTAAGGCGAAGAATGTGCATGAATAGGTCAAGAGCGTAAGTCCATGAGCATATTACGCAGGAGATAATTAATACCACCTGTATCATAAGAATTATATATGGTACACTAGTAGGTCAGCTGGAGATACTAAGGGGGTTCCCTCCGGTTGTAAGCCAGCAGGGGAGAGGATTTGTCGGTAGCAAAAGTCTGGATCAACGAGGAATAAGGAGACTCCAGGTACAGGAGACAGTGCAGTAATCCCTTGATCCGTAGACAAACAACAGCTATTCTCCGGTATGCAGTGCCGCATGGAGGAAAGCTAGCCAGCCTCAGAGTCTTAGAGGCGGGCTCCACGGTGCTCCTCACAGGGTAAATCCGGTAGTGGGTGTAGACGATTCTCCGCTCCAACAGCCACAGGACCAAAGCAAATATAATCCAGCCGAAAAGGGCTCTGTAGTCGTCGGGGTAGGTTATCCAGTGTACATATCCACACGGTTCTCGTCTAGGGCTCCTCGGATGACGGCACAAGGTTAGGCCGCCCAGCCTGGATAAGCACACTAGCTCGGTACGATGAAACGTTGGTAATGCTGGTCACTGTAGAACGGTAGCCGCACGATACACTATACATAATAGACTATTACTTAATAATAGAATAGGTCGAACTCGACGATACAGCGTTAAACTCTGACACTTCAGCTATCGATTCGCACGCGGTCTCAAGGCTCTATTTCGGGGCAAAACGGGCCCACTTCACAGCACGTTGTATCGTGGTGTGAGGCTTCAACTTATTGGTTAACATACTGCTGTATCCACCTGCGACGTATTTATACGTAAGGTAAACAATCTAGTACCAGCCTTATTTCTGTCTCGTATTCCTGCGCAGAACCGGGCATGTCCAGGCATGTCTTAGCGGTGACTTTGAACTAGACATTGGGGGGTATGGCCGTGGCGCCTAGGGGATCGCTGTCCAATAGGAGAACGAATATTATGGTCTGGCCTGTACTAGGTAAAGGGATATTCCGTGTATATGTGCAAAGAATATACAATATATACAGTATATCAGACGATATACAAATACTATACAATATATCTCAAGTAATAAATATATATATTCGGTTTAATCTGACCCTTCGTAACACCAAGCAACCAATCCGATATCCAAATACTCAAAACCAAAGTAAAAATATAGTAAAATACCAGACACCAAGTGCACGGACACAAACAACAACCAGACCGGATATGTCCTTAATTGTCAATGTTGGGCCGTAACATGCTACAATAATATTACCGTTCCCAGTACAGAGTAGTATAATGCATTACCACCTCAATTTAAACCTCTAATAATCCTCTTGGGGAAATCCATTCTCTGCATTTTGACCCATCCTAACTATTTAGGAGCAGCATTTCAACGTTTTCAAAGTGAAATCAAGTAACTTTACCTTGCCTCCATCACTCACTGTTGGGTAGATTTCCATTGCTTTTCTTTGTATCATTTTGCGCAACACACGGTTGTGTTTGTCGCGCAATGCATAAATCCACTCGGAAAGTAGTGTCTCCATCTCCTCGCTGTGTTCTGTCTCAGTCGCTCCGTCTCCTCCTCCTCCTTCCCCATGTAAACAAGCTCGGGCAATAGTCTGCTCTAACCTAGTGCATGCGAGCTCCGTGAGCTAACGTTAGCTACCGTTACTGTTTAAACAGAATGACCCAGTCAACTATTCACTTTTAGTTTAATACATGAGCCATTGTTAACGGTATCTAGCCGGCTGGCTACTGATAGCTCCTGATATCAACAAATGCTCCAGCAATAGTCTAGTAGACGTGCATGATAGCTCACGTTAGCTCACGTTAGCTCACGTTAGCTCACGTTAGCTCACTGTTCAAAACGAAACGTCCCATTAAACCATCTCCTCGCTCACTTTTTTTCTCCCTCCTCCAGTTATGCAGGCTCTTTTACCGTCAGCTCTGGAATCAATGTTAAAGTGCTTTGCGGCTTTTTCTCCCGAATGCTCCGCCGCATACCTCAAAACGTCCTCTTTAAACTTAACGTCAAACTTTCGTCTCTGTTTAGTACCGGTAGCCATGCTTGCTCTGTGTTGTTGTTGTGTTACATGCTGCGCGCGACCCGTGTTCCATATATACGGAAGTAAGGAGAGGTTCGCTCACGCGTATATTAGTAACCCGGTTTGTATTAGGAGGTCGGCTTATAATTGCTTAGCTCAACAGCGCACCCGGACATTAATAGAGAGTCGGTTTTTAATTGAATACAGGTCACTATTAGAGGACTTACGGTAAATTCATTGATAAACATAATTTACTCACCGATAGCCAGTATGGATTCAGAACACACCGGTCAACATCACTAGCATTAATAGAACTCATTGAAAAAATCACAAATTCCATAGATTAAAAAAAAAATGTAGCTGGAGTATTCATTGATCTAAAAAAAAGCATTTGATACTATTAATCATGATATATTAATCAGGAAATTGGAACGATATGGGATCAGGGGGGACCTGGGGGGTAGTATTGGACTGGGTGAGAAGCTATCTAAATAAAAGACAACAATTTGTGACTGAGATATTATAAATCTGAATGTTTGGACATTGCTTTTGGTGTCCCCCAGGGGTCAGTGTTGGGTCCAAAACGGTTAATCTTGTACATTAACGATATGTAAAGTATCCAATATATTTAAATTAATTTTATTTGCGGATGACACTAATCTTTTTTTTTTCTGGTGAGAATATCCAGCAGCTTTTAGAGGTCATCACATCTGAAATGAAGAAATTAAAACAATGGTTTGATAGAAACAAATTATCATTGAATTTGAGCAAAACTAAAATTATGTTGTTTGGAAACTGTAGATTAAATACTCAAGTACAAGTTAAAATAAATTATGTGATTATTGAAAGAGTTTATGAAAATAAATTCCTAGGTGTAATAATAGACCATCAAATCTGCTGGAAACCTCACATAAAACATGTCCAATCTAAACTGTCAAGAAGCATTTCAGTCAGTCACAGTAAAGCACATTCTGGATAAAAAATCACTCTACATTCTCTACTGTTCACTAGTTTTACCATATTTAAATTACTGTGCTGAAGTCTGGGGAAACACTTATAATTCTACACTACAACCACTTTTTATACTCCAAAAAGGGCCATAAGGATAGTTCACATTGCAGGTTATCGTGATCACACAAACATATTATTTTTAAAGTCAAAAACATTAAAGTTAAATGATCTTGTGGAATTTAAAACGGCACAATTAATGTATAAAGCAAAAGGTCATGTACTTCCAGGAAAGATTCAAGAACTGTTCTTTGATAGGGAGGGGGGGTTATAATCTGAGGGGAGAACTCAATTTAAGAGTTCTTAGTGTACGCACTACCAAGAGAAGACACTGCATCTCAATATGTGGAGTGAAACTGTGGAACAGTCTGAATGTGGTGCTAAAGCAATGTCCAAATATGAGACAATTCAAACTGATTTATAAGGAAATGATGTTCACGAGGTACAGGGATGAGGATGGGACTTGATATTCACGGGTGTTTACATTTTTATTTTATTTCTTTCATGTTTTACATATATAGTTTTTTTTCTTCTTTTTTTTGCATATATATTTGTTTTGAAATGTTTTAAATTAGTACACTCATTTGAGTAGTGGAAAAGGGGTAGGATTAAATAAGTGTATACTTCTTCCTACTCTTTTTTGAACATGTAAATTGAGTTATGTTTTGATTTTGTTTAGTCGTTTATTTTTGTTTGTATTAATTTACATGTTCGAAATAAAGATTTCAAATCAAATCAAAAAGGGCAATGGCAGGAGTATACTGTTTACCTAGCATGTATGTCTGTATGGTGTGGGAGGAAACCGGAGTACCTGGAGGAAACCCACACAAACACGGGGAGAACATGCAAACTCCACACAGAAAGGCCCCTGCTGGGGTTTGAACCCAGGACCGTTTTGCTGTGAGGCAACAGTGCTAACCACTGCAACACCGTGCCATGCTGATATAAATATTATTATTTCAATAATAATATTGCTGTTACTCTATTCTATCCAAAGTGCGCTCAAGGCACATTGTAAGAAATTCTCTAAAAGGATGAAACAGTGCTGATGCGTCGTCTATATACAGCCTTATGTAATACAGATAAAAAAACATTGGCCAATATCTCCTCAAGCGCAATCAGATCCATTCTGGGGGGAAAGCTGGGAACATTTCCCTTCTCAACCATGCACTGCTCTGATGTTATTGGACGATGATGCTTTATGACAACTTGGTAATGGATCAGACCACCTGTAGTCGATACTGATCCATCAAATAGTGATGGCGTTAATGGGCATCCCCATCTGTGCATCCCTATATATTGGTTCAACGTATTACATAACTGGTAACAGTGTAGTGTGAAATGGTGACCTGTCCCTTTGTTATTTTCAAAAGCAATGGGTTTGAATTATTTATTTTAATTACATTATTTTATGCCCTTCTTTCTAGACTCCCTTGCTTCACAGCAGTTTATCTGTGAAGAGGGGGTTCCCCCTGAGCAGCAAGAGAGGAGTCAC
The DNA here is from genome assembly GCF_963971535.1 of Notolepis coatsorum. Classification (NCBI taxonomy): domain Eukaryota; kingdom Metazoa; phylum Chordata; class Actinopteri; order Aulopiformes; family Paralepididae; genus Notolepis; species Notolepis coatsorum. The sequence goes on along the minus strand of NC_140171.1, from coordinate 167,432,446 downwards.
AGTGTCGGCCAGGAGGAGCCAGAGCTCCTACAGATTAAAGAGGAACAGGAGGAACTCTGGACCAGTCAGGAGGGAGAGCAGCTTCAAGGTCTGGAGGAGGCTGATATCATAAAGTTGACTCTTGTCTCTGTAAAGAATGAACATGATGACGATAAACCTCAGTCCTCATGGTTTAACCAAACCCAGGACCCAGAGTCCCTACCGATTAAAGAGGAACAGGAGGAACTATTTCAAGATCTAGAGGTGGGTGATGGTTCCAAGATTACCGTACATCCTGTGAAATATGAAAATGATGATGAGAATACTCTGTCCTTACAGCTCAGCCAAACCCAGGACCCAGAGCTCCTACGGATTAAAGGTGAACTACACCAAGGGCTGGAAGAAGCTGATCACTCTGAGATCACAGAACACCCAGTTAAATGTGAAGATGGTCAAGATAACACTCAGCCCTTCCAGCCTCTTCAAACCCAGAGGGAGAAAAACAGAGAAGCTCACTCTTTACCCAGCACCTCAACTAAACATATGAAAACAGAACCTCATAGAGAGGACTGTGGAGTATCAGAACCAGCCAGTTACCTAAATCCACCTGGTGATTTGGAACCAACTATAAATAATCAGCTTCTCTCTTCACACTGTTCTGGAACTGAGACTGATGACAGTGATGATTGGAAGGAGAGTGAAGGACCTCAGTCAGGTTCATTGACTCTGAAACCAAAGAAGATACAGAAAAGAAAAGGTTCATCGAACATCAGGCCTGGGTTCAGCAAGAAGAGAGATCTGAAGAAATGCAAAAATAATGATACTGGAGAGAAACCATTCATTTGTTTAGTTTGTGGGAAATGGTTCAGTACAGAGGTACATCTGACGACACACATGAGAACTCATACTAGAGAGAAACCATTAATTTGTTCAGTTTGTGGGAGAGGGTTTCGTCTGAAGGGAAGCCTGAACACACACACGAGAACTCATACTGGAGAGAAACCATTTAGTTGTTCAGTTTGTGGGAAAGGGTTCAGTCGGAAGGACGATCTAAAGACACACACGAGAACTCATACTGGAGAGAAACCATTTAGTTGTTCAGTTTGTGGGAAAGGGTTCAGTACGAAGGCACATCTGAAGCTACACATGAGAACTCATACTGGAGAGAAACCATTTAGTTTTTCAGATTGTGGTAAAGGGTTCAGTAGGAAGGACGATCTAAAGACACACACGAGAACTCATACTGGAGAGAAACCATTTAGTTGTTCAGTTTGTGGGAAAGGGTTCAGTAGGAAGGACGATCTAAAGACACACACGAGAACTCATACTGGAGAGAAACCATTTAGTTGTTCAGTTTGTGGGAAAGGGTTCAGTACGAAGGCACATCTGAAGCTACACATGAGAACTCATACTGGAGAGAAAATTTTTTTTTGTTCAGATTGTGGTAAAGGGTTCAGTAGGAAGGACGATCTAAAGACACACACGAGAACTCATACTGGAGAGAAACCATTTAGTTGTTCAGTTTGTGGGAAAGGGTTCAGTAGGAAGGACGATCTAAAGACGCACACGAGAACTCATACTGGAGAGAAACCATTCATTTGTTCAGTTTGTGGGAAAGGGTTCAGTAGGAAGGATTATCTGAAGACACACATGATAACTCATACTGCAGAGAAACCATTTAGTTGTTCAGTTTGTGGGAATGGGTTTTGTCAGAAGGGAAGTCTGACGACACACATGATGACTCATACAGGAGAGAAACCATTTAGTTGTTCAGTTTGTGCGAAAGGGTTCAGTACGAACACACATCTGAAGCTACACATGAGAACTCATACTGGAGAGAAACCATTTAGTTGTTCAGTTTGTGGGAAAGGTTTCAGTCAGAAAGGAAGCCTGAGGAGCCACATGATAACCCTATGTTCTACTAAGCAGTATACTCAATAGGAACTCTCATGTGCTATGGTTTATGTCGCTCCATGCCACTGTGGGGCACAGAATGATTACGAGGTAGTTATCACCAGAGCCTTTTTGCTAGTATGTGGAGCATTAAAACAAGAGAATCTGGAAGTTCCTTTTGTGTATTAAGAAATGCAAAAAAAGGGAGAATAAGGCAAAGGAGTTTTGCTTTCATCCTCTAAATCAGAGGAAGGAGAATGGAGAGGTTTGCTCTTTACATTCTGCAAATGCTGCGTTTAGGCGGAGAGGTCCACCATCTAGTACATTATGCAAACGAACTGTTCACAGCATCAGAACTCATGTATAGCTTGTATTTTCTGCTGTTATTGTATGTTATTGTATTCTGCTTTTAAAGCTGCAGAAGGAAGAAAGCAGATATGCTGTATGGAAGCTAAATGGGTAACTATGTTTCATATCTACCACCTTGTTAACACATTGGGTGCCAACGACGAGAAATCTCGTTGTTGGCCGCCATGCGTTGAGTGCCAATGACGAGAGATCTCGTTATTTAATCGTTATTTCTTTTATTAGCGATATCCATTCATTTTTCATCCATCCAGCCTCACGTTATCATTGGGACTTGCTCTGAGCTCGAAAAGGGCAAATACCGCCCCCTATCGTCTCCCGGATGGTATTGCACCCATTGGAATGGAGTCGATGGGAATGCATCAGAAAAAAAAACTCCGGGCTCCACATTTTACTTCTGAGGCCTGTAACCTGAGACTGTTCACATCATCAGAACTCATGTATAGCTTGTTTAGTTTTCTGCTGTTATTATATGTATTCTGCTTTTAAAGCTGCAGAAGGAAGAAAGCCGATATGCTGCATGGAAGCTAAATGTGTAACTGTGTTTCATATCTACCACCTTGTTATTGATCAGAGAGTTTCACTGGCTCTGTCATGCACAAAGGATAATTGAAAACCCCTGTGGTTAACCGTCTGTAGTGTGGTAGTGAAAGGGTTAACCTTCTGTAGTGTGGTCGTGAAATGGTTAACCCTTTGTCGTGTGGCAGTGAACGGGTTAACCTGCTCAGTGAAAGGGTTAACAATTCTGTAGTGTGGTAGTGAAATCTACATAATGATATCTACCCATATTGCCAATAGTGAATAGTTGATATTATTGAGACTTATTTCTGTCTTGTGACTGATTTCCCGTTATACTCGTTCATATCAAATACTAAGTTTCTTTTTTGGATGTATCAATAAATTATATTTGATTATGCTTATCTTGACTCTTTCATCATGAGTGTTATCATTTGAAATATTGTAGCCATTAGGGCTGCCCCCTCAGTTCATTATTTGGTTGGTTTTGTCTTAACTCATTCAGCGCCAGGGATTAGCCGGGTCCCGTTTTAGCTATGCCACGCTTTAAAGATAGGAGTGCGTCACCTTGTTTGTAGAGCTATATCTATATTCTATATTATAGCTATGTGGACAATACTATGGTCATTTGACACTGACTTTCTTCCGTCCAAGATGCAAAAAAGAGGTAATTTTTTCATGCATACGTTCACGCGTTATCCCGTGGTCAATATAAGTATCATTTCAGAGTGATCCGGGATAATTCCTGGGAAGCGAGTAATAGGGCGCAACATGAATTCTACTATAAACGTTGGCGTTTCTTGCCTGGACACGCTACTATTTCCAAATCAAATGTATATAATGGGTATTATGTTTCATCATGAATGCATAAAATGGGGGGGTTAATGCTTTGATGGCCAGTAACGGCATTCGTGTTGAACACTACAGAAGCCGATCAGCTGGATGGATATGAAAACATTGTCGGATCAAGCTGAAATTGATGTCGGATAGTCCTTACCTGTGGTCGGTGGTATTCCAAAAAGAATATTCCAATTGTCTGATCGCCATTTCCAGTATTGGTGTCCATCTGGTCCTGGACATAATTTGGCACAACTTATGGATAGAGTGTGCCAGATGCGTTTCGAAGTACTCAGATGAAGCGACTTACTCGACTGTCTAAATATAGTGCCTGGAGACATTTGAGTGTAACACAGAGTTAGATATAAGGTTTAAAAGGGTGGGCGACACTGCCATCTGGCAGGATGCGGCCGGTATTGCACTTTGGCGATCTCAAAATCCCTTCCTATGGCAACACCGAGGTCAATGGATGAATAATGAATAAAAATAGCCAATAAAAGAAAAATTACCAAAACCCGAGATATCTTGGGTCTGGCAATTAAAGAGTTAATCGACCAAAACGGTCAATTATTCGATTTTAATGCTTTTTTCCAATGATTACGCGTGGAAACCTCAAATTTGAGTGGATGTGACTTATCTTCTAAGGTTTATTGCTGATTTTATTAATCACTGGTGGAAGAAGTACATTACACTGCCCATAATAATCTGATGGGTGTACTTTGGTAGAAAATGGTTCCTAAATTAAACTCTTCACAAAAAACCATGAATGTAAAGATTTTCAATGTTTCTTTAAAAAAAATTACTTTTGCTTTGAGCCACAAACAGTGCCATTCAACTCCATTGTATTGGTGACGGCACATCTCAGCAGATATCTCCAAATCTAGGCAAATCACACCAGAACTATCATGGATAGTTGGATAAATAGAACTCCACGTATTAACAAATATATTTTCCTTGTATAATTTTGGGTCAACTGCCCCTTTAACAAATGGACTATGCACACTATGTTTTTCTGGTGGGGCGTCGTGCACTAGTAGGCTTTGCTCATGCGTTCAATGTAGCAGAAGGCTCGTTTCAGACCAACTCCAGCCAAGTCTAGCGACTCGGCTGCCTTCAATTCATTTCTAATGTAGAGGGGCGTATGTAGGACCTCGTGGCTGCATACGCTCCTCTACATCGTGTACCTCGTGGCTGCAGATGCTCCTCTACATTGTGTACCTCGTGGCTGCATACACTCCTCTACATCGTGTACCTCATGGCTGCATACGCTCCTCTACATCGTGTACCTCGTGGCTGCAGATGCTCCTCTACATCGTGTACCTCGTGGCTGCAGACGCTCCTCTACATCGTGTACCTCGTGGCTGCAGACGCTCCTCTACATCGTGTACCTCGTGGCTGCAGACGCTCCTCTACATCGTGTACCTCGTGGCTGCAGACACTCCTCTACATCGTGTACCTCGTGGCTGCAGACTCGTGGCTGAACTCTTTGGTTCAGTAAACACACACACACTTATTGGCAGGACAAATAATGTTGTGTTGCCAAACAGAAGAAAAAAAATGAGGAACAAATAATGAAACATAAGGACACAATATCAAACCAAATAATATAACAATAACAATATATATATATTGTCATAATCACAGCACGGGCCTACTTCACTCCCCCTCCTTTTCCCCTCACGTCCTCCACACGCTCCTCTTCATCCCCCTCTCTATCCACTGCGCACTCCTCATCATCCTCTCTTTCTTCAGTCACCCCTTCCTTCACCCTCATTCGCCCAGCTGTATTCCATCCCCCTGATTCACACACGGGCAAGCACCCCACTCTCCCCAGCCGCACCCTATCCTCCCCTGATGAGGGGACTATATCTGCACCTCGACGCTGACCAGAACCTGTCGTGGTATTAATTACCACTGTCCAGGTACGACGTCTCTGCCGAAAGCTCTACTGCTAGACACCCTCCGTGTATTGGCTTACTCTAACCCGTTTCTCTCCTGTGCCCCAAAGGACCGCCGTCCCTGTCTGGACGTCACCTGTTCCCGAAGAGGAACACCTGTTCTCCCGCTGCCACCCAGCAGCTCCAGCGTCCCTGTCTGGACGTCACCTGTTCCCGAAGAGGAACACCTATTCACCCGCTGCCACCCAGCAGCTCCCCCGACAAGCACCAGGACCGCTTGCTCGCTCACTGCCGCCGTGGCAGCCACAGGACAGAACATTAACCCCGTTCTATTCCCCCCCAATTCCTGTGTTGCTCAATTTCCATTAAACACCCTTGAAACCGCTCCTTTCTCTTCTCGTGTATTCAGCAATTGGGCTGTGCTCCAGACCCCAGTTCTCACATATATATTATAAATGATATGCTTACATCTGTTTCGCTCTGTTAAAATAGTCTTTTTGCCTATGTTCACATTTCTGCAAAAAACACATACCTCGTCAGGTACACCCATCTCTACATATTTTGCAGCTAACTGACTGTGGCCTTTTGTAAAGGTTGGGAATTTAAACTCTGCACACGACATGCTGTCACTTTCCTGTATGTCAACCTGTATCAGCTAAGACAAAATGTCCCCTGGCAACAAATTGTCAAGAGAACCACTGTTCTGTGTTATATGTTTGTCACTTATATGGCCACTCCACCCTTTTGTTAGGAAACAAATACCTGTAGATCCCTCATAGTGTGACTGTGCTTGTTGCTGGAAAACATTTGGGCGTGTGCTTTGAGATTGTCCAAAGGCCTCCACATCTGGCCATTCAATCGAACGTCTCAGGTTTGCATATAGAAATTACAAAATTACATTGAATGTTCTGCACACATGTGGTCTGGACTAAAAACAATCACGGACTACAAAGGGAAAATTAACAGTTCTGCATTGCATTCATTTATTTTGCATTTATTCTAAATTTGTTGGACCTTATGGTGTTCTTGTTTTGTTTCTTGACTTATTGTGATGTTTCTTCTTGACTTGTTTAAAGAAGATGTGTCCGGCCCATGGGGACATTAACGTGTGTTGTCGGGCCTTACAAATACATTTGATTTGATTTGATTTGATTTGTAGAGGTGTCTGCTTCCCTCCCAGAGGATCTTAACACCTTCTGCACACCCCACACAAGTGTATGTGTGTCTTCTGTCTATATGTGTCTTCTCTCTCCCTGTTTGTATTATTATATCCCTCCCTCTGTCTTCTCTCTCCACTTAAAACACATATTGATTGTTTCATTTAGAATCCATTCTGGTGGTGTGTAGAGCCAAAATAATGAAAATGACGTTGATGTCCAAATATTTATGGACCTGACAGTATGTCTCCCATGTCCGGCAGATCAGACCACTATCTTTATCTGCTATGACCCCTGCATTTGATTTCCATAAGGGGATTCCTAAATAGCTTACCTTAATTAAGCCTGTAGGTCCCCCAATTGGGGGACCATGCTTTTCTTTATCATAAATCGATCAATAAAGACCGTATTACATCCCCAATTATCATATCATGGGGTATCATTGGAAAGCAACACTCATTGGCTACAACCCTGTCCAAGAATGTTTGAGATCGCCAAATGATTGACGGAGCTAGAGCCCCCGGAGTTCGGGGGTGGTAATGTGTACTTTGGCGCACGCCTCACATATCGGCATGTAACTCGAGAACCGCTGAACTGATTTTGTCAGATGAAAGGGCAATTGACAGGCAACAAATAGGGCTATAATTCTATCTATATATTGTATTAAAAGAAATGCACACCCGAGCCGCTAGAGGTCAGCAAAGTGGCGCGTCACATGTGGGCCCTTGGATGTTGAGAGGTAATGTTTCTTTTTCTTTCTTTTTTTGCCAAGAGCAAAGACCATAACCGTATAAAAACAGTAGTCAAAGTGTATATTTTCATTTTTACCAATGTTTTGTAAGATTTACCGAAAATAAGAATTTATCGGAAAAATGCTAATTATATCTATTTTATCGTAAAACCATGAGGAAATGATTAAATCCAGATTTAACCCTGCCATTGGAAAGAGAAGCCTTTTCCCTATCCATAGATGTATGATTTGGCCATAATAAGGTCAAGTTCAAGGTCAAATATGAATTTACAATTAAAATCGATTATCATTTATTACTGTATCTACAAATACTGTTTAATCATCTTCCCTTTATTCATTTGCTTAGATTTTTTGTACAATTGATCTCAATAAGGTGTTGAATGAGCTCAGTGAGCAAGCTCGGTTCGCGCACAATTGTAACATTCACCGGCACAGATGCAAAAAAATATCATCATTTTTATATTCTCCTTTTTTTCATTACAATTTACTCAAGCCTAGTAACAGACACAATATGTCTGACACTGGGAATACATACCCCCAGGTCCCTAGATGTTCTAACATGCTAATTGATCTTGTGTCATAATCACAGCACGAGCGTACTTCACTCCCCCTCCTTTTCCACTCACATTCACCACGCACTCCTCTCCATACACCTAGCCATTTCGAAAAGAGTGCGCCTTTCCCTCTCTGCCACTCCGTTCTGGTGTGGGGAATTTGGACATGACGTCTCGTGTCTTATCTTGTTCCTTCTCAACAGTGATTGGAACTCTCTGTTAGTGAACTCGGTTCCGTTGTCGGACCTCAAGCATCTTATGTTACCATAAGGGGCTACGTCTGCCAGGCATTTCTCCGTGGCCTGGAGTGTGTCACTCTGTGCTTTGATAAAGTAAACAAACACTGCCCCTGTACACACATCTGTAAAAGACTGTACATATCTAAAGCTTACTTTAGATATGGCCCGGCTAGATCTGTGTTAACTAGCGCAAGTGGTACCTTTACTTTTTCTGTGGGATTTCTGTTTCTCGATTGAGTAAACTTCCCCTTTATGCACACTACACATTCTCTGTCAGGTCTACGCTTTTCACCTTCAATGTGCATGCCTTCTGTCACTGCTTGCAGTTTCAGTAAATCCTCGTAATTACAATGACCCATAATCTCATGCCATGTCTGAATATCGTGACTGACAGTCATGTTACACATATCATTATTATCATTACACTTGTCGTTGTCATTACACTCTGTTTGCAGATAATACATTCTCTTGTACACCTTTATGTTAAATCGTGTACCGTCAGAAAATGTTTACCTTCATCGAAGAGTACTTTGGCACTGTTCGCAGTAGCAGCTATTACAGAGAATAGTTCTTGTGGGAACGAGGGTACGTAGAGAGCATCCTTCAACGTCACTGTACACCGGCGCCCCTCACTGTCTATGAGGCATACCTGTGCGTCTCCTCTCTCCTCTCTTGCGTTTCTTCATGCACGCTCTGTCTGTGTGCCCCGTGGATTTGCAGAAGCTACACCAGACAGTCTTTGTGCAGTTACCTTTTCGATGGCCTTTTTCTCCGCATCGCCAACACGCCAGCTCTGTCGTGGGCCTGGTCTTCTCTCTCGGCGTCGCCCGGGCCCTCAGCACCCTCTCTCCCGCCTCCTCGGCGACCGGGTGTGTGCCCCTGCGGGTGTAGTGTTCTCTCGCCCGGCTTTCTCGGCCTTTGTCCTTAGTGTCGCGGAATATCAGCCCCAAGCTTGTGTCGTCCAGCAGTGGTGCCAACTCGCAGTATGCATCTGCATTAAGCTTGGTATCCTGGGCTTGCGCTTCCGCCGTTAGTTGTCCCGTGGGGGCCGTCAAGATCGTCGTCTTCAGTCCCACACCGTGCATGCAGCACAATATCCGCTCCTCCCAGAGCTCGTAGTCCTCTGCTTTTCCGTTGAACGAGGGCCACCCGCTGCTTCCTTTTGTCGCCATCCTCTTGTTGATGGTAGGCGTAGCTTTAGCTCTTGTTGGCCTAGCGTCTAGCCACGCGGTGCTCCCGGTGCTAACCTAGCCTATACTTCAGCTAAACTTGCTACCCTTTATTATTTCGCCCCTGCGTGATCTGGGCCCATAACCTGTTGACAGAGTCTGGCTATGGGGCGACAATAATGTGGTCATGAGGCATGGTTTCTACCTTCAGCCTTTAATCGGCGTGGTTTATTATCTGCATTGCACCCAACAGTACAGCAGCACATGAGGTATCCTCTCCTTGAGAGGTAGATGGGGAAGAGAGATAGAGGGGGAGGAGACATCTCCTTAAATACCCTCTACCTGGCGGTAGCATTAATGGCTCCGCCTATAGCGCCCTCTAGTGGAAACAGTTATGCATAGTTGGACAGTTACTAGCAATCATATATAACCTCTAACTTTAACATATATTATTTTTATTTTTATTTGTATGCATATTTAAGTTTTTCTTAATTGTGGGCGTAGTTTAATTATAGAACTGAGGAGGGCAGTAATACGCCATGTTGCGTTTACACTGCCGAAGATGAAGAAGAAGAAGAAGAAGAAGAAGAAGAAGAAGAAGAAGAAGAAGAAGAAGAAGAAGAAGAAGAAGAAGAAGAAGAAGAAGAAGAAGAAGAAGAAGAAGAAGAAGAAGAAGAAGTCTGAACTGCTTCTATACTTTCCTTAACCGCATTTCTGCAGGACGCTCTCTGATTGGCCGACGCCTGTTTCTACACTGGTTAAGCTTAGGCACTCTTTCGAAGTAGGTTAAGGTTAGAGTTTGTCTTAGAGCATGGCGATAGAACGCCAGGTAGTTTGCAGGCTGTTAGACCCGGAAATGAGCAAAGACACAGCTGCATCTATACAATTCGTAGCCGCATTTCTGCAGACCCCTCTCTGATTGGTTGAGGCCATTTCTGCAGACTCCTCTCTGATTGGCCGAGCGTGCGCATGCGCATGAGCCGCGACAAGCTCCTCTAGCCAGGAGGCGTGTTGCTTTTTAACAGCGCAGCAGTGCAAGAATGTGACAATTTGACCATGTGACCGCGGCAACGCGGGAGAGCGGCAGTGCGGAAATAGGCTGTCTCTAAGACAAACTCTAACCTTAACCAGCTCCTTAACAGCGCCTAAACTTAACCGTTCTAACCTTAACCAACTCCGAAACAATGCCTAACCTTAACCTTAACCTTAACCATGCCTAACCTTAACCATAGAAAGAATATTGCCATTCTCTAAGACAAACTCTAACCTTAACCAGCTCCTTAACAGCGCCTAAACTTAACCGTTCTAACCTTAACCAACTCCGAAACAATGCCTAACCTTAACCTTAACCTTAACCATGCCTAACCTTAACCGGCGAAAGAATACACGTTAAAAAAAAAATCACGTTAAAAACATTTTTTTTATGGGATTCGAACTCGTCAACAACAGAGCGCAGGACCGCAGGACCGCTGCTCTGCCAGGTGAGCTGAAGCGCCGAATGAAAATCATGGCGGATTACTAGGGCGGTTACATAATTCCGCTCGCTCTGCCGCTCCGCTCGCTCTGCCGCTCCGCTCGCTCTGCCGCTCCGCTCTGCGGTTGCCGCGCCTGCCGCGGGGCATGGCGCAGTCAATCAGGGAAAACGCGGAAGCAAAAGCAGCACTGCAGGGCTGTTATTAAGCAATAGGCAGCCAGGAGTCGAAACTCCGTTAAGCTCCAGAGAGAGAGGCTGAAAACCCACAGCTGTTGCCCGACGGATGGGAGCCGAATCCCGGATCCGAGTTTTCTGATGAATAGCCCCAAAACATGGAGGTCGCGAACGCAATTTATACGCATGGAAGTATTGATTACGCCATAACGAATCATTAAAAAAATATACCGTTAACTGGAATATGTTGTGTGTGCCTTTACACATATGTTGGATAGGATTATGTAATTGGTTTGTCATTAAAAACCAATAATAATCGCTCGCCGGCTTCGCTGAGCAGAGCTCTCTCAGATTCAAAGTTTTAATTGCAGCCTGGAACATACATGTTTCGGAACCAATGTGTAACTAGACAGTTACAATATAACATTTATATTAATTAACCCAGTTAATGCCTTAAGGGAAAGAGTCTGGTGGTCAATTGCTACGGAAATGTTGTGTCTTACTAATAATAACGAATTCCTTGGTCAATAGAAGTTTCTGTGATACTTTCTGAATATGATTTGGGAACATCAAATGGGCAGGCCGCGAAATAACAACGTTACAATCAGGCATGCGTTCTTCATGGGACGGGGTTGCACTACGTGCAAGCCCAGATAAGTACTCGCTATTTGCATATCAATAGCGCCGGTCGTCAGGTGTGTTAAATACGTTCTCAGATACATTCACACCTAACTTGTTGTGAATGACATGTGTTACATTCCATTCGTAGAGGCAATTAGGCACTGTCTGTAGCAGGGGCGTTTTTAGGGTTAGAAAACATTGGGGCGAGGCTGCTGGGAAACAAGATGGCTGCCTGAACTAAGAGCTCTACACTGTCTCAGTGATTAAATTTGCAATTCTTACCTCCACTCAAGGACAATTTCAATAATTTTGTTTCAACTTAAATTAAGTAAAGGCTTTTGATAAAACGAGGTGATTTGCAAGATGGCAACAACAAGGAAAGGCCAGCGAAACAAACCAGATGTCGACGTCGACGACCAAACAATTGAAACAGACAATGACCCCACGCTGGTCGAAATTATGTCAGAGTTAAAATCTCAACGCATTGCAATATTGGGCCGATTAGACGGTATCGATACTCGTCTGGAAAAGGTGACAAACCAAGTATCGGCGATTAAAGAAGGACTGACTAAAACAAACAAAGCAGTCGACAAACACAAGCAGCGCCTGGATGAGGCGGAAGAGAGGATTTCTGCACTAGAGGACAACCTGCAAACAACCCAGCGAGAGTTACACCGAGCCGAAAAGACATTGAGAACAATGGAGATGAAAACGGATGAGTTGGAAAACAGAGGGAGGAGGAAAAATCTGGTTTTGCTGGGGCTTCCAGAGAAATCGGAGGGTGACCAAACTCTACCTGAGTACATTCAGCAAAAACTACCCAACTGGCTCAAGCTTTCATTGGAAAAAACACTCGACCTGGAACAAGTGTTTCGCCCAGCGCGACCACAATCACAACCACACGCTGGGAAATATCCCAGACCAGTCCTAATCCGCTTTTTACGAATCGGTGACAAAGAGCTGATCCTACAAGCAGCAAAGAAATCTACAATCACAGAGGGGGAAGCCAAACTCACCATTCGCCAGGACCTGCCCACAGAGGTACGTCGAAGACGCAGAGAATTCGACCGGATGACTAAGATATTCATCGAAAAGGGCATGTTTCGAGGATTTGCATACCCTCACCGGCTTCGAATCCTCCATAAAAACAAAATTGTCCTGTTTGACGATCCAAAAGAGGCAGAATCATTCGCCGACGAGCTGGACTGAGGTTTGCCTCGTAAACCGTTACCCATGGTGGAGGTAAGAAGATGACATTTACGTTTTTTTTTGTTTGTTTGCACCCCCTCATTATGACTGTTATAATACGGACAAATCACTTGACTTTGAAACCCCAGAGGAAGGGGTATTGATTTGCCAATACAGTCGCGATCGGCTGTTCTTTCTTTTCTCCTCAACGTGTATATTTACTGTCTGGCAGCGGTACTTCCTGCAACAACGTGTGACGTCATACGGACGATACCATGACTAAGGGAAGGGAGGGGGGTACAAGGAATGGCACGAATTTAACATGCATCTGTTTTGCATTGATATTTTTCTCTCAAACATTAGAAGGTCACAATGACTGAATGGTAAAAAGTATGTGGAGAGGAGAACTCTCAACAGTATAAGAAAAAAAAAGAAAAAAAAAGTCTGCCTAATAAGAAACACCCCTCACCATTCAGTAATATCAGGTGACCAACTCATATTTAACAACATGGGGGGAAGTGAAGAGGGGAGGGGGTGTAAAGAGAAATACATATAAATAAAAGGAAGTTATTACACTGAAGACAAGAGCTCCAGGGGCCAATATAAGAAAGATTTAATTCTTTTTCAGTTATTTTGTTTTTTCCATTATTGTTTCTCTATGGCCTACTAGGAGTAAGGGGGTAAATGTCGTGGTTCAGAAAACCATGGCTGGGGTGGGTTGATGTATTTCATGTATGTTTTTTATTCTATGTATGTGTATTCTATGTATGTTTTGTGTTCTATGTTTTTTGGTCATGTTTATTAATAAAAGCAATGGCAATATTTTCGAGGCAAATGTATACAGTCATAGATACTCCTCAAAGATTGTACCAACTACCATGTCAGATATAATTATAAATTCGTGGAACATTAAAGGCTTGGGAAATCCTATTAAAAGGAAAAAAATGTTATCCCTTCTAAAAGAAAACAAAGTAGATGTGGCTTTTTTACAAGAAACATATTTGTCAGACACTGAACACGCAAAATTAAAAAGAGAATGGGTAGGTCAGGTCTATTTCTCATCATATAAAAGTCATAGCAGGGGAACGGCTATTTTGATTAACAAAACAATACCATTTACAGTAGAAAAAACAATTACAGACCCAAACGGACGGTTTGTCTTGGTGTCAGGCTGCATTTGGGGAACATCCATTACTTTTTTGAACATTTATGCCCCCAATGCCGATGAACCCACATTTATGTCTGACATGGTGTTGCTGTTCAATGAAAACTGTAAAGGTTTTGGAGTGATGGCGGGAGATTTTAATCTGACAATGACAGCATTGGATAAGTCTAGTCAAACTAACCATAGCTCCAAATCCTCAAAAGTTCTTCAAGGGTTATGTGCAGAAAGTGGCCTAATTGATGTCTGGCGTGAATTACATCCAGGCATTAAAGACTACAGCTTCTTCTCAAATGTACATAACTCATATAGTAGAATAGACTATGCCTTTATTTACTCAAAATATATATACATGATAAAGGAATGTGAAATTAGCCCAATCATTTTATCAGATCATGCCAGAATATGCATGACTATTCAGTTTAATAGGAACAACTCGTTCACCAAACAATGGAACTGTTTTTAACACACTATGTGCTTGGAAGGACAGCTAAAAAAAACTGGGTATCACCAATTGTACCTCCATATACTCTCCTATCTATCACAATCCTGATCTAGATAAACATCTAAGATCAATTAATATACTCAAATGGGCTCAGTTGGGGATAAGTCAATTCAAAGACCTGTTTCATACAAATATGCAGTTAAAATCATTTATGGATTTAAGAACAGAATATGCCATCCCAAATACTGATTTCTTTAAATATTTACAAATGAGAAACATTATACACATACTGAGAAGAGAAAATAAACTAAGACTAGAATTACATGAAATAGAAGAAATACTAATGTCATCGACCACAATTAAAGGTAAAATTAGTGAATTTTATGACATCTTCTCCAAAGAATGTCACTCATCTTTTTTGCCTTTGTTGAGGATCTGGGAGACAGACCTAACCATGAAATTTGTAGAAAATACATGGCTAAATATTTGTGATAGAATACACTTTCCATTTACAAGTAACAAAATCAAAGAAGCAAATTTTAAATTTATCCATAAATTGTATTTAACTCCAATAAAAATGCATAAAATGTCTAGAGATAATTCAATAAACTGTCCTAGATGTAAAACTAACGAAGGAACATTTCTACACATGTTTTGGCACTGTGATAAACTAAAACGATTCTGGAATTGTATTCATTTATTTACAAAATCTGTATTAGAAACAGAATTTGACTTGTCCCCATGTGCCTATTTACTTAATGAATTACCAGAGATCCAGATGGATCCAAAAAAATATAGACTGCTGATTGTTATAACATACTTTGCCAAGAAATGTATTCTCCTGTTTTGGAAAAATGACTCTTCGCCCACTTTTGAGATGTTTCAAGATCAGATATCCCAGCTTCTTCCATTGGAGAGATTGACCTTGGAGGAGCGCGGCCGGGGGTGGATGTTCCGGGACCTTTGGTCTCCGCTGTTTTCTCGATTGAGCAGAGGGGCTGTTGATTGATACGGCTAGTGGCGGTATGTGAATATATCCGCATGCTGTCGCTGGCCGTGTCGATTGGTGGTTTTGCTGTTTGGTTGGGGGAGGGGTGGGGGCCGGGGGTCTTGGGATGTCTATCCCCGGTTGTGTATTTTTTGGAGGTGGGTTTCCCTAGTGGAAGAAGTTGTACAACAGACGCGTAAGAGGCCTGTCTGTTGTATAACAATGATGTTGTTGTTGTCATTGTTGTTATTATTTATTATTGTTTATTTAAAAATACGTATGAGAAAAAATGAACAGTGTAAACAATATCATTAACTCTGAATATAAAAATATGAGAAAAGCAAACAAGACGCGGTCTCGGACTGGTGGGGGCCCCTGATTCGAGGTCTTGGTGAATCGGAGTGTTAAAGAGGCATGATGCTCTGGCTCGCTGGGGCGCCGGATTTGGGGTCCTCACGGGGTAGGGACCTTGGTTGTCGATACTGGAGATGACGGGTGCTCAAGTAATCTCGCCTTATGGTACATACATGTGGGTATATGCATGTATATATGTATATATATGTATGTGTGTATGTATATGTATATATATATATATTCTTATTAATTTATATATTTAATTTATACATGACTATTTTATTTTTCATTATTCTGATTTAACTGATGGTTTTGTCATTGTCGTTATTATTATTATTATTATTATTATTACTGTTATTGTCTTGTGATGTCTTGTTTATTAGTATTGTTATTGTATTGTATTGTCTTGTTTCATGTTGAAAAGGGAAAATAAAGAAAAACTATTTGAAGAAAAAAAAAAAAAAAAAACATTGGGGGCTTCAGCCCGGGGTGGTGGAGGGGGGTCCCCCCCCCCCCCCCCCCCTTTTTTTTTTTTTAACACAGAAATACGCAATTTCAGAGTAATTAGAGATGAATACTGAATAACTAGAATCATTAGAGGTTCTCAAAGTGAGGTCCAGGTCCATGAGAGGGATCTGGGCAGTCCCCATAGAACATTCAAAGTTAACAGGACCAAATCATCAGTTTCTTATTTATTTATTTAGCCAGATAAAACATTGATCTGGTCCAAGAAGCCCCAACAGGAGTACAAATATACATATATACACATAATAATAATAATAATAATAATAATAATAATAATAATAATAATAATAATAATAATAATAATAATAATAATAATAATAATAATAATAATAATAATAATAATAATAATAATAATAATAATAATAATAATAATAATAATAATAATAATAATTGTTGTGAAGGGCCAGATTAAACCGAATATATATATTTATTTATATATATATATTTAATTGTATTTGTATATTCTCTAATATTCCCTGATATCCCTTGTATATTCCTTGTACAATATGCATTGAATATCCATTCTAGCCTACTGAACATCCCATAATAGTCTCCATTCTACTATTGGTCGAGACCTTGGTGCCAGGCTGCCATACCCCTCAGACCCAGTTCAAACGTACCGCTCGACATGTACGAACAAGTCCTAGTTCCGCGTAGGAATTTGGCTACCGCACCACTAAGGGGACTATTTGTTCATAGTGCGTATATATACTGCGCTACTAAAGTAGGACTTTCTTTTCAGTCCAGTTTCTTACCCTCCAATAGAGTCACAGACGTAAAGCCTCCCCGCGATGCCACGTGTGGGAGTAAGGCCAAGTTCGGCCTACCATCGGTATTGAGACATCGTGTATATTAATATTTGAATAGTCATATTTGGCACTATATCGTCGAGTTGGACGTAGTCTATTAAGCTAATAATAGTCTGTTAATATATAGTGCTTCGTGCGGTGAGAATACTACCGTAGTCAGTACCCCATCGTTTCGGGCAGGGAACTGGCTGCTTACCCAGGGTGGTTGACCCTATGTGAAGCTGCACCCGAGGAGCCCCAGAGCCGACGAGCGAGTGGACCTGTATACCGGATTATTCTACCGACGACAGCCCGCCTTCCCAGGCACGGATTATGCTTTGGCTACTTTGATTATTCTATGGATAAAGACCCCCGACACTACCGTGTGTTGGAACCCCCCCCCCTGGAGAGGACACAAGGTGAGGAGACACTCTGCAAGACGAGGTCTCTCCACATCTCTCCCCCGTGGACCGGAGAGAGCCGGCCCACAAAGAGTCCACCTGCTTTCATCTGTGGTCCAAGGATCGCCGGCGCATTGAACGGCACTACAGTGGGTTCACCTGGGATACCCTTGGCCGGACGAGGCAGCTGGATTCTACCCCCCCCCCCCCTCCTACTCCTGTCGGCTTACAAGCGACCGGATTAACCCCCTCTAGTGTATCCAGCCTATAATCATTAAAGTATCATTGCTGTTATTCCTTAACTATTCCAGGTCGTATATTTACCACCTGCGCCTTCAGAGATTGGACATTATCTATTGATATATCTACGAATACTCCTTGCCATAAAAGTGCATACTATTTCAATTCATAAATGTAATTAAGTGATTAAGCGCTTATTCTACACACCATCGCTGTGTAGGAAATAAAGACCTGTTTCTAATTCGTACATTTGTGTTGGATCCGTTTCATCTACGTGAGAGTGTTCATGATAATATATTTATGCCGTGTACTGGGTGGCCGAATATTAAGTACAAAGGTAGTGGTAGTAAGTATCATATCTAGTAATACAGTCAGGGAATTGTACCCCTCAGTTACAATTGGTCCTTCGAGCCGGATGGTAATTAGTGTAATATTAATATAGTGTTATTAATATTGAAATGGCCTATGATGAACACTCCACGAAACGATCCTCCTAACCAACGCCCGCAGCGCGAACGACGGCTCCCTCAGTACTTAGAGGCTTACGCTGTCAGTCAACAACCTAGTCTTCTACTAACAGTAAACGCGGTAAAACTAGAAAGTAAAAGTATGTCTAACCCCAACGCCCAGACTACCCCGACCATAGAGGCCCCTACGGACTCTAATGTAACTGACCAAGTTCACGGTGGGGACCAGTGGGAACCAGACATGACTTCACACCCCGCCAGTACTGAAGAAGTAGTCCCCGATGAGTCCCGGGAGGAATACAACGCTACCGAGAGAGAACTCGGCACGGAAGAAGACGGGGAGAGCACCGTGGAGATAGAGCTCCAAGGCTCCGCAAGGAGTACCCCGAGGGAAGGCTCCCCTATACAACCGCCTTCTCCCAGCGAGGCAGAGAGGACCCTACAGCAGGCATTCCTCGTCAGCCTGAAAGCCTCTACTGAACGCGATAGACTCCAGGGTGAACGCGATCGATTGCAGCTACAGCAACGGAGCGAAGAAGAGCACATACGCCTGGAAATAAGACGCATTCAGATGGAAGAGAATGTGGCCCGAGACCGAGCAGACAGCCAGCGAGCAGCTGCTGGTGCTCTACGGGACGCAGAGCGCGACAGACAGCAAGCGCAACTAATAGAACAGCTGATCAGACGGACAACACCCTCTCCCTCCGCCAGAGGCTCCAGGAACTCGTCTAGACACACCTCCAGGGCGGCATCCCCTAGCCGAGTAAACAACCCTGAACTTGACCAACAGACGAGGTCTATACCCCCCACAGACCACCTCCCCCCACCGGTCCAAGCGAGACCTAGCAACCGGGAAGGAGCAGCATATCCTGTGGAGAGGCTAAACCAGAGACTACAAGCACTGGATGACCTAACTGAAGACGAAGAGGAAGAGGAGGAGAACCGCGCCCGAAGACAGCACAGTACTCTACCGGACCTCCGGTACAGCCCAGGCTATACTCCCGCGGAGCTGCGCTACAGACCCCCGACTCTATACACGGGTGAGCACGACGCACGACCCGCACCGAGGAACAGCACCTGGACAAGCGGGCCATGGTACACTGCCGGTACCAGCCCATACCAAGGAGCGGGAGGAGACTCGCCTAGGAGGCCTCTCCCCCAACGCTCGCCGATGTATCCACAGTCAGCGTCATACATTGGCACGCCTATGGTACCCGACTTCACCCAAGAGAACCGGGACCAGTATACAGAACTCCGCATGTGTCTGGAGACCATGTTGGTGGATGTATTGGATGAACGCCACAAATACGCCATCCTACTGCAGCACTTAAAGGTGCCCCGCGCACATAATATAGCGCTCGCCTACGCGACTTCCACCACCCCATACACAGCAGCGCTGGTAGCATTGGACCAGAGGTATGGGCGCATATGGGATTACGTGATCCAGGAGATCCGACACATCGACCGCTTACCCCCAGCAATAGACAATCGAGCACTGGACGACCTGTCCATCAGAGTGCAGTCCCTGGTAGGGATGTTGGGAGCGCAAAGAGAGAAGGGGAAGTATGAACTTTACGCCAACTCAAATGTGGAAAGGATCCTGGAGAAGCTGCCGCCCGCTCGTCAGGAGCGCTTTAGGCGGCAGAGGGACCACAGAGACCCGAATGGCCCCGAACCGAACCTCCTCGATCTAGCAGACTTCCTGGCGAGAGAAGTCAGCAGCCTACGGCTAGATACATTCGGACGGAGCACCCCTGGCTCCAGAGAAGGAACCAGACGACTAAATGATGGAAGAAGATCGGTGACTGTGATGCACCAATCGGAGTCAGTACCGAGCAGCAGGAGCCACAGTACCCCCTCCAGAACGGAGAAGTGGAAGATAGTGTGCCCCTACTGTGAGAAAGAACACTGGCTAGCGCAATGTGACTCCTTCCCCAAGCTGAACGCGGAGGAAGCAGGTCAATGGATAAAGTCCAACAAGCGCTGTTTTCGCTGTGCGCGCTCACACATGGCAGCCGAATGCCGCTTAAAGAAAAGGTGCACCAAGTGCGATGGAGCCCATCTGGACATACTTCACGACAGTAACAGACGGCGCCCTTCACCTGCACCATCCAGCCGCAAAGCGAGCGTCATGTACATCGATCCCGCCAGCAGCAGTGGAGCCCGAGTACTCCTAAAAGTAGTGCGTGTGACACTAAGCTACCAGAATAAAGTCCTGGACACTTACGCCGTCCTCGATGACGGGTCAGAGAAGACCCTGCTGCTCGCCTCCGCTGCGGCCCAGCTAGGGCTGCGGGGAAGCGAAACCCAAATGACAATTCGGACAATAAGACGAGATTTGAAGACGATAAAGGGCGAGAATGTCTCATTCTCTATCGCAGCAAGCGGCCAGCCTGAGCGACGGTACCAGATTGCCGACGCTTTCACCAGCCAAGAAATAGGACTGTCGCGGTACACATACCCCGTCGCCAAGCTGATGGAGAAATATGCACATCTGCGCAAGTTACCGATCCCGCTCATAGACAATGCTATGCCGACCCTGTTGATAGGCTCCGACCATGCAGACCTCATTGTCCCGATAGACCGGGTTCATACCGGACCCCGAGGCTGTCCTGCAGCAGTCGAGACCCGTTTGGGATGGACTCTCCAAGGCCCGCTCGCCAAATCTCTCAACCGAAGTACAGCCACTAGATGTCTCCACTCCCGAGTCACAGAGGGAGAAACCGCACTCCTGCAACACGTAGAGCGGCTATGGAGCTTGGAACAAATGCCCTTTAAGAATGGAAAGAAAGACATTCGCTCTAAAGATGACATTTACGCCATTCACCTCCTCGAGACAGGGACCAAGAGAGTCCCGGTCAACGGCGTGTTGAGATACGCCACGCCACTCCTGCGGCGAGAAGGAATGCCTACTTTCCACGCCAAGACAGACGCCATAGAACGGTACCTGCTGAACACGGAGCGGCGCTTAGCCAAGAACCCCGCCCAAGAGAGTGTATACCGCGCTGAGATTGAGAAGCTCATCACAGCGGGACACGTCACAAAGATGGACATTAAAGAGGCTGACCAGACCACTGAATCGTGGTACGTGCCCCACCACAAGGTCCATCACAACGGTAAAGACCGCATAGTATTTAACTGCAGCTACCAGATCGGATCCCAAAATCTGAATAAAGAGTTACTGCCCGGTCCCACACTCGGCCCCTCCCTACTCGGCGTTCTACTCCGCTTCCGCCAGGAAAAGGTGGCCATCAGCGGGGACATTAAAGGAATGTTCCTGCAGGTGAGATTAGTAGAGGCGGACAAGCCCCTGTTACGGTTCCTATGGAGAGAGAAGCCAGGAGATGAGCACCCAGCCATCTACCAATGGGAAGTCCTCCCCTTCGGAACGACGTGCAGCCCCTGCTGTGCGACATTTGCACTACAGAAACATGTAGCAGAGGACCCAGCAGCGGACGAAGAGGTCCGACACAGCGTAAAGAACAGCTTCTACGTAGACAACTGTCTACAAAGCCTTTCAACCCAGGAAGAAGCCGAGGCTCTCCTGATTAAACTCCGCGCCTCATTGATCAAAGGCGGCTTTGATCTCAGGCAGTGGGCCAGCAGCGATCCGCAAGTACTGTGCAGCCTCTCCTCCGAGGACAAGGCAGCCAGCAGCGAGACCTGGATGGCTACAATCCCGGGAGAAGCCCAGGAGATGACCCTGGGATTGGTGTGGCGATTCAAAACAGATTCGCTTCACTACAGACACAAGCCCCTGACTACGGAGCAGGGAAGGCCGGCGGCGGCGCCGACCACCAGACGGAGTGTGTACACAACACTCGCCCGACAATATGACCCGCTAGGATGTATTCTACCGTACACCACCAGGGCAAAAATGATTGTACGAGCATTGTGGGACAAGGACCAGGGCTGGGACGACCCCATTCCCGCACACCTTGCATCCACCTGGAGAGAGTGGGAGATGGAGCTCCACTCACTCCCAGGCGTTAATATGCGCCGAAGCTACTTCCCACCCACGGTGAGGCCAGAGACATGTAAAATGGACTTACACGTCTTCAGTGACGCCTCAGAGGTCGCATACGGATCAGTAGCCTACTTGCGGGCCCAAGACCAGGGGGGAGAGATCTACACAGCATTTGTCCTCGCCCGCTCGAGAATAGCCCCACGCAAGCAACAATCTATCCCACGTCTAGAGCTCTGCGCAGCCCTAGCCGGAGCGCACCTAGCCACGCTCATCCAACGTGAGCTCACCATACCGGTGTCTAGAACAATCCTGTGGTCAGATTCCACGACGGTACTCGCCTGGATCAAATCGGACTCATGCAAGTACAAAGTCTTCGTGGGAGTCAGAGTCACCGAGATTCAAGACTTAACCGAAGAGTTAACCGGAGAAACAGAGTGGCGCTACGTTGATACAAAACAGAACCCAGCTGACGTCATCACCCGGGGGATGCCCCTGGATGACCTCACCCGTCGCAATGTCTACAGTGACGGCCCCGCATTCCTAAGACTCCCGGAAGGACAGTGGCCCATGCCTATCCCGAGGGAAGCAAGTCCAGAGGAGGTGGAAATTAAGAAGTCTGTGTTCTGTGGATTGAGCACCGTAGCCTCCACCGACCCTAACATAAACGATTGCACGTCCATAGAGAGTGCACAACAAAGAACATTCCTGCGGTACCACCCGGAGTGCAAGTCCCCCGCTGATATGTCAGCGGCTAACTACGAGGAAGCAGAATTGCTTCTACTGCAGCGAGCCCAGAGAGACTCGTTCCCCGATGAATTGGCCTGTCTACAGGGAGGAAAGCCCGTCCCATCCGACAGCAGATTAATTCACCTGGCCCCCGAGAGCGACGCTCACACCCTCATCAGAGTGGGTGGTCGCCTACGCAGAGCCCCCAATCTACCGGATGACATTAAATACCCGATCGTATTGAACAGCCGACACAAGGTCACAGAGCTGATTATAAAGAAATACGATGAGGATGTACATCACGCAGGAGCAGAAAGAGTCTTCGCGGAAGTCAGACGTCGTTACTGGATCCTACAAGTAAGAGAGGCGGTACGACGCTTCCAACGAACATGTCTAGACTGCCGCAAGTGGCGCGCGCAGCCCAGCATACCAAGGATGGCTGACCTTCCTCCATGTCGCCTCCGAATCGGTGACAAGCCATTCCACTCAACGGGTATGGACTGCTTTGGCCCGCTGCACATAAAGAAAGGAAGAGGAACCGAGAAGCGGTGGGGTATTGTATTCAAATGCATGACCACCAGAGCGATACACATCGAGCTTCTCCCGACCATGAGCACAGACTCATTCCTTATGGCCTTCCGTAGATTCATATCACGGAAAGGAAGACCGTCTACCCTATTGTCCGATCATGGGACAAACTTTAAAGGCGGCGAAAGAGAGCTGAGAGAGAGCTTCCAAGCTATGGGCCCAGAACTTAAGACCCACCTCGCTCCAGCACAGGTTGATTTCCAATTCAACCCCCCAAACGCACCCCACTTCGGTGGCACTTGGGAACGAGAAGTGCGCTCCATAAAGACAGCCCTGTACGCAGTACTTGGGGCCCAGACTGTGGCGGAAGAAGTCCTAATGACAGTCCTCACGGAGATTGAGGGAGTACTTAACTCGAAGCCCCTCGGATATGTCTCCAGTGATGTGGCGGATATCGACCCAGTTACCCCCAACACACTCCTGATGGGGCGGCTAGATCCCACATTACCCCAGACAATGTACCGGCCTGAAGAAGCGAACGGCCGACGAATGTGGAGGTACAGCCAAGTATTAGCCGACAAGTTTTGGAACTATTTCCTACTGCACTACCTACCGTCTCTACAGACCCGCCAGAAGTGGGTAAAGGAGAGAGACAATTTGACAGAAGGAACAGTCGTCATGATTATTGATCAATCACTGCCCAGAGCTATGTGGCCGGCCGGCCGCGTAAGCAAAGTGATCACCGGTGCCGACGGCAAGGTCCGAGCAGCTGAAGTGCTCGTCCAGGGTCGCACTTACACCCGTCCCGTGGCAAGGCTCATAGAACTGCCTCGACTCCCAGACACAATCGATGATGACCATGACCCTACAACCCTATGACTTTGTGAAGTTGACTGACCCCTACAGCAAACCCTTATGTGTAAATAGACAACGCGATTAATCTGTCTCCGTTTAACTGATTAGGTCTGGGACCTATTCAGGGGGTGGCTGTTGTGAAGGGCCAGATTAAACCGAATATATATATTTATTTATATATATATATTTAATTGTATTTGTATATTCTCTAATATTCCCTGATATCCCTTGTATATTCCTTGTACAATATGCATTGAATATCCATTCTAGCCTACTGAACATCCCATAATAGTCTCCATTCTACTATTGGTCGAGACCTTGGTGCCAGGCTGCCATACCCCTCAGACCCAGTTCAAACGTACCGCTCGACATGTACGAACAAGTCCTAGTTCCGCGTAGGAATTTGGCTACCGCACCACTAAGGGGACTATTTGTTCATAGTGCGTATATATACTGCGCTACTAAAGTAGGACTTTCTTTTCAGTCCAGTTTCTTACCCTCCAATAGAGTCACAGACGTAAAGCCTCCCCGCGATGCCACGTGTGGGAGTAAGGCCAAGTTCGGCCTACCATCGGTATTGAGACATCGTGTATATTAATATTTGAATAGTCATATTTGGCACTATATCGTCGAGTTGGACGTAGTCTATTAAGCTAATAATAGTCTGTTAATATATAGTGCTTCGTGCGGTGAGAATACTACCATAGTCAGTACCCCATCGTTTCGGGCAGGGAACTGGCTGCTTACCCAGGGTGGTTGACCCTATGTGAAGCTGCACCCGAGGAGCCCCAGAGCCGACGAGCGAGTGGACCTGTATACCGGATTATTCTACCGACGACAGCCCGCCTTCCCAGGCACGGATTATGCTTTGGATACTTTGATTATTCTATGGATAAAGACCCCCGACACTACCGTGTGTTGGAACCCCCCCCCCTGGAGAGGACACAAGGTGAGGAGACGCTCTGCAAGACGAGGTCTCTCCACATCTCTCCCCCGTGGACCGGAGAGAGCCGGCCCACAAAGAGTCCACCTGCTTTCATCTGTGGTCCAAGGATCGCCGGCGCATTGAACGGCACTACAGTGGGTTCACCTGGGATACCCTTGGCCGGACGAGGCAGCTGGATTCTACCCCCCCCCCCCCCCTCCTACTCCTGTCGGCTTACAAGCGACCGGATTAACCCCCTCTAGTGTATCCAGCCTATAATCATTAAAGTATCATTGCTGTTATTCCTTAACTATTCCAGGTCGTATATTTACCACCTGCGCCTTCAGAGATTGGACATTATCTATTGATATACCGACGAATACTCCTTGCCATAAAAGTGCATACTATTTCAATTCATAAATGTAATTAAGTGATTAAGCGCTTATTC
Organism: Notolepis coatsorum; assembly: GCF_963971535.1. Classification (NCBI taxonomy): domain Eukaryota; kingdom Metazoa; phylum Chordata; class Actinopteri; order Aulopiformes; family Paralepididae; genus Notolepis; species Notolepis coatsorum. Next base: position 167,406,811 of record NC_140171.1, on the reverse strand, counting down.
TACACACCATCGCTGTGTAGGAAATAAAGACCTGTTTCTAATTCGTACATTTGTGTTGGATCCGTTTCATCTACGTGAGAGTGTTCATGATAATATATTTATGCCGTGTACTGGGTGGCCGAATATTAAGTACAAAGGTAGTGGTAGTCAGTGGCGAATCCTTGTGGAAGCCAACGGAAGCCATGCCTCCCTATATTCATATCAATTCATATCAAATTATGAAAAAAAAAAAAAAAATTTAAAATATAATTTTTTTTTAATATAGTTTACATTCTTTTTCATCTGTGCATCTGTGTTTTTTTTTTTTTTTTTTTTTATATAAATGTCTCCCTCTTCTCCTTCTCACTCCCTCTAACACACTGTCAGACTGTGCTCACTACTGCAGCTAGTATAGGAGAGAAGCAGTGGGTAGGTCTCTTTCTCCAGGCTTCCAGCATTATAGAGTGAGTCCAAACTCCAAATCCGATCCTAGCCAATCAGATTCGAGCTGACTGCCACTGTGCCACACCCTAAAAGTTTAAAACGGAGCTGGGAGGAAGACGTTCAGCATATTTTCCACCTGGAGGCGGGGCAGGTCAGAAGTTCACGTTTCCACCTGACTACCTAACGTGACATCCCATTAGTACTGAGGACCAGCGCAGAGCACACCACTGTGGATATTATGATTTAACAAATCTATCTGGCAAGAGGAGGACCACATTATTGACCAGGTAAGAACTGAGCAGCCTGACTAAGGACTAACTAACATTATCAGGCAAGCTTGTATACCCTTTCATGACTGCAATGCAAGCCAGGGGCTGGAATACGCAGTAACTTATTCCTCCGTAGTAGCCAGGTTAATGTGCACCATCAAGCACTGCTTAAAAGCTAGCGGTGGGTCCAAAATATATCGGATATAAATGTCAAAGGTACCCAGCGTTCCATTAGGGTTTCACACACAGATGCGGCGGGGTTTGAAAGCTCGGCGTTGCTAATAAACATTTTAAATCATTTTTATAAACGAGTAAAACTGAGGCTGAAATGACTGCTTCCGCATTTTACAGTAGGAGCGCTCTGATGGCTGGGCGCGCGGCGCAACAGACACGTGAATGAATGAATGAATGAATGAATGAATGAGAACTTTATTTAACAGATTGCAGAATGGGTACAATACAGTACGGCTCAATACACACAATTGTTAAGGGGATGCAGACCAGAGAAATACGTTTGTCTTGTCACGTTTGTCTAATAGACAGTCATATTCTCTCCCGGTGTTCTGCGGAATCCTACTCCCGAGTCCCTCCTCGAAAACAACACCGGCCGTATGTATATTTCTCTCCCACCCACCCACCCCCTCCTAATGTACAGTCCCCTCCCCATCATATGTATATACTCTGTCAGGACTCAGGATCAGTGTTGCAGTGCTGGTATCACTCGGTATCACTCAGTGATACCTCACTCACTGAGGCTGAAGTACGCGCAATCGCTTTTTACATGGCATTATTCAACCGGACTCCCGGAGAAGCATGCAGCTGCAGAGCCGCAGAGCCAGCGGCGCTCTCTGGGCCGCGCGCTGACGGCCGCGCTGTGAGGCAATAGTATCCAGCTGCAGGACGAGAGCAGCCAAAAAAAACTGTGCATGCGCGCGCACGCGCATGGAGCGTTTGACCTACTGTCAATTTGCCACTGCACCACTGCTCAGGATCTAGGGGTAACAGTACTGTATATTTGATGTCATGATGTCTTGTATGTCATAAATGTCACTAGTATGAATTGAAAATGGGGGACCCTGATGTAAACAAGACAAACGTCTTTCTCTGGTCTGCATCCCCTTATACAATTGTGTGTATTGAGCCGTACTGTATTGTACCCATTCTGCAATCTGTTAAGAAAGTTTGACTGGCCGCCGAGCCATACTGTAGTGTACATGGTGACTACTTGACTTAAAAAAAAAAAAAAAAAATATTAATAAAAATATTTAATAAATTTTTTTTAATAATTTTTTTTGGCTTCCCCTGTTATTTTACCCACGCGACGCCACTGGTGGTAGTAAGTATCATATCTAGTAATACAGTCAGGGAATTGTACCCCTCAGTTACAATAATAATAATAATAATAATAATAATAATAATAATAATAATAATAATAATAATAATAATAATAATAATAATAATAATAATAATAATGCATTTGATTTATAAGGCGCCTTTCAGGACACTAAAAAAAAAGTCCACAAATCGGTGAATGAAAAAATTATAGGATCAAATGAAAACTACTTACTAAATTTTTTTTAAAGTACTAAAAACCAACAAAAAATACCAAACACTAACAAACATTCAGCACAGACAATGGGGATGCTGACACAAAAAAAAGTTAAAAAGTTAAAAAAAATAAAATAAAAAAAAATGTAAACAATTTTTTTTTTTTTTTTAGATCCGGGGCTAGGATAAAAACATCCGGGGCTAAAGCCCCGGAAGCCCAGGGCTAACGACGCCACTGGCCTCTAGTCTGTGCTCAAGCGATGGGACATTAAATGCGCATGTGCACGTGGCGCCATTATGTGCGTGCAATCCCAGTTGATTTCAATAACGCACCACTGGTTACAATATACAGTTTCTGACAACTGGCTGTGTTGTGAAATGTGCATTTACCGTAAATGATTTACGTTATGAATAAACCGCGAAGTCACGCGAAATAACGTTATACGCGAATCTGGTAGTACATTTCCAATCAGAGAGGGGCTTCGCTCAACCAATCAGAGAGGGGTCTGCAGAAATGGAGCTCAACCAATCAGAGAGGGGTCTGCAGAAATGCGGCTACGAATTGTAGAGACGCGACACAGCTCATCACGCGATTGGGCAAACATGTCAGTGGCCAATCAGAGAGCGTCAGTCAGTGGCCAATCAGAGAGCGTCCTGCAGAAATGCGTATAGACTAACCTCGTTCCCAGCTTTATAGACGCGTCTGAACTAGGAACAGATTCAGATTGGTCACCACCGTAAATACTGAATGTCCAGATGCCTAAAGTAAAAGTGAGATGAAGAAACACAAAGCAGGTTTGTTAAATGAAACTTAAAGGCTCCTTTGGACATGAGTCTTAAAGCACTGATCAGTAGGATATTAGGCCGTCTGCTTTATCCGTGTTGTTTGGGTTAGCTAGCAGTTAGCTTTGAGCTCTCAGTGCTGCTGTTAGCTCTTTGTGCAATGTCCCGGTTAGCCTCTGAGCTAACACTAGCAACGTTAGCTTCTCTGTGTGCTAATAAGCTATGACTAGCCTCTGTGCTTATTTTAGCATTGTTAGCATATCTATTTTCTGGAGAGGTCTGGTGGGTTTTGGGGTGAAATTGACATCAAAACAAGCTAGTCAGACTACTACTTGACCTGAGTCCTAGAACCCACCTCACCCCTGCCCACTTTGACAACCTAGTAGGATGGCTTAGAGTAGACGACAGAGTACAGCAACTTGCAATGGGCCTGGTCTACAAGATACACTACGCGACCAAGGTACCCATGTACATGTCAAAATACTTCCCAAAGGTCAGTGAATACCACGATCACAACACCAGAGGGAGCTCCACAAATCATGTAAAACCCAGATTCGGCTCAAACAAGGGACTAAACACGTTTCGCAATTATGCCACATCAATGTGGAACGCCCTACCTAAAGCTGTAAAGGAATGTGAATCACTACCCACTTTCACCTACGTGAGACTGCAATTCGAAACTGGCCCCTACAAATGTCCTAACCTAGTTGTACAGTAAATGACCAAGTAAGGCTTTGTCAGTATTCCAATGTACAGTGTAAAATGTGTGTGTGTCCCCTACCCAACCCCCCCCCCCCCCCCCCCCAAACCTCCAATGTACAGCCCTCACCCAACCCACCCAACCCCACCCCACCCATCCAACCTCCTCCAATGTACAGTTTCTACGCCAAATGTATATACACTCCTTTTCTGGACACTTTTGTATCACAAACAGTACTGTATTTGCAAATCTGATATGTCATAAATGTATAGATGTAGCAGTACTGTCTATCTGTATGTCATGTATGTCATATATGTTATGATGAATTGAAAATGGGGGACCCTGATGTAAACAAGACGCAAGTCTTTCTCTGGTCTGCATCCCCTTAACAATTGTATGTATTGAGCTGTACTGTACTGTACCCATTCTGCAATCTGTTAATAAACTTTTCAATCAATCAATCTCTCTGGTATAGTTGAGCAGGCCGTGTCGGTGTTGATGCACAATACACTTGGTGGGTGTTTATCTGGGTGGAAGGTGTAGAAACTATCCTTATTGGGGACTGGAACACGGATCTGCTACGTAAGGAAGCACCGTCTTTGTGATCTGCACGGTTTCAGCTAATAATCACCCAACCCACAATAGTATGTGATTCAACACAAACTACAATTGATCTCATTCTGACCTCTGACGAGTCCATGATCTCCAACAAAGTCATAGCATGCGGGTTAAGTGATCATTATATGATATTCTGTTCCTGCAAAAAGCTAAAACAAAAGGCTGGCTGTCACAAAACCATCCAGAACGACCCAAACATGTATTTTATACAGCTGAAAGGTTGTGATTTAACATTTTAATTAACAGATTGCAGAATGGGTACAATACAGTACAGTTCAATACACACAATTGTTAAGGGGATGCAGACCAGAGAAAGACTTTCATCTTGTTTACATCAGGGTCCCCCATTTTCAATTCATAATGACATTTATGACATACATGACATCCAGATATACAGATATAATAATCTAATCTAACCATCTAATCTAATCATGACATTTATGACATACATGACATACAGATATACAGTACTGTTACATTTGTGACATACAAGATATGCAAATATACAGTACTGTTAAACAGATTCCAACAGTAAATATATACATATGAGGGGGAGGGAACTGTACATTAGGAGGGGGTGGGACATTTACGGGGGCCTCCCATATGTGCTATTTGAGAGCGGTTTTGAAGGTGGGTACTGGGTAGTGATTCATATTTTTTTTACGGCTGTGGGTAGGGAGTTCCACATTGATGTGGCTAGGCCTGTTGCAATAAGCAATAAATCAATTTATCGCGCAATAATGAAAATGAATGCAATGATTTTGACGGGCGCAATTAATTGCTATTTGCGTGTTTGTTTTAATGAGGCAGGAACCAGTACCTCTCCGTGTGGGGAGGCGGGCCGCTGACGTTACTACAGAGTACAGCACGGGAGCTCCTGTGAGCACCATGCGTATGTTGGGCAGTAGCAACGCTACATAGCTTAACTACATTTCTCAGTAGCGTGATGGTAGCGTCGCTCCTTTTGAACCAAGTAGCGTTCTTTGTAGTGTAGCTATTTTTAGACCCAAGTAGTGATGTAGCGTGAACAAACGCTATACGCTACTGCCCGGAGAAACTGGACTGCTAAATAAAGATTAAAGATCTAGCGTTGATGCTATGACGCTTCCTCCTCATCGTTGATTGCCTGTAGTAGCTGCATCTAACGTTAGTAGCTAACGTTAAAACTAACCTAAAGTTAGTTGTTCACCAACAATCTCAACATTTGTTTTATCATTAGCTCAAAAACACAGAACCGGACGACACAAGTTGTCCGCTCATAGGTTCTGCTAGGATAATAACAACAATACTTCCAGATGGTGGGTTTCAAAATAAAAGAGCAAAGTCTAAAACACCGGAAAAGACGTTTATTTTGTACAGCGTTTTCCTCCACGAGTACTCAAGTACATCATGTGATCAATCGATCTGTTTTTTTTTGCCCATCCCTAGTTTATCCTGTGCTGAAAAGTCTCCATTCCAATAGAGATAGTATATATTTGTGTTTATTTGATTATTGTTGAGCTATATTTTAATCGAGAGTAACTGGTAGTGTAGCTTACTACATTTTCCAAGTAGCTTGCCCATCACATAATCCGCGAGCCACAGTAAACAAACGCGAGCCACAATTAGGGTGACCAGGTGTCCCGCTTTTGGTTGTATACTGCACAGCCATTTTACCTAATGTCCCACGTCCCTCTTTTCGAAGCAAAAAATAAAAACATGGGTCTAAAAGCCCCTTCCTACAGTAAAAGTAGCAACCTGCCTCTTGTCCACACACATTGCTCTGCTCGTTTTATCATTGCTCTCACGGAGATAAAACTGGGAACGAGGTTACTCTGCTTCTGACGCTACCTCATATCTGATTGGTTAGGTAGTAATTTAGGATATTTAAAATGTCTTCCAATGTTAAATAAAGGTTTATTGCACTTTGAAACGGTTTCCTTGCATTATTATGCTATTATCATTATATTAGTAAAAAAAAAAGTTGATTGAAAACTTTTGGGAAATACATTTCTCAAAAAAATTATTTCTCTCAAAACCGCAATAATATCACTTATCGCAATAATTTCTGGGACAATTAATCGCCCAGCAAAATGTGTTATCGTGACAGGCCTAGATGTGGCATAATTGCTGAACGTGTTTAGTCCCTTGTTTGAGCCGAATCTGGGTTGGACATGATTTGTGGAACTCCCGGCCTCAGGTGTTGTGGTTGTGGTATTCACTGACCTTTGGGAAGTATTTCGACATGTACAGGGGTACCTTAGTGGTGTAGTGTATCTTGTAGACCAGGCCCATTGCAAGTTGTTGTACTCTGTCGTCTACTCTAAGCCATCCTAGGTTGTCAAAATGGGCAGGGGTGAGGTGGGTTCTAGGAGTAAGGTCAAGCAGTATTCTGACCAGTTTGTTTTGTGATGTTTGTAATCTTGTTTTTAGTGCCTTTGATGTGCTTTGGTACCATGAGGTGCAAGCATAGTCGTAGTACCCTTGAATGAGTGCACCTGTTAGTCTTCAGGGTATTTTTGTTTACCAGAGAGGAGATCCGGTACAAGAATCTTGTTCGTTGGTTGACTTTTTTGATTACATTCGATGCCATCGTGTCACAGGAAAGATTTGGTTCTAGGATGGAACCCAGGTATGTCATTTCATCTTTCCTTGTGACAATATTGTCACCCACTGTAACAGAGAAGCCATTGGTCTAGCTGAGTCTGTTATTTGATCCAAAGAGAATGGACTCTGTTTTACCCAGGTGTAATCAGGGACCGAAACTAGAGAGCGCCACCCGCCATTTGCGCTCAGTTTTTACGTTTGGCGCCTCCCACTGAGACGTCTGAGCGCCGTGTGGCGCTCAATCAAATAGTCATGTGAAAATCATGATCAAATTCTTTAGCGGAGTTCTCACTCGCTGTCTCAGCAGACATGAAGCGCGCACCGCGCACTGCTGCTGCTACCCCCTCCCCACCTGTTTCTGTATGCTGCATGTAAACAGAGGCTATTGCCTCCGAGTCACCGTGACGTTAGTTAGCACTTAGCACTGCTGCTTAGTCCTACCCCTGTATGCCTGCATGTAAACAGAGGCTATTGCCTCACCGTGACGTTAGTCTAGTCAGTGTGAGATAACGTTAGCTACCGTTACAAAATGACCCAGTCAACTATTCAGTTAGTTTAATACACGAGGCATTGTGTAACGTTATCCAGCCGGCTAGCTACGGATAGCTCCCGACATCAACAAATCCTCCAGCAATAGTCCAGTGCATAATACCTCCGTTGGCTAGGTAACTAGTCACTACGAAATGTCGCAGTAAACTAAATAGTTCACTGAGGCGTTGTCCCAACGCCATCCAGCAGTAGCTACAGATAGCTCTTGGCATCAATGTCCTGGCTACAACAACAACATGCGTATTCGAGTCCCTGGTTTACATCGCAGGAGTGAGGGCTGCGGACTAGGGTCCAGGTGCAGCGCCGGAGAATTCTTTTGCATGCTGAATGTAGCGTTTAGGGTCCAGCTGCACCCCCGGAGAATCCTTGCTGGAGCTGGAGGCCACTCGAGTATACACACAGACAGTGGAGCTGTTTGCAGACAGCGAGGTGGCGATGTCTCGCAGATAACACAACCACAAGTATGATTATATAATATATATATTTTATTAAAAAGAAAAAATCTATATAAAATAATAATAAAAAAAATGTTATCAAAAAAAAGTTGGCGGGTAAGAAATATGCTTGGCGGGTAGATTCTTCCCATCTACCCGCCACTGGCTGGTGAGTCAAAAAGTTAATTTCGCTCCCTGGGTGTAATGATAGTTTGTTATCAGCGAGCCAGGTGCAGATTCTGCCGAGTTCTGAGCTGAGTAACCTGTAACTTGTTCTCGTCAGAGACCAGCAGGGCTGAGTCGTACGCGAACAGGAATAAGTTGCAGTCACAAGCTGATGACATGTCATTTGCATAAATTAGGAACAGTAACGGTCCTAGTATGCGTCCTTGTGGAACACCACAGTTCACTGGGAAGGGGGGGGGGGTGTAAGGGTACCGTTTACCTCTACCATCTGTTCTCTCCCCTCCAGGTAGGATTGCATCCAACTCACTGATAGACTATCAAAACCAATTGCTTTTAGGTTGTCAATCAGAATGGAGTGATTGACAGTGTCGAAAGCCTTTTGGAGGTACAGCATGACCATGCCGCAGTATTTGCCCGCGTCCGTCCACCTCTTGTTTGATGTGGTCGTTCAAATAGAGAAGGATGTGTCAGTGGAGTGGGATGTTCTGAGATTTTTTTCCGTGAGGTACTTTTCGACCTGTTTGTAGACTATTTTTTCCATGACTTTCGAGATGGAGGTAAGAATAGAAACAAGGCGATAGGGCTGAGCCCGAACGTTCGTTACGTTGGCATTCGAATTCTAAATCATTAGAATTTTTTATTTTTTATAAAAAATAATCTATTTATTTATTATTTTTTCTATTAATTCTGTTTAAACCAATGGGGGTTTTCTTCACAGTTGCAGACAAAGATTAGGCTACACTAATATTATAGTATTAAAAGAAACTGATGAGTTATATTCATTAAAGAAAGTTTATTTAATTGATTTAGTTGGGCTGGGGCTTCTCCCTGGGCTGGGTCTGGGGCTGGAAAGTTGATTTAATAAAAAAAAAATACTCATTTAATCAGATGACTCACTTTATTCAAATTGTAGTTTGATAGTAAAACGAATAATAATTATCTTTATTTTTTAAATATTTTTACTTCATTTTTGTATTAAAAACGAAGGTTCGATCGTTCATTCGAAAAACCCTGACGAAGTTCGAATCCCAAAAACAGGGTTCGGGGACAGCCTTACAGGGCGGTAGTCGGGGCTGAACTGGGACCAAAAATCGGCCCTGGCATTTTTGGCCCAGACCGGCCCACCATAATCGGTCGGACACCACCCACCAGTACACCATCCTTGCGGTCCGCTTAAATATGCGTACCTACTCTACTATTCCCCCAAATCACTACAAAACTGGGTAGTAAGTGCCATGGACAAGTGGACCAGTGCCAGTGTACTAACTCGCTCTTGGCTGAATCTTGTTTTGGGTGGTGATGTAAAAACACCTGCATCATAGCAGGCTCAGGACGGGCAAAGTAGTCTATAGCCTGTTCATCCCTGTCTCTCTCCTCCACAACCTGGCTTGACTAGACATAAGGAGAGAGAGAGATGATTACAATTAACTGGTACATTCAGGTCCAGAATGGTTGGAATTCCCTGACAAAGATGTGCAAAAAGCTGTACAATTTAAACAATACCATACTGGTAATGAGCAAATAGTTGTTTATTCAATGAATGCATGGAGCTGTTCCATCTTATTTCATTTGATACTAAGTAAGTTCTACTCAGTTCATACAGATTTCAAGTATTCAAATATCAATGATGAATATTGCATTTAGGTTTACACAGTTAATAGATCACCTTTTTGTTTTATATTCATGTCCAGAGAGGAGTAATAGTTAGATCTTTGTATGTGATTTATATGGCAATTAAATCTAATCAATGGTGTGTTTGTTTGGGGAGTCTGACCTACAGTTAATGTGCCTACCACGTGAAGGTGCATGCTCAATGGACAGCACAAAAACTATTTGTGTAGGTGGAGACTAGAGCTACCACAGATAGTAATAAGTTATAAGAGTAAGTAATCCATACCATATATATCCTAATAGTTACCTTATTTCCATACTTGGCTGAAAATAAACTGTGCTGCTTGTTGTGAATGTGTTTTTCCCTGTAGGCTAATACATAAGTAGGCATACATGTTTGCAGTTGAGCAAACATTTGCAGTTGAGTAGGCTATATGTGCTGTGTTTTTATGTTTTTATGTCTTCCATCGAGGACCACCTTGGAAATAAGTGTTTTAATTAATGCTTTTAGGTGATGTCCTCAGGATGGAATACAAATTGGTCAAGATAATTAGTTTTTATTATGTGTTTTAAATGTCCAAATACAAATTTAATAATAAAAAAAAAAAAAACGCTGTTCCAGCTTAGTAAATAGGGCTGACCTTCGAAGCTTTTTTTGGCAATCGAAGCTTCGGGGCCGAGCTTCGATTTTAATTCGAAGCTTCGATTTTTTTTTATTTTTTTTTTTTTTAAAGGTCACCTTTACAGGGCATAAGAACAGAACAATCAGGATTAAAACAATGATCTTTGCAAAAGTGTCAGTGGAGTTAAAAACAAGACAAACAATGTAAACGTATGAAATATAAAACAGTGGCACACAGGGTGCAGTTATAGTGAGTATGCCCAGTAAGCAAGGCAGTTAAAAGACAAGGTTAAGAAAATAATAAGAAACAACAAGAAGTATATATAAAAAAAAAAAAAAAGTGAAGTTAAAATAACAGACAAACAAACAGCAGGGGGAGGGGGTATTGGGCAGTGACGGAGGTTATAGTGAATATGCGAGTTTGAACAGATGGGTTTTCAATTGTGATCTGAATGATGAGAGTGAGTCTGACTGTGGGCAGGGGGAGTTCCAGAGTCTGGGAGCCGAGCAGCTGAACGCTCGGGCACCCATGGTACTGAGGCGTGAGCTGGGGATGGATAAGAGTCCAGTAGAGGATGAGCGGAGGGTGCGGGAGGGGGTGTAATCTTGGAGGAGGTCAGTGATGTAGGTGGGGGCTAGATTGTGGAGGGCTTGTGAGTAAGAGTTTTTTTTTTTTTTTTTTTAAATCAATCCGGTACTGCACAGGGGGCCAGTGTTGAGGACGGGGGTGATGTGGTGGGATGAGTTTGTGCGGGTGATAATCCTAGCAGCAGAGTTTTGGATGATTTGGAGTCTGTTGATGAGTTTGGTGGGAAGGCCGGTGAGGAGAGCGTAGGGCTGGGCCATATAACGATAACGATAATTATCGTCATATATTTTAATAATCGATATAAAAAATATATTGTTTTTTTGTTGTTTTTTTGACCTGCAACAGGGCAGTTTTAAAACCAGAGACAGTGGACAGACTTGTCTTTCTTGCCTGCAACTTAAAGTAATGGCTTTGCTTGTCCAAATGATAATACTGACCAAATTGAGATTTATTTTTCTCTTGTCCATTTATTTTGTTTGCTTTCTAATTTAAAATACAGTTTGAAACCGTCTGTACACAGTAGGCTATGTGTGCTAGCAGAGCTAGTCTCCAGTCGCGAGTCACGGTGCACACAGGGAACAAAATAAGTACCAGCCAACCGCCAATGGCTGGTAAAAAATCTGCCTGGCTGGTAGTTTTTAAAATCTACCAGCCAAATGGCTGGTGAGTCAAAAAGTTAAGTTTGTTCCCTGAGAGCAGAGCTACACAGCAGTGCGCCTATTTTGCGAGCCGAAATAAGTCTGTGGTTTCTTCTTCTTCTCACAACGGGTCAAATGCATCTAACATACATTGCATCGTCGCCATTCCTTTATGCCCACATCGCCCGAAATGAACGTTATGTTAGCGTAAGCTAACAAGCTAATCCTGATCAGCGGCAGAGCCATAGAGAACAGCAGACAGTGTGGACTGGGGAAAGGGAAATGGGGGGGGGGCGCTCTCCCTTTCTCTGTGTGTGTGCGTGCGTTTGGAAAGACGATGACGTCACTAGTCAGGACTCAGGAGAGGAGTATATTGTAGTAAACTGAGGATTACTGAGGATGCACAGATAATGTTGATATTCAAATATAAAAAGGTTTCGAGAGGAGTGGAAGTTTGAAGACAGACTAGACTACAATATGATGCGGGGGTGGTGAGTTGAAACAGTGTGTGTGTCCCCGACCCCAGCACCCCACTTCTATGTTTCAATAAATTATTTGCATTTAAAACTATTAACGCTGACTCATTCCTTCAGTCCACTCAAAATTATGCTAATATTCCTTATGTTGTTTATGATATTAATTGAAAATAGCATATGAGAGTATTATATAGTAATAATAACACATGGCGATATACTAAAAAGCAATTTTTTATTTTTGGCTGGTAAAAAATCTGCCTGGCTGGTAGTTTTTAAAATCTACCAGCCAAATGGCTGGTAAGTCAAAAAGTTAAGTTTGTTCCCTGGGTGCACATGTGCAGTGGTTTATCCACCAAAAAAGCGCCAAAAGATAGAAAAGAAACTAGCAGAGCCAGAACTGTTCAACTCCCCTGGAGCCACAGCCAGCAGAGAAGCCGGTTTACTTTCGCTTTCAAACCAGCTGCAGCCTGAGAACTGGAGTGTGAGGGGATGTAACACTAAAGATGGCGGCAACGACAAAGAATTGCTGCAAAATAAACATACATCTGTTGTTAAAAAAAAATAATCTTTTATTAAAAATTTTAATACTTATAACAATATCGTGATATTCGATATCGTTATTGCGATATAATTTTTGGTCATATCGCCCAGCCTAGAGCGTTACAGTAATCGATCCGGGATGTGACAAATGAATGGACCAGAGTTTCTGTTTTGATTGGGACAGGGATGGGCGGAGTCTGGAGATATTACGGAGGTGAAAGAAGGCAGACCGTGTCGTGAATTTGATGTGTGGTGCAAAGGAGAGGGAACCGTCCAGAATGACACGGATGCTTTTGACTTGGGGGGAGAAGGGTACAGGGAAGCCGTCGATGGTGATGTTTGGAACTGGGGTGTTTTGTGATTTGGTGAGGGTGGATTTGGTGAGGGTGGATTTGCCATTTCATTACTATCCAAGTTAGGTTTTTTTTAGTAATGGCTTTACAACTGCTGTTTTAAAGGCATCCGGGAAAATACCAGTCCTAAGGGAAGTGTTTATGATATCTAGCACAGGGCTTGAAACACTATTAAATACCCGTTTGAAGAAAGCTGTAGGTATAGGGTCAATGTCTGAGGTGGAGGAGTTACATTCTGAGACAGTTTTGCAGAGTACATCTAATGTGATGCATGTGAAACTTCTCATGGTTACATTGCACGGTTTGCCATTTAATTTCAGGAAGTTTCTGCTCATCCAGCTCCTAATGTCCTCAATGCAGGTGGTGAGGGAGGTGGGCGGAAGGGCAGTGGTGGGTGTGGAGGAGATGTAGACGGTACCTGTGTGTCGTCTGCATAGCAGGGGAAGTGGACCCCATGGTGACCGTGACGGAGGATTGTGCCCAGGGGAAGGAGATAGATGGTGAATAGGAGGGGACCCAATACTGACCCCTGGGGGACACCCAGTGAAACAGTTGAACACCCTGACTTGTGGGTCTTGAGTTGAACAAACTGTTGTCTGTCAGTGAGGTATGATGTAAACCAGGAGAGTGCGACACCAGTGATCCCAATGCCAGCCAGGCGGTCCAGGAGTATTGGATGGGAGATGGTGTCGAATGCCGCACTGAGGTCGAGGAGGATGAGGATGGTGAGAAGTCCAGAGTCAGCTGCACGGAGGAGGTCGTTGGTGATTTTGACAAGGGCTGTTTCGGTACTGTGTTGTGGGCGGAAACCGGATTGAAAGGGTTCGTGGAGATTGTTTGTGTCGAGGTAGGATTGCAGCTGTGCGGCAACCACCCTCTCAAGGGTTTTTGAGATGAAGGGAAGGTTGGAGATGGGCCTATAATGATTTAAGTCGGCTGGGTCAGCACCAGGTTTTTTGAGGATGGGGGTCATTGCAGCCAGTTTGAGAGTGGGGGGTACGATTCCAGAGGCGAGGGATGAATTTATTATGTCCGTGATCATGGGTGAGAGTGATGGCAGGCAGGCTTTGACGAGGGTGGTGGGACGAGGATCGAGCTGACAGGTGGTGGTTTTGGCTTTACGGATGAGCTCTGAGATGGTGTATTCTGATGCTGGGGTGAAGTTGGAGAGGGAGCTGATAAAATGATGGCCGGTGGTGATCATCCAGGGTGGATCACACGGGGAGGTGCATGAGGAGGCCAGCTGTAGGTGAATGGTATTGATTTTGGAATAAAAATATATTTTTTTGGTATTCAACAAACATGACCATGTTCACGTCTTAAACTCATACTGAGGCCTTAGTTTTGGTTTTAAATTGCATATCATCATTCATTTATTTATTGTCACACAGAGCAGAAGAATTTTGCCAAAACAAACCAATAGTATCCAGCTGCAGAACGGCAGGCCAGCCACACTCTCAGACCCAAACGCATTTCCTTTGATTTAATTATACATCAAATGATTTATGAAGTTAACTTTTCACCTGGATAACGCCAACATTCAGGGTGAATGTAATGTGAGAAATTGGGATTAAAAAATAAAAATTTATTTGGGTCTGAGTGTGGCTGGTCTGCCGTTCTGCAGCTGGATACTATTGGTTTGTTTTAAAATAATAACTTTATTTGTATAGCACTTTTCATACAGAGGTTGCAGTTCAAAGTGCTTCACAACAGTAAAAAATACAGGCATAAGCGAGCATAAAAAGATAGACAGGTAGAATCACAGTGTTTCACATTAGGATCTAGCATCCCAATAGGCTCTCCGCTTATAGTTTTCAGTAACACAAATAGTAAAAATAGTTTAAAATGATTCAGTTTAAAAATAGTAAAATAAAAATAAAATAAAATAAAATAAAAATTATAAAATAGAACAGACATAAAAAATACAGGCATGAGCGAGCATAGCAAGATATGGCAAGTGACAACAATGCATAAAGTTTACAGACAATCCATGCTGATTGATCTGCCATAAGCAAGTGAAAGTTTACAGACAATCCATGCTGATTGATCTGCCATAAGCAAGTGAAGATTACAGTCTGTTCTAACAAACCAAACTGCCATGTATTAAAGTTTACAGACAATCCATGCTGATTGATCTGCCATAAGCTACTAACAGCCAGGACACAGTTAACCTGGTTCTACTACAGCCAGGACACAGTTAACCTGGTTCTACAACAGCCAGGACACAGTTAACCTGGTTCTACTACAGCCAGGACACAGTTAACCTGGTTCTACAATGCTACAGCCAGGACACAGTTAACCTGGTTCTACTACTACAGCCAGGACACAGTTAACCTGGTTCTACTAACAGCTACTACAGCCAGGACACAGTTAACCTGGTTCTACTACAGCCAGGACACAGTTAACCTGGTTTAATGCTACAGCCAGGACACAGTTAACCTGGTTGTACAATGCGACGGACATATAAAAAAAAAAAAAAAAAAAAAAAAACAGGCATGAGCGAGCATAGCGAATAATAAGAATAGTTTAAAATGATTCAGTTTGAAAATAGTCATCAGTAAGAAGTAAAAAGTGCAATAACCGACACATGAATTTGATAGGCAGTGTAAAAGAGTAGGCAGGGTAAGAATAAATACAAGTTGTGTCAGGATATCCCTGATGTTTCCTCTTGCCACTAGGTGGTAGCAGATATCTATCAGTGAAATGCCTGAGCAAAGAGATTTTAAGCTGTCTTTTAAAGATGTCTAGCGAGTTGGCTTCCCTGATGTTTTGGGGTAGTTTGTTCCATAGTTTTGGGGCATAGTTGATAAAGGCTGCATTACCGATCCTCTTTTGACTGCTTCTGGGAGCCTCTAGTAGTCCAGCAGCTGATGATCGCAGTGTTCTTGCTGGTGTGTAATTTATTAGAGTGTTGGCGATGTAGCTAGGTCCCTGTCCATTTAGAGCTTTGTATGTAAGGAGAAGGACCTTAAAGTCAATTCTAAATGTTACAGGAAGCCAGTGTAAAGCGGCTAAGACTGGACTAATGTGCTCTCTCCTTTTGGTTCTAGTTAGCAGTCGGGCTGCAGAGTTTTGGATTAGCTGAAGCCTCTCTGTGGTTTTCTTAGGGAGACCTGTGAAAAGTGCATTACAGTAGTCTAGCCGGCTAGATATGAATGCATGAATTAGCTTCTCAGCATCGTTCTGATTAATAAATGGTCGTACTTTTGCTATATTTCTGAGATGGAAGAACGATGTTTTCGTCACTTTGCTAATATGAGAATTGAAGTTCAGTTCTGAATCTATGACAACCCCAAGACTAGTGACCTCAGATTTGATCCAAGGGGTTAGTCCCCCAAGGTTCTTTATTAATGTTTCTTTTTTAGTTTTGGAGCCGATAATTAGAATTTCAGTTTTGTTCTCGTTTAGTTTCAGGAAGTTCTTACTCATCCATTTATTTATTGCCAGTAAGCAGTCTGTAATGGAGCTAATCGCTGTATCATTTGGTTCAGCAGATATGTACAGTTGTGTATCATCCGCATAGCTATGGAAATCTACATTATGTTCTCTGATGATATCACCCAGCGGTAACATGTAAAGGGAGAAGAGTAAAGGACCTAAGCAACTCCCTTGTGCAACTCCATAGTTGTTGTCGTATATATCAGACATGTGATCTCCTAGTTTAACATAGAATTTCCTCCCTCTGATGTATGTTTTAAACCAGCCTAGCACATGGTCTGAGAAACCGACATGGTTTTCAAGACGATCGATTAGAATATCGTGATCGATTGTATCAAATGCTGCACTGAGATCTAACAGGATAAGGATGGAGATCTTATTCTCGTCAGAGTTTAGTCTGAGGTCACTGATTATTTTGGTGAGGGCAGTTTCAGTGCTATGATATTTTCTGAATCCTGACTGAAATTCTTCTAAGATGTTGTTTTCTTCAAGAAAGGAATTTATTTGAACTGAAACTATCTTTTCAAGTACTTTACTAATGAATGGTAGGTTGGATATTGGACGATAATTTGCCATTTCATTACTATCCAAGTTAGGTTTTTTTTAGTAATGGCTTTACAACTGCTGTTTTAAAGGCATCCGGGAAAATACCAGTCCTAAGGGAAGTGTTTATGATATCTAGCACAGGGCTTGAAACACTATTAAATACCCGTTTGAAGAAAGCTGTAGGTATAGGGTCAATGTCTGAGGTGGAGGAGTTACATTCTGAGACAGTTTTGCAGAGTACATCTAATGTGATGCATGTGAAACTTCTCATGGTTACATTGCACGGTTTGCCGCAATCAACTTTATTTCCATCATGAGTAATGCTGGCCCTGATCAAGGTTATTTTGTTGTTAAAGAATAGTGCAAGTTCTTCACACTTAACCGTTGATGACTGAGGAGGTGTAGGGGCAGTGTTGAGTAGTACATTAATAGTGGAAAAGAGGATTCTGGAGTTTCCAGCATTTTCTGTAATGATTTTAGAGAAGTAATCTTTCCTTGCTAAGCGGATGGTTTTATTATAAGCAGTTAAAGCATCTTTGTATATATCACAGCATATGGTGGTTTTTGTTTTTCTCCATTTTCGCTCCGCTGCACGACATTTCCTTTTTTCTTCGTTGACCGTATTATAGTTTAACCAGGGCGAGGCTCTAGTTTTCTTCTTTTTCGTTTTTAATGGGGCGACAGAATTTAATATAGATGACATTGCATCATTGAGATTTTCTACCATTTCATTTAGAGAGCTGTCATGATTGTGTCCAGGTTCATGTAGTCTGATAAGATCAATGAACTTTGATTCAGCTTTGTCGTTTAGGAGCCTCTTTTTAACTATGATTTCTTTTTTTGTTTTAGTAAGGGTTATTTGAGTATCAAAAAATATACAGTGATGGTCGGAGAGAGGTAATTCAGTTATTGAGATATTTGTTATGCTTAGCCCAGTTGTTGTTATAACTAAGTCTAGTGTATTCCCAAGCCGGTGAGTTGGATTTGTTATATGCTGTATTAGGTCAAAGCTATCCAGTAGATTTTTTAGTTCCATAGTTTTGGAGTCTGTTTTCTTATTAAAATGGATGTTCAGGTCTCCATTTAGGATCACCTTATCATATCCGGTAACACATAGTGAGATCAGTTCAGAGAGCTCCTGTATAAATACTGGTGAGTGTCTAGGCGGGCGGTATATTGTGACAATAATAGTTGATTCTGTTTTTAGTTCAATGGCAAGATATTCCATTGACATGAACTCGCCTAGTTCTGTGATTCTAAACAAGAGTTTTGAGGAGAAGATTGCTGCAACTCCTCCGCCCCTTTTATTTTTCCTGGGTATTTGAAAAAAGTTATAGTCTGGTGGACAAGCTTCAATCATTATTGGTGTAGCTGTGTCATTATTTAGCCATGTCTCTACTAGGCAGATGCAATCTAAGTTATTTTCTTTAATCAGATCATTTACTAAGAAAGTTTTATTATTCAGTGATCTGACATTTAGGAGAGCTAATTTTATTTGTTGGACTTCTTTAGAGGAGGTCTGCTTTGGCTTGACCGTGATGGCCCTGAGGTTAATAGCAGGTAAACGCATTGATGGTGTATATTTTTCACCATGCCATTGGCTGGTTAGGATTACTTGTATGTTTTGAGAGATGGCATGGCAATTGTGCTATTCTGTACCGTACTGACTGTTCTGTGCTTTCGGGGACATTTGATCAGACGAGATGGCCTTGTGTGATATGGGGGGGGGACGGGACGTCTTGTGCTGCTGTAATCCGTGGTGAGATTGTGTCCTTCATGATTATCTCTCGTGCTGGTGTGAGCTTAATATTCTTGGAGGCCATCAAGGCATGACGCATGTTTGCTGATAGGAGCTTTGAACCTAAGCGATTTGGGAAGAAGCCATTTCTTTGAAAACGTTCTGGGTTATTCCAGAAAACATTGAAGTTGTCAATGAATTTCAGGTTGTGTACGAGACATGCAGCCCCTAACCATGAATTAAAATTTAGGAGTCGACTGAATGCTTCCTGTCCTCTGCGAAAGCATGCAATTGGTCCACTGATGGACACATCATTGTTTGTGTACACAGACTGATGTTTGTCTAGTGTGGAGTTTTGTCTAGTTTTGGCAAAATTCTTCTGTGTATTTTATAATGAACCAACTCTCTGCGCCGCCCCCTATCTCCCTGTCTCCGGCTGTCCCTGAGCAATGACCGGAGTGTTGAATGTCCCGTGACTAAGACGGGGAGGATGCGACCCTCTTTGCGCCGCCCCTGTGCCTCAAATAGATCCGCTATCAGCTCTATCTTCAATCTTTCAAAATGTTCAGTTGCTATCGCTATCAGCTCTATCTTTAATCTTTCAAAATGTTCAGTTGCTATTGCATGCACTCATCTGTGTTTCACTACACACTTGAGTGCATGCTTACCAACTGTTAGTCTGCAACACTACTATCACCGACATCTAAGAAGGGAGATCCCCCCTTGAATGGCCCTTCTAAGGTTTCTCTCCTCCACACTGCCTGTGGAGCATTTTTCCCTATTGTTAGGTTTTAGTGAGTTTTTCCTTACCTTCGCGTGGGGTATGTCTGGGAGTGCTTGCATTCTTTCATTTATCTGCATTTATTTTAAATTTGTTGGACCTTATGGTGTTCTTGTTCTGTTCTTGACTTATTGTTATGTTTTCTTCTTGACTTGTTTAAAGAAGACCTGTACGGCCCATGGGGACATTAACGTGTGTTGTCGGGCCTTATAAATAAATTTGATTTGATTTGATTCTGAGTGTGTAAATCACTAATGGAACAAAAACAACAAACTGTGTGTGTGTGCATGCGCTTGTAGTGCTCCTTGAATGAGATCATCACAACACACACACCATTGCATTAATCAGGAGGACAATAAACTCTGCATACCTTTTGTTTCACAATGAAAAGTGCTTTATAAATAAAATGTATTATTATTATTGTAAATAACCCCATGAAAGGTTTATTATTTTTATGGGTAATTACCCGCTTCATATTTGTGATGTTACTGGTTTCAGGGTGTGCCTAAAGTGATCAATGTGTTGGGCCGTTTATAGAGATCTATGCCAATTAATGTTTATGTATATCCGGGACTTTTATTATAAGAATTGAGAGGCCTACTACGGTATGTGTATATGTGACCTTTATTTTGAAAACCGTGTTGCGACCCAACCTTGTTTACGTTTGCGCTTTTGACAGTGAAATGTTCAGTTTAACTTAGCTAAGACTCTAATCAAAAAGGTTTAATTGACCCGTATGAGGCTCTTACGGTGGGACTTTGATTGTTTATAGAAGAGGAATGTAATACTATGCAAAACGAGAAATAAACAGTGATTTTACCAGCAGTAAGTTGCAAGCCACTTTCATATACGGGGAACCGTGACAATTATTAGTATTATCGTATTTGCATATTGTCTCATTATTAGATAGATAGATAGGTTTATACTTTATTGATCCCCGGAGGGAAATTTAAGTAGACAGTATTTAAGTATTGAAAAACGTCCTAATAGTGGGCTACTCACCTAATGCATGGCTGAACGTTAGAAGTTTCCGTGTCCCCGTCAATCATCACTGCCAGGTCTGACTTAATTTAATCGGCTATGGTCTCTTAGGCCTAAAAAAAATAATGGTTTGTTTCCGGTTGCCGACCGACCCTGCCGATTTAGGTGCGATATATATATATTTTTTTTTAATAAAGTTTCATAGAAATCTTAGTCAAACCTTTAGTATTATGGATATTAAACATGCTGGCAGAGTACATGCATCCATGTTGTTGTGAACATTTTAATTAAATAAAGAAATTCCCTATTGCATAGTCTCTGTGGGAAAGAATAAAATAAAAAAATTAAATTAAATAAATTCCCTACCTACTCATGGCCTTAACCAGGGAACAAACTTAACTTTTTGACTTACAAGCCATTTGGTTGGTAGATTTTAAAAACTACAAGCCGGGCAGATTTTTTAACAGCCAAAAATCCAATTAGTATTTATATTGTAACGTTTGGCCACTTTAAATCATTGAACAGAGAGAGAGAGAGAGAGAGAGGTAGATAGATAGATAGATATATATAGAGAGAGAAGGCAGGCCTGAAAACCTACCTGTTCAAAAAGGCCTTTGACTGTTAGCTTTTTATTTTAATTTGATTGCGCTTTTGTTTTTAAATTGTCTGTTTATACTATGTTTTTAATTAACTATGTTCTATTTTTATCTTATTTTTATTCTGTATTTTATTTCTATTTTTTTAACTGTTTTAACCACGTAGTGTAGCACTTTGGGATCCCAGTGAACAAAAAGTGCATTACAAATCCAATTTATTATTATTATTATTATTATTATTATTATTATTATTATTATTATTATTATTATTATTATTATTATTATTATTATTATTATTATTATTATTATTATTATTATTATTATGTGTGGCTGCCGCCCTGGCGGACATCTGTGCTCTACTGAGTGCACCTTTCTAGTCTAGAGAGAGAGCGCTGATTCCCCGTAGCTGAGCAGGGTTGCATTTTGTCAACACAAGTTTGAACCCTGGAGGAAGCGATATAAGGAAACGAATTGCCAATAAATGTGAAGTTATCTTTGAACCTGTTGCAGGGAATATGCCTCCACATATTTGGTCAAATCAAATGCGAAATAGTAAAATATCAGAGCACAACAGGGCTGTACGCTAAGCTTTTTCACTATGGGCACACTTGCCCCTAAATTAGAAATTTAGGGGCAAAAAATATGTTTTAGGGGCACATTTTTAAATAACAATTTTACCATTATAGTGCAAAAAAATATGTTCCTCCTGCCTCATTACTGTGGTCCTTTTATTTAACATTTAAGTGCTTTTGTTGTCAGGTTTGTATCTTTTATAATGAACCAACTAGGGCTGGGCGATATGGCCTAAATATGATATCACGATATTTTCTGACCTTTCGGCGATACACGATACACATCACGATGTTTTTCTTTTTTACCCCAAACAATTCATTATGAGGCTTACCAAGACAGTATGAGTTTGCAAGCTAACATTAAAGACAAAATAAAATACCCATGCATTTAGCATTTTTATATTATATATTAGATTTAGATTATTGGATTATTAGATTATATATTGCATATATTTAGCAATGAGATATTATATGATTTAGATATGAAATATGATGAATTGAAAATGTATGTATGTAATGTAATGTATTGAGCTGTACTGTACCCATTCTGCAATATGTTAATAAAGTTTTAAATCAATCAATCAATCAATAGCATTTTAGCATTTTTATGAAACTACTGTATATTTGTATGTCTCTAAATGTTTTGATGAATTGAAAATGGAGGACCCTTATGTAAAAAAGCCGAAAGTATTTCTCTGGTCTTCATCCTCCTGTACTGTATTGTACCCATTATGCAATCTGTTAACACTTTGACTGCCATGAAACGTCTTTTGACGTCATTGCGGGCCATTCTCAAGTTGCCGGAGGACGCTGTACAGTAGTAGTGAGACATGTAGTAGTGAGACAGGTAGTGGTGAGACAGGTTAGGGTGAGACAGGTAGTAGTGAGACGGGTAGTATTGAGACGGGTAGTAGTGAGACAGGTAGCAGTGAGACAGGTAGTGGTGAGACAGGTTAGGGTTAGGTAGTGGTGAGACAGGTAGTAGTGAGACAGGTAGTAGTGAGACAGGTAGTAGTGAGACAGGTAGTGGTGAGACAGGTTAGGGTTGGGTTAAATCCAGACACATTGAGACACTGCTTCTTCTCTAGTGGCACTGGGAGCTATCTCGCCATCTTGTTTTCACCTTACGTTTTGAAAGGAGGGGACATTTTCTCCTGTGATTTGTCTGCATGCTATTGGCTGACAGTGTGTTAGGAGTAATGAGGAGCAGATTATGTGATGTTGTGAAAAAGAAGTAAACAATAAGTGGCAGTTTGTTGTCGTAGACAATTTATAGGATGTTTTACTCTCAGTTGCAGAGTTTCACTTAATGGTGAAAAGTTATCTACTGCATCTTTGTTTGTTACTCATATTATTATTATTCCTCCCTGCAGACCCCCCACAGCTCTCTGTCTGTGAAGAGGAGGTTCCCCCTGAGCAGCAGGAGAGGAGCCCCAGTCTGAGCCAGGAGGAGTCAGAGCCCCTACAGATTAAAGAGGAACAGGAGGAACTCTGGATCAGTCAGGAGGGAGAGCAGCTTCAAGGTCTGAAGGAGGCTGATATCTTAAAGTTGACATATAATCCTGTGCCTGTGAAGAGTGAACATGATGAAGAGAAACCTCAGTCCTCCTGGTTCAACCAAACCCAGGACCCAGAGTCCCTACAGATTAAAGAGGAACAGGAGGAACTCTGGATCAGTCAGGAGGGAGAGCAGCTTCAAGGTCTGGAGGAGGCTGATATCTTAAAGTTGACATATAATCCTGTGCCTGTGAAGAGTGAACATGATGAAGAGAAACCTCAGTCCTCCTGGTTCAACCAAACCCAGGACCCAGAGTCCCTACAGATTAAAGAGGAACATGACAAACTATTTCAAGATCTAGAGGAGGCTGATGGCTCCAAGATGACCTTACACCCTGTGAAATATGAACATGACGGAGAGAATACGCTGTCACTGCTCAGCCAAACCCAGGACCCAGAGCTCCTACAGATTAAAGAGGAACTACATCAAGGGCTGGAAGAAGCTGATCTCTCCAAGATCACAGTAGACCCAGTGAAATGTGAAGATGGTCAAGAGAACGCTCTGTCCTTCCAGCCTCTTCAAACCCAGAGGGAGAAAAACAGAGAAGCTTACTCTTTACCCAGCACTTCAACTGAACAGATGAAAACAGAACCTGATGGAGAGGACTGTGGAGTATCAGAACCAGCCAGTAACCTAGATCCAGCTGGTGATTTAGAACCAACTAGAGATGTAGCAAGTCTTCGGGACCCGAAAGAAAGTATCGAATCAGTAAGTACATAAGTCGTAATTAGTTAATTAGCCGGCTAGCTAACTAATTGTTGCTAGCTTAGCTAACGTTAGCTATCTTAGCTCTGTTTATTGCACCAAGAAAATCGAATGTTAGTACAAGGTGTGTGTGTGTGTGCGCATGTGTGCGTGCGCCGTCCATGCACCTTGTACCTGACTGTTCTTCATAATTTTCTGATTGCACTCGCATTGTTTATGTCCTTTGTATGAGGACTCCTTGTACTTCTGTTCATGTGGACATAAATAAACATTTCAAATGTGTGTGTGTGCCGACATGAGATGGCCACTTACCAATGCCTGTGGCCATCTCATGTTGGCACAACGCCAACGTCGACACTGGACTGAGCTTAAACTGCAAGGGAAGCTTGCCTGTCTCCCTGCCGTTGATCACTCTGTCTCGCACGCAGTTTAAAAAAATTTAGCTATAGATGAGAGCATCATCATTTTTACTTTAAAAGCTAGGCTACAGGTTTTACCATCAATGCTCAACCTCTCCATCTGGTTCCCTGGCAGTCATAGCCCACACTGCATACACCATGGTCACGAACAGACAACAGAAACCATGTCTCACATACTCAATGGCTGTCATTAGGGATGCCCCGATCGATCGGCCACCGATCGTTATCGGCCGATAATCAGTATAAATATGCGATCGTGGAATTCCGATAATTAGTCATATTCGCCGATCGCGGAAACTGATCAAGTGGATATCTCACTCGCTTGTCTCAGACGCACAGGACCTGCAAACTGCTCCTCCTCCCTAGCCCCGCCCGTACCCGTGTAGAGTTTGTAAACACAGAGGAGGCGGACCTCCTCTGCTGAGTCTAGATAGTGCATTCGACCTGAGCTAACGTTAGCTACCTAGCTATCGTTACTGTTTAAACAAAATTACCCAGTCAACTATTCACTTTTAGTAGGCATTGTCTAACGGTATTTAGCCGGCTAGCTACTGATAGCTCCGGATATCAACAAATGCCCCAGGAAGTCTAGTAGCCCATGTTGATATCTCCGTTAGCTTGCGTTAGCTTGCGTTAGCTGACGTTAGTTCACGGTTCAAAACGAAATGTCCGATTGAACTAAATAGTTGTCTTAACGTCATCTAGCCGGCTAGCAGTAGCTACAGATAGCTCCTGATATCAATGTCTTATAACATTGATTGAATGCGTATTCGAGCTGAGGGCTTGCTGAATGTGAAATGACCAAAGCATAACGTTACCAAGGCAATAGGGTCCCGCTGCAGCGCCGGAGAATCCTTTTTGGAGCTAGGGCTACTAGAGTACACACAGACAGTGGAGCTGTTTGCAGATAGCGAGCATTTTGACTTGTTGCGTGGTGGCGATGTCTCGCAGATAATACAAGTACAAGTCTAATTATATAATATATATATTTTATTAATAAAAAAAAAAAAAAAAAACTTTTTATATAAAATAGTTTTAATTTCTTTTTAATCAAAAACGATCGGTATCGGATCGGTATCGGCCGATATGGCTCACGACGATCGGTGATCGGTATCGGTGGCAAAAAACGTGATCGGGGCATCCCTAGCTGTCATGCTAAAGGGCTCTACATTTGTAGGCATGATAGGATCGTGGATCTGATTGCAGACAGTGTCAGTTCCACACTCGGGTCACCTGCAACATATAAGCTGTATAAGCACACCTGTGTGAAGCCATATATGCTCAATCTGTGTAGGGACAATTCATTGTTCTCTGATATTTCAGCAAACACCCCCGATGTTGTTATTGTTAATGAGAATAACAGAGAGGTTCTCATCCTAGAAGTTGGCTGCACGTTTGACTACAGTCTAGAGCAGGGGTCAGCAACCTTTTTGACATGGAGTGCCTGTTTGAAATATAGTTGTAACTAGTGTGCCTCAACAATATTCCATGCATCGTAATTTTTTTTTCTCATAATCAGGTATTTTTAATGATCATTTTTACATTATTACACCATTGTTATTGTTATTATTAACAATATTATTATGATGGTTGTATCAACCCTAAATCTGAGTTGGGGGGGATGCAATGCAATGCAGACAAACGGCTGCATACAGTGCGACCATTTCACTCACATTTGCCCATTCATTTTTGGACACATCACACACCATCGGTGTGTGTACTGTACGTGTGCTGTCATAGCTCCACCTACAGGCCTAATGGAGAACACCAGGAGAACACCAGGATGTGAATGGAGGGTGAATGTGAGGTATATGTGTAAATACGTTTTTTTGATTGATCGCAAGACTACACTGTAAAAAAATAAATAATAATAAGTTACCATAAGTAACTTAAAAATATTGAGTTCAGTTACTGTGCATTAAGGTTTTCAGTTTTCAATCCATAATAAGTTAACAGAAAAATAAGTACACAACCACATTATTTCAACCTAATAAAACTATGTTTTTTGTCGTTTATTGTCATTGTTTTAAGAACACAAGTTGACTTGGTAATACTCAAATTTTTTGTAAAAGAAAAATGGCTTTTAACATGTGCAATGTTCAATGAAATAGAAAAATAAATAATAAAATGTGTTGATTAATCACACTGGTCACAATGGCTAAATTGAAATAATAAACAAATAAAGGGTCTCAATTAAATATGTGGTAGTAAAAAGATCCTGTGGGAGGATCTCAACAAGATAAATGCGACAACAGTGCAAAATATTTCACTAACATTTAAGAAAAATATATATATCTTTTAATGCTGCCCCCTAGGGGCTTAATGCTGCCCCCTAGGGGTGCCTAGGGTTGCCTACCCCTGGTCTAGAGCAGTGGTTCCCAAAGTCGGGGTCGCGACCCAAAGGTGGGCTGCGAGCAGCCACGGGTGGGCCGCGAGATGATTTAAATTTTATTTTTTAAATAAAAATAAATAAAAGAAAATATTTTTTTTTATTTTTTATTTTAATTTTTTTTTGTCAGGCCACTGAACTTAGAAGCAGGCCAGGACAGTGTTTCTAGTTGTATTCTAAAATTCTATTCTATTGTATTCTAAAATGTGACTATATGGTTTTATATTAACTTAATAAATAAACAAAAACGAAAAATCTACTTATTTCAACGAACATTTCAAACTAAATAACAGATTATGCACATAAAACGCTGAAAACAACCGAAGCAACAATAGTATTTTAATGAGGCTATTATTATTATCATTATTATTTTGCAACAAGTTAGCCCTCTCATAAATAGCACATATAAATGAATAACTAACTTGAACTAACTTAATAGGATTGAAGTGATATTTGGCTTAAAAAATCGGTCGTCTGGCAAAAAAAGAAAAAGCCCGACGATGTGCATTGGGCCGCGGCTCTCTGACGCCTTATTTTCTGGGCCCTGGCCTGAAAAGTTTGGGAACCCCTGGTCTAGAGCAGGGGTCTCAAACTCAATTTACCTGGGGGCCGCTGGAGGTAGAGTCTGGGTGAGGCTGGGCCGCATCAAATATTCCACAAAAAAAGGGTTTCAAGTATTCAAAAAAAAGGTACAACTGATCCAATCTTCTCAATCTTTAGCAATAACATTTCAGAACATGAACAGTTCTTCAGAACATGAACGGTTCTTCAGGCTTCTCAGTGGTGTCAGTGGACTCATCCACAGCTATGGAAATGCACTGTGCATTTTTTTTTATTCTATCACAAAGCTGTTTATAAAAAAAATAGGTAAAAACCATATTATGCGTTTTCATCAATAAATAAATGCCCCACATTTTTTAATAGATTGGGGGCCCACAAATTGATTCTTTAGTGGGGCCCAGAATCTCCAGCTACGCCCCTGGCTGGGACTTTTTCCGTCCATCCACCTTTGAATTGCAGTCGACTTTTCTTTTACTGACCATCTTTGAAAATGCCATATTTTTCTGCTGGCTGCCTGCTGGCGAAAATAGGCTAATAGCTACATTTATCTCACAGAGATAAAACTGGGAGTGAGTTTACTGTATATGCGCTTTCAACTCTGCTCCGATTTGAACTGAAAGAGAAAGACGACATGCAGTCCGTGAAGACCCGCCCTACTCCCTTACTCTGCCTCTGATTCGCAGACTGTGGCTCAGGGGGAAAAACGCTGACGGGACGCGTATGTGATTGGACCAGACCCGTACACACAGACAGACATATGTGGCAGTGCAGGCGGACAGCGCGCAGCACTGCTCGCAGAGGAGAGATAGTAGCGAGGATGCATTTGCTTCCACTTTACTTGATATCATATCACTCCAGAATCACGTTTCAACCAAGTCACTAACATAACGTTGCTGTCATGAGCCTGCGCTATGGTAGCCTACAAGTGATCAAATAAATAAAACTTCCAACTCTCGCGCAACGACTCGGCAAACAGTAGTGCACGGGCCGCATTAACACTACACTTTGATGTCCAGTAGGGGGCCGCAAAATATCATCCCGCGGGCCGCAATTGGCCCGCGGGCCGCGAGTTTGAGACCCCTGGTCTAGAGGAAGCCTTTACAACCAAAATGTTAAAATATCAACTGTTAGACCATACCATATCACAACTCGGCTACAACTGTAAACTTTTAGTCTTCATATTTGGAAGCCTGGGTCATGTCCATAAGTTGGGTGTTAGAGGCCTTCAGATGGCCGGTCTTCCGAAGAGAAGAGCCAAGCAATTAGCAAGATATTGCTCAGTGTCAGCAATTATTGGCAGCCGGGCAATTTGCAGAAGACGCTGCTATCTGTATCCATGAGCTGTGTGTTGATTGTCAGGTTCATCATCCATGTGTGTGTGTAACTTTGGTTGCCATTGTCAATTTGGGCATGACTGTATCAGAATAACCCACAATGTACAAGTGCACTGATAATATTTGTGTCCTTTAAACATTGTCTTTATGTGGACATAAATAAAGATTCTAAATGTGTGTGTGCGAGATCAGGAAATGAGAGAATCGATATTTCAGCCCGCTTCTATAGCGTGCATAAGTACACATATACTATCGATAATCTAGCGTTTATTTGAAAACGATTCATAAATAGGCCGAAAAATTACAACGTTTTTGTGTATGCCAGAATATTCCAGTAAATGCCGATTATCACGGAATCTTTATATTTTCCTTGAAAACGAGGGCTTTTCAAAATGCTATAAAACGGAAATGAAGCGATTAAAAAAAAACAATCCATTTCGACAATGTTGACTGCAAACAAGTCATTGATAAACGACGGGCAGATTAGACACATAGCCATAATTTAAGACAGAGATTATGCGTTCACAACGCTATCATTGAAGTGGGTGGTGGCATTCAACCACGTTTTACCATGTTAACCAGTGGCACTGGAAGTGTTAAGGATGGCGCCCAATAACGTATATATACACGTGGTTGGCCTGGAATGTGTTAACACTTTGGACGCCGGAGCGATATGCGTGATGTGCTGTTAAAAGGCCGACGCTCTAAAGTATAGGAATACGTGGCGGTGTTTGCAGGGCTATAACTATATTCTATATTATAGCTATGGATACAATACTATGGCCCATTTGGCCCATTTGACATCACCTATCTATCGTTCAATATGAGAAAAAGAAAAACTATTTTTATCCATACATACCCGTTTTATACCGTGGTGAATATGACTATAGTTTTAGAATAATCCTGTCTAATCCCAGAAAACGACGCTATGCAGCAATACGTGCAATTCACTAAAAACAGTAATTTATCGCCTGTACACGCTACTATTTTGAAATCACATCTATATTATCGGTATTATGTTTCATCATGAATGCATGAAAGGGTGGGGGGGGGGTCGTTTTTTTATGCTTTGATAGTCGCCAACAGCACACGTTGTGGAGTAACGTTACACACATATATTGTGATCGAAGTGAAATCATGGTTGGATCACAGCAGGATTGATACCATATAGGCCTTACCTTCACTAGGATGTACCCCAAAATGAATATTCCAATTATCTGATCGCGAGTCCCAGTATTGGTGTCTATCGTGTCGCCAACATAATCCGCCACACATCATGGACTGGGAGCAATTCACGCTTCTCAATCCGATTGGGACAACCTCTCCCGTTGCCCGACCAATAGAAATCCGACCGGAGACCTCTGATCGACCCACAGGCCAAGACATCATGTTTCAAATGGTGCTCGATACTGCCACCTGGGTGGATGCGGCCGGTATTGCACATTGGCATTCTCAAAATGATTCCCCATGTTAACCCAGATGTCCGTGTGCCTGTAATAAATGGAAATATCGAATAAAAGAAAATAACGATGAAAACCCGACTATACTCGGGTCTGGCGCTGAACATTCGGCGAGTTAACCCGACTATCATCGGGTATGGCGTCCAAAGTGTTAAACAGATAACGTGCGTATTACTCTTAAGCCCGGAGCCCTATTTTCTGAAAATCCGCCTAAAATACATACCAAAGTAAATGGAAGATTGCTTCACTTCTACAAGGTCCATTTGCATGTTCTTGGTATCTAGGGACATCTATGGACCTCAGTTAATGTATTCCCAGTGTCAGAAATATTGTGTCTATTACTAGGCTTGCTTAAATTGTGATGAAACAAAGGAGAATATGAATTATGATTTTTCTTTGCATCTTTGACAGTGAATAACACCATGCTAAAGATGACCAGACATGAAACACTCCCACTGAGCTCGTTCAGTACCTTCTTGAGATCACATGTATAAAAAATCTTAGAAGATCAATAGGGAAGATGCTTAAACAGAAGGTTTTGTAGATACAGTACTGAATTCTGCCATCCGGACCCATGCAATTTGAAATATTATTATTAGAGGTGGGCATAGATTCATTTTTTTAATCTAGATTAATCTATCTGCAATCCTGGATTTAATCTAGATTAATCTAGATTAAAATGACTAAAAAAAAAACTAAAAAAAAAAAAAAAAACCTGCCGAAGGCATTCAAAATATGTGTGTTCTACCCAAATAATGACCAGAAGTAAGTCCTTACTTTTTCTTTCCTCATGTTTCTCAGGCCAGGTGGCCCATTACACCATGAGCCCATCTCCCGTTTCCAAAATGCATTACAGACTGTTTGAAAAAGCTGTTTTGCTATGATAATTGGTAATGAAATATCAAAATAATGTTCAATAAGATGTACTTGTGTTTAATAAGTTGTTTTATTCAGAAGTTAACACAAATAAATAATATTACCAGTACAGTACAAGTACAGTATCTAGCACACTCTCAGGAGCAAAACAGAAAGAATCATTTCAAACTTGGACTATGTGACATGGCTTGAATCAACTGCTCCAGTGGAGTTGCTCAGTGGCCAATGGTGTCAACTGTGGTTGTACTGGGCAGCTCCCAGGTGTGAATGGAACTGTATGAATGTGAAGCAGGGCGTTCCTGAAAAAGAGCATCTGTGCTCAGCGAACCTACCCTGTGTAAATAAAGGTAAAAATAAAAAAATAATTTTTTTTTTTTTATTAGATGAATGCGTTAATTATATTATCGCGCGATACTAGTATAGCGTTAACGCAGCACGTTAACGCCGTTAGCGGCCCAGCTCTAATTATTATAGAATATAGAATATGAGACCTTATTAGCCAACTTGCACATTTATGGATCGGGCCAAATCTCCTCTTTCAAATGGCAGAGTTCAATTTGGATTTAGTATCACCAGGCGTGCATCGAGAATGAAGAATGAAATCTACTGTATGTACAGTAGGTTTTTTATTCTTGCAAGAGCTTCGCCATTTTGAAACTGATTTAAAATCGGATGGTTGCTAAATGTTCACAATAGACAAACTAACTGCGCTCCAATATATGCCAATAATGTTCAGTTTTGTGGTATATAATCCCGAGTAATAAGAGAAATAAAAGAAATCCATACACAAGTAATTTGCTTGAAGGCAGCTAGAAGAAGTGTAGTTTTTCGAAATTCCAACGCTCATTGAGAGCTCTGGATGTCCTCTTCCCCAAATGACTACAATCGTCATCATTCAGCGACGGCCGCTGATTCAAAATGGCGGATCTCTGTGAATAATACAACACATTTAAAAAAAATGTAATCTCACTAATAACACTTTAACACTTTGAGTGCCAGCAGGGGGCGCACGATTTAGCGCTTGAGTGCCAGCGCTCTAATCAATGAGAGGACGAGCACATTTGCGAACGCATAAACTATATCTTAAATTATACGCCCGTCGCTTATCCATGACTTGCTTGCAGTCAACATGTACGAAACGGATTGTTTTTTCATCTGTACATTTCCGTTTTATACCATTAGAAAAACGCTAGTTTTTGGAAATTTTCAGAAAAAAGAATTTATTCCGCAGGAATCGCCCTTTAGCGGAATACACAAAACACGTTGTAATTTTTCGGCCTATTTATGAATTGTTTTCAAATAAACGCTAGATTATCGATAGTATATGTGTACTTATGCACGCTAGAGAAGCAGGCTGAAAAATCTATTTCCTGATCAGCACACACACATACACGTTGAGATATACGTGAAAAGAGCTCCGATTACCCCACGACTGGTAAAATAGATTCCTTACATCAGATAAGATGTTCTCCAAAAAGATTATTCCAATTCCTGATCGCCATTCCAAATATCGATCGCGTTTATTGATCCAACGCTGGGTACTCTAAACACATATTCCACGCTGTTCTGAGGGACCACAATGACTGCAATCGGCTCGGGTTACATGCTTTTTTTTTTTATCCTCTCTTTCTCCGATTTTTCTCCTTTTTCTCCCCATCCCAATTTTTTTTGTTGTTATGCCAATTCCTCCCCTCCCCTACCTGGTCGTTGTGCGCATGTTCCCCCTACTGGTCGGTACAAGGGAACCCTGAAGTCCACCACATGCTTCCTCCGACACATGCAGAGACAGCCAGTGGCTCTCTTTTCACCTGGCATCGAGGACTCTCATTGGTGAAGTGTAACGCGTGGGAGGTCACGCTGCCTTCATCACTTCTTGCCTTTCGCTGAGCAGGCGCCCAGACCTGACCTGTAGGTGTCGCTGTCCACAACGCCAGATTACCACCCATGACTTCCCTCCCCCTAACTCAGCCAAACGAGTTAGTATGACGGCCGGCCCAAGCCAGAGGCAATGCTGACTCCGGGAGTCGAGCCCGCAGCCTCTTGCATTGGTGACGAGCGCAATCTCCGCTACGCCACCCGACCGCCCCTCGGGTTACATGCTTGAGAAGTAAAATGTGGATTCCGGATTTAATTTTTTTAAACTTACATTTTTATTAACATTTATAGACAAACAACACTTATACAATACCTACAATGACATCAATAACATAACAGTACATTAACATGGGCCCCTTGAATTCGGCTGCGTTCAGCCTCCCAGACCCCCCTGAGAGGGACCCCCCCCTCCCGCCATCCACACCTAGAAACCGGGCTCCCCCACATCCCAGGTCCGTCCCATGCGGGACCGAGCACTCAGCGACACGGGTCCCTTGAATTTAATTGGGCCAGGCTCAGTAGAGGGGTGGTACTCCCCCCCCCCCCCCCCCCCCCCCCCACCGAGCCAAGCCCGCTACCTCCCATCTCACCAAGCACCCCACCCCACGCACAACAAACCCACAACCCACGAGACCCCACTCTCCCGGGCCAAACCGTGGAAAACGATGCCCCCGCCCCCACCCGCCCGACCGCCAGCCCCCCGGCCCACGAGAACCCCAAGCCCAGGCCCGCAGAAGGCCTAAGCACCACGCCTCAATGGTCCCCCCGCGACCCCAGGCCCGGTGACCATACCGCCCAGGCCACGGCGGCCGAGGGCCCCTTGAAACCCCCCCCCCATACCGATCCCACAACACGCAAGGCCCCCCCTCCCCCGGGTCGAACCGCCGGAACGATGGCCCCTCCCCCCGGCATTCCCTCCGGCATTCCCCCCCAAACTCAGCCTGCCCACCTCTGTACCTCCCATGTCACCGATATCACTATATACATTTATGAAAAAATAGCACTGACAACACAATAAGAAAAAATTATAAAATAAGCCATATGATTAGCACTCTTTCCCCCATTGGCGGTTTGGAGGGGAATCAGCTCTCCTGTTGAAGAAGCCCCCCCCCCCCCCTAGAGACGGAGATATCCCCCAAAGGAGATTCTCAAAGCCTCTCTTCATGTCCAACATTTTGAATTCTTGTCCTTCACAATTGTCCATGTGCACATTCAAAGCAACTGCTATTCTAACATAACAAATTTTTTTTTTTTTTTATAAATAAAGACAATTGGCACTTCCCAGGTAATTATTTTTAACCCTGTTTAACCCCCATTGGCGGGCTGGAGGGGTAAGGCTCTCCTGAAGAGGGCCCCTCCTATAACGACAGAGATTCCCCAATGGGGATTCTCCAATGTCCCTATTATTGTCCAACATTTTCTTTGAATTTTTATCTTTCATATGATAGTACAGTTCCAGAGCTCCCGGTCAGGTCTCCGAATGTTTTTCCCCATGTTCCCCGTCATCTTAGTTGTGCGTCATGTGTGTTAGTGTCTACAGTTCAGTCTACTACGTGTTATTTATATTATATGTCCCGAATCAAGTCCCAATTTCCCCAACTAATGTGTTTACCTTGTCTGTATTCCCTTGTCTGTGCGTTATCTGCAGTGTGTCTCAAATCATAACATCCATTCACTATCAAAATATATGTATATGTGGTATTGAATCTTGGTCAGTGTGTGTGACTTCAGTGCTCGAGTCCTGTTTGGTGTGTGAGATCTCGTTATTTGAATCCTGGCTGGTCTGGTTGATCTCGGCGCTCGGCTCCCGGTTGGTGTGTGTGGCCTCAATGCTTGCATCCCGGACGGTCCGGCCGACCTCTGTGCCCGAGTCCTGGTTGGTCCGGTTGTATCCAACGTCTCTTTGTCCTTCTTTTGGGGGTGTTTGTTTTATTTCTTTTGAATTAGCCTCCATGCTCCTCTGAATATTCTGTATTGCATCGAGTCCTGTCTGCGTGTTGGTTTGCATGTTAGCATCGTTAGCATTCTGTATTGCTTCTAGCCTGATCCGGATGCTAGCTTGCATATTCATCGCGTTAGCTTCCATGTTAGCTTGTAGCTTCGTCTCCAGCCTCGCTGTTGTCTAACGTTTTTATTTCTTTTGAATTAGCCTCCATGTTCCTCTGAATATTCTGTATTGCATCGAGTCCAGCCTGCGTGTTGATTTGCATGTTAGCATCGTTAGCATTCTGTATTGTTCCTAGCCTGATCCGAATGCTAACTTGCATATTCACCGTGTTAGCTTCCATGTTAGCTTGTAGCTCCGTCTCCAGCCAGACCTTGCTGTGGTCTAACGTTATGCTGCGTCATCTCCTCGTGTTGTACCTTTCCCTTCGTCGTATTTTCTTTGTCGGGGGTCACTCTTCTCTCACTTCTCCTCGAGTTTTGTGCACTGGGTCTTGTCATCTTTCTTTTATCTTCGAGTTGTTACTTTTTATCGTGTTTTATAACTTTTTATTACCTTTCTTGAATTTTGGACCGGGAGCTCTGTTCTGCAGCTGCTCACCCGCTCCTCGCCAAACCGGAAGTCCCCCCCATGCATTTTCATTCAGTCCAATCCAATGGGTGTGTAACCTACTGTAATTCAACACTATCAGTTCTTTCTGCAGTGGTACAACTATCAACTATAGGTTCAAGGAGACTGGCTCTAAGAAAAAATACACAGGCACCGTGATCTACGTTTTACCTTTTATATAACTTAAAAGGGTTCACCAGGTTCAGTACATATTACAACATCATAGCTTCCATGCAATGGTCCACATTTATAGAAAATAATAAATGAAATAAAAAGGGTACCCAATAAAGTCTGTTTTGAGTGCACTAAATTAAACAAAAAGGGAACGGTTATTCTGTTCCTACCACCAGGGGCCAAGTTAAAGTTCACCAGCCGACCGTTGGGTGATGGTGAGTGGAGAAGGTCAATGAAGAAGACCACTTCAGTTGATGCAGATCCGTGTTCACTGAAGGGGGTAACAAAAACCAATCTGCACAGAATTGTACAGGCCATCAATAGATTAGCATCATATACTGTAATTATATACCATTAGGCTATACAATTATTTACTGGAACTCGCATTATGGCAGGTTTCACATGCATAGCACAGCATTGCACCATAGCAGTCAACACTAACAATGTATGGCTCAATAACCACAATAACAACCACATTGTAACTCAGAAACAACAATATGCAGCTTGAGTTAGCTAGCGAGTTGACTTGCTAACTCACCAGGATTCTTCCATTTGTTTATCAGTCTTTCAATTGGCAATGGTTTCTCCTCCAATTCGGTCTTCAAGTCAGCTAGTCTTTTCTTCTCTCTTCCTTGTCCAGTTCCAGCACTGTTATGTCAGTGAACAGAATCACTGTGTTAACATTCTCCTTTCATCCAATATCCTGACTGGTTTTTGATTACACACTGTAGCTCCATATTAGCAATGAGTAGGAAATGCTAGCTAGCATGAACACGGTATGACTCACCGGAATCCTCACTTTATCCTCTATCTTTCATCTTCTGTCCAAGTAGTTCTTCTGTCCAAGTAGTTCTGTTCAAGTATACCGTTTTCTGTCACTTTTCTAATATTCTCCAACTGCTCCAATATTCTGTCTCTAGCTTGCAGCCAGGAACAGTTTTCAACACGCTGCTCACAAGCAGGCTGTACCACGTAAATCTCAGGGGAGCGTCAACAAATTACACTCTTCCAGGGAGCGTCACCCAATTCACAGTCCATAATGAATGTTTCAGCTAGACAAGAAAATAGCATGGGCTACAGGTGCATTACCATCCGGGAGACTATAGGGGGCGGTATTTTCCCTGTTCGAGCTCAAAGCCAGTCCCAATGGTAACGTGAGGCTAGATTGATGAAAAATGAATGGAAATCGCTAATAAAAAAAATAACTATTAAATAACGAGATTTCTCGTCCTTGGCACTCAACGCATGGCATGAACTAATGAGATTTCTCGTGGCTGGCACTCAAAGTGTTAACCTATTGGTAAACAAACGTATTGCTGAAAATATACACTGACTGCTGTTGTGACATGGTTAGGATGTTTACTCTTGAATATGTTTGAGAGTCTAGAGAGAATGATTTATGACGTGATGTCATTTGCGGTCCGGTAACGGACGGGTGGAAGAGGTTAAAGGGATAGTCAACTAAATTATTTCCCAGCCTTTTGTTCAATTACATTTCTCCCGATACTGGAAGCTACCTCTGATAGCTCTATGTAGCTGTAAAGAGAAATTTTTTCTATGTAGTTGTAAAGAGTCAATTTGTTTGTAATATGTTTATCAGATCAACATACGCATAATTAGGCCTGCCACGATAACACATTTTGCTGGGCGATTAATTGCCCCCGAAAATATCGCGATAAGCGATATTATTGCGACCGGTTAGAGAATTTCTTTTTGAGAAATTTATTTCCCAAAACCTTTATTTTGAAGCCCACCGTTCCGTCTTTTCCGGTGTTTTAGACTTTTATTTTGAAGCCCACCGACCGGAGCGGAAGTATTGTTGTTATTATCCTAGCAGCATCTATGAGCGGCCAACTTGACTCGTCCGGTTCTGTGTTTTTGAGCTAATGATAAAACAAATGTTGAGATTGTTGGTGAGCAACTAACTTTAGGTTAGTTTTAACGTTAGCTACTAACGTTAGATGCAGCTACTACAGGCAATCAACGATGAGGAGGAAGCGTCAAAGCCGTATAGAATAGAATAGCCCTGTGGTGCGTAGGCACGGGAGCGCAACTCGATTACCTGTTATAATAAATTAATTCATGTTTAACTTGTCCCCGTGTCCAGTCCTTTGACTAGTCCCACCCGTTCATTGTAAACAATGATGCATGTAATTGTATTAACGTTATTCTGTGTTGTAGCTATGCTATACGTTGTATTTTGTTTGTTAGCTATTTAGCTAATGTTGTTGGCATTGAATGAGCATCAACACTAGATATTTAATCTTTAGTTCAAGTTCTTTAATAGTTGTCATACAGAAGTACAGAATACTTTCATACAAAATGCTTCTTACTGTTACGCTCCAGAGACTGTGCTAGACAAGATAGTATCAAATAACATAATAACATAATATAGCATGAATTTAGAAGAAGAAAATGAGGTCACAGTGTTCGGTATAGACATATGTACAATGTTCTGAGTTACCATATAATATACAATACACAATACTATGCAGTGTACTAATGTACAGTACTATCTAGTGCAAAGCAGAAATGGGATGAGGTACAATTTTAGGTACAATTTACAGTAAGGTGTGCGAGTTGTAGTGCAATCCTTCATCCATAAATATAAAGTGTGGGGAGTGGGTGCTACAGTGTGTTTGTTTAAAGTGAGTGTGTGCGTGTGGATGTGTGTGCTATGTGCGTTTGGTGGTTGTTGTTGTGTAGTGTTCATTCATTGTTCGTTTAGCAGCCTGATGGCCTGGGGATAGAAGCTACTTCTGAGTCTTTCTGTGCTCGCCTTGAGACTCCGGTATCGCTTGCCTGACCGCAGCAGTTCAAAGAGGCAGTTGTTCGGGTGACTGGAGTCTTTAATGATTCTCTTAGCCTTGCCCTTGCAACGCTTGTAGTAAATGTTCTGGAGGGTGGGGAGCCCCCCTCCAATTGTGCGTTCGGCTGCACGTGTCACTCTTTGTAGTCTGCTTCGGTCTTTTGCAGTGCTATTCCCAAACCAGGAGGTGATGTTGCCGGTCAAGATGCTCTCTATTGTACATGAGTAGAAGTTCTTAAGGATCTTCTGGCTGACTTGGAACTTCCTTAGGCGCCTGAGGAAGTAGAGGCGTTGTCGTGCCTTCTTCACCACACTGTTAATGTGTGTGGTCCATGTCAAGTCCTCGGATATGTAGGCTCCGAGGTACTTGAAGCTGTTGACTCTCTCAACCGGTGCCCCGTCGATGCTGAGGGGGCTGTAGTCCTTGACCCCCGACCTCCTGAAGTCCACAATCATCTCCTTTGTTTTGCTGACGTTCAGGGAGAGGCTGTTTTCCTGGCACCATCCCGCCAGGACCTTGACCTCTTCCAGGTAGGCCCTCTCGTCGTTGGCAGAGATCAGGCCCACCACCACTGTGTCGTCAGCAAATTTGACGATTGTATTGCTACTCCGCTGAGCCACACAGTCGTGTGTGTACAGGGAGTAGAGGAGGGGACTCAGAACACAGCCCTGGGGGGCCCCTATGTTGAGGGTGATGGATGAGGAGGTGCAGTTGCCTGCTCTCACCACCTGGGGTCTGCCAGTCAGGAAGTCCAAGACCCACTGGCAGAGGTCATAGCCCAAGCCCAGGTCCCTGAGCTTGGCTATGAGTATGGAGGGGACTATGGTATTGAATGCCGAGCTGTAGTCGATGAATAGCATTCTCACATAGTTCCCCTGCCTCTTGTCCAGGTGTGATGCTGCTGTGTGCAGCACATGGGATATGGCGTCCTCCGTGGACCTGTTGGGGCGGTATGCAAATTGCAGGGGGTCCATGTTGATGGGGAGGGAGGAGCAGATGTAGCCCTTTACTAGCTTCTCAAAGCACTTCATGGCTATGGAGGTGAGAGCTACAGGGCGGTAGTCGTTGAGGCAAGCAGGCTTGGATTTTTTGGGTACAGGGATAATAGTGGACTTCTTCAGGCAGGTGGGGATGACAGCCTGTTCTAAGGACAGGTTAAATATGTCAGTGAATACTGGGGCCAGTTGGTCGGCACAGACTTTTAGGACGCGGCCGGGGATGCCGTCCGGACCTGCTGCCTTCCTGATATTCACTTTTTTAAAGGTCCGCCTCACCTCATGCTCTGTTACCCTGAACACTGCGCCTCCATCAGCAGCCGACCCCCCCCCCCCCCATTGCCGAGGCTTGTGAGCTGGTGTTGTTGTTGTTATTTAGCAGTCCAGTTTCTCCGGGCAGTAGCGAGTAACTACTTGGGTCTAAAAATAGCTAACGTTACACTACAAAGAACGCTATTTGGTTAAAAGGAGCAACACTATTGAGAAATGTAGTTAAGCTATATGTGGCGTTGCTAGTGCCCCACGGAGCTCCCGTGCTGTGCTCTGTAGTAAGGCCAGCGGCCCCCCACACGGAGTGACTGACGAGGGGTACTGGTTCCGCCTCATTAAAACAAACGCGCAAATAGCAATTAATCGCGCCCGTCAAAATCATTGCATTAATTTTAATTATCGCGGCAATTAATCGATTTATTGCTTATCGCGGCAGGCCTACGCATAATAGATCTAGTTAGTTCACACCTTATTTCACATCTATGGGCACTAGGGGTGTAACGGTACACAAAAACCACAGTTCGGTACGTACCTCGGTTTTGAAGTTGTGGTTCGGTACAGGTTTTCGGTACAGTGGGGAAAAGTTTAAGTTTATTTATTTGGCTTTCCATGTTCCCCTCAGGGGTGATGCAGTAACTGTTAAGTAGGGCTGTCAATGAATTTTCTATATTCAAATTAATAATCGACTAGTGGCGCAGTGGGCAAGGCGCTCGCCACTAACGCAGGAGATGCTGGGTTCGAGCCCAGCTCTCTGCGTTGCTTCCGGCTTGGCTGGTCGTTCATACTAACACAATTGGCAGTATTAGGGGGTGGGAAAGCCGGTGGGTGGGGATCGGACGTTGTGGACAGCGACTCCTACAGGTCGGTTGGTGCGCCTGTAGTACAGCAGAATCAGGAAGCAACGGGGGCAGCGTGAGCCTCCCACGCGTTACTCCTCGCCGCTGAGAGATTGCGCTGTGCAGGTGAAAAGATGGGACAGCTGCCTCCTTGTGTACCGGAGGGGACACGTGATGCAAGGCTTGGTCCACATTGCAGCCAGTGGGAGGCATGGTCTAACAACGTTCGAGACAGGGGAGGGTAGAATAGGATAATATGAAATTGGGATGGGAGAAAAATAGAAAATGGGGAGAAAAAAAATGTAATAGTCGACATGTTAAAAAAAAATATATATATTTATTGATTGTGGGCCTGAATACGCTGCATGACGGATAGGAGACAAGCGACGTCATTGACCTGAATACAACAACAACCGCGGCCACCATCCCTCAGGGTCAAGCGTTATTGAATAGAGAAAGAAGCGGCATGCAGGTCCCTAATGGTAAATACTATTTCCTGTTTCATGCCAAGGAAAATATATAAATTCATGTTTATCACACCTTGTTTGGAGGCGTGTTGCTGTGTATGAATGTCTGTTTTATATGCCGCAAACTATCATTAATTTAATCTCCGAGAGACAGCCCCTTCTCAATCTAGCACCAATCCTCCTCACGCACTGAGAGAGAGGGTGTGTGTGTGCGTTCGCTATGAGGCTATGCTAAATTACAGGTCATCTCTGTGGTGTGCGTTGGCTGAACGAACATCCGGCCCTTTGCGCAAGTTATATTTTGGGAAGGAGTTTTGAATAAAATTCTGCAAAAAAAAGTTCTGCACGAACGTACCGTTGCATTCGTTCGGTACACAGTGCGTACTGAACCAAAGGTCCAGTACTGAAACGATTCAGTACGGATACGTGTACTGTTACACCCCTAATGGGCACTAGGGTGGTCCTTTGTGATGGGTTCATTTTTCGAATTCATTTATTTTAAGCTCCAACCCCCATAATCCGTTATGGTAGTCAAGAAAACTCCTGGTGAATTATTTTCCTCAATCTGACAACATTTACCCCCCCCCCCCCCCTCATCAACCTTCAAGTTTCACCCTGAGGTTAGAGTTGTCCCATCCGATAAATAAGACAATATTTGAATTCCCCACAAAAAAACACACATTTTAGACACCGCTTATGTTAAGATTTCCTTCAAATTCATGTTGGCACAAAAGTATGGCCCGCTCTACTCTGGGGTCCTCAGGGTGAAACTCAAAGGTTCATGAGGGAGCGGTAAATGTTGTCAGATTGAGGAAAACATTCACCAGGAGAGTTTTCTTGACTACTATAACAGATTCTGGAGGTTGGAGCTTAGACTTCACACTAGAGATGTTCCGATACCATTTTTCCCTTTCCGATCCGATTCCGATACCTAAGCTTTGGGTATCGGCCGATACCGATATTTATCCGATACCAGTGCATAAAAAAAAAATTATATAAATTGTACTTTTTTTTTTTTTTTTTTTTTCAGATACTGTTATACTGTTTTTTAGTAATAACTAGAACGTATAGTATTTATTCAACAACAGGTGATTGTATAGATTTGTATTAGTATCATTAATCAATGAGTATGGGCTGCAGCACTGCAGATATACCCTACTCCAATGATCCACACGGACATTAAACGGTGTTGCACTCGCTACTCAGTGGCTCTGCAGATATACCCTATTCAGTCTGTAAGCTAGTGGCAGATAGAACGTTCATGTTGTGATTTTTGATGCAAAATAAATATTCAACATTCTCTTTTGAAACTCCGCCTCAGACTCTTATCCTTTGGCACTTGCTGTACTTTGCTTGCAGGTCT
The DNA here is from genome assembly GCF_963971535.1 of Notolepis coatsorum. Taxonomy (NCBI): domain Eukaryota; kingdom Metazoa; phylum Chordata; class Actinopteri; order Aulopiformes; family Paralepididae; genus Notolepis; species Notolepis coatsorum. Next base: position 167,364,588 of record NC_140171.1, on the reverse strand, counting down.
GCAGCCATTATTGCTGGATTATGTGAATAGCACCAACTTTAGACACGGTAACGTTATCAAGCTAAGCTAACTGACCTAGCTCGTCTTCCCGCATTGAACATTAAGATAACGTTAGTAATAGTCAGCTAACGCTAGTCCGTAGCTACTTAACTTAAATACAATTCACCGTGGGTGCATTATTGTTGATAGACGGTCACGGACAGTGTTAGGTCCTGGAGAAAGGACAGGCGATCATCTGATTTGATGTAACGTTAAAAGCGGATGTTGTTCCAACTAGCTATCTTTCCAGCTAATGCTATCATAACACCAGCCAAACACATCCCGATTCCCGTCCGAGCTCCCCGTCACACCGCACTGTCGGGGACAATGGAATTTAAGAAAGTGTATCTGCTGTTAAAATGACACAGCATCACACTTTAAAACATGTTCATTTTATAATCCTCACTCTCCGCAGGACTCGGCAGGAGATAAATTACATCATGGGATCGGAGGCTAGAATTTACGTGTACTCGCCGATACCGATACCAGCATTTTAGGCAGTATCGGCGGCATTTCCGATACCAGTATCGGTATCGGAACAACTCTACTTCACACATCGACGCCACAGAAAACATTAATAAGGCTATGCCTATGCTGCTATGACTAATGTGTTACCAAGTTGGCTAATTTAATTGTAATCATCTGCTTTTGTATGCAAAACACACAAGATCTGAACTCTTCATTGGTGTACTTCTCTCTTCTCCAGGTACAATTGCTGCATTGCTCCCCAACAACAAGCAGAGGTATGAACGAGTCAAGGCCTCACTGCTGTGACCAGTGTGGAAAGAGCTTCATCAATAAGTCCACTTTTCTAATACACCTGCGTATTCATACAGGAGAGAAGCCCTATAACTGTGACCAGTGTGAGAAGAGCTTCAAGCAATCTGCAAACTTAAAGATTCACCAGCGCATTCATACAGGAGAGAAGCCCTACAACTGTGACCAGTGTGAGAAGAGCTTCAGTGACTCTGGAAACTTAAAGAGACACCAGCGCATTCATACAGGAGAGAAGCCCTATAACTGTGATCAGTGTGAGAAGAGCTTCAGTGCCTCTGGAGACTTAAAGAAACACCAGCGCATTCATACAGGAGAGAAGCCCTACTACTGTGACCAGTGTGAGAAGAGCTTCGGTACCTCTGGACACTTAAAGAAACACCAGCGCATTCATACAGGAGAGAAGCCCTACAACTGTGACCAGTGTGAGAAGAGCTTCAGTAACTCTGGAGGCTTAAAGACACACCAGCGCTTTCATACAGGAGAGAAGCCCTACAACTGTGACCAGTGTGAGAAGAGCTTCAGTACCTCTGGAGACTTAAAGACACACCAGCGCATTCATACAGGAGAGAAGCCTTATAATTGTGACCAGTGTGAGAAGAGCTTCAGTACCTCTGGAAACTTAAAGAAACACCAGCGCATTCATACAGGAGAGAAGCCCTACTACTGTGACCAGTGTGAGAAGAGCTTCGGTAACTCTGGACACTTAAAGAAACACCAGCGCATTCATACAGGAGAGAAGCCCTACAACTGTGACCAGTGTGAGAAGAGCTTCAGTCAGTCTGGAGGCTTAAAGACACACCAGCGCTTTCATACAGGAGAGAAGCCCTACAACTGTGACCAGTGTGAGAAGAGCTTCAGTACCTCTGGAAGCTTAAAGAAACACCAGCGCATTCATACAGGAGAGAAGCCTTAAAGACAGTGGAGGAAACATTTAATTCGATCATTCAATTTAAAGACACACCAGTGAATTCATACAGGAGAGAAACCCTACCACTGTGACCAGCATGGGAAGAGCTTCAGACAATCTCAAGATTTAAAGAAGCACCAATATATTCCAGTATTTTTATTCAGCTGTCAAACTCTAAAATTGTGTAGAAGTCTGCTTAAAAACTCAACATACTTAACAACACATTCATCCTGGACAGCAATCCAACTAATGTGATCTGCATCAGAAGAACGTCTGACACTCATCTTCAAACACCAGTTTCATGGTTTAAATAGAGCCTTGCTCTCTAGTCCTCTCTTCCAACAATAGTTGTCTCTCTTCCAACATGGCTGCCTGTAACTAGACACACATAGGGCCCAAGGGGTGCTTGAGCATCTGCCCTTTTCCCCTCAAGAGTCAAACAATGCCCTTTTCTGTCTGGTGGTAATGGTATTTTATTTCGTTTATTTTCTATTGAAATTCTATCATATGTGCTAAATATAGATGAAACAATGCATTTTAAAGTTTTGAAAGATTTCGTGGTTTAGGAGCGAGCGGTGGCTCCTAGGTAGAGCAGGGCAGGATGCAGAAAGAGACAATATCTCCTCCTCTGTATGATCTACAGTATCTAGGTCGTCCTCGGACGGGCCCTCCATCGGTGCTTCCAGTCATCCCGATCCTCCATGCATCTGGCTAGCTCGCTGGTGCTTTCTGTTCCCACATATCTCCTGAGTACGTCCACATAGGTTAGTTAAAATCAGAGAAAGAGAGGATTAAAAAAATATATATGTATTTCTTGTAGGGATGCTCGATATTGGCTTTTTTACCGATACCGATATTCCGATATTGTCCAACTCTTAATTTCGATACCGATACCGATATCAACCGATACCGATATATGCAGGGTTTCCCCCCAAAAAAACTGAATAATTTCAGGTAATTAATAATTTCACTGGATGCATTCAAAAGGCTTTCTAAATGTAAGCATTATCTGTGCAAAATATGATAATTAAAAAAGTAAAAATTAACATTACATATCTCTTGTTGTTGAATTAAACCAACATGCATACTTTTGACAATAAATAAAATAAGAATTGGTTCTTACTTGCTTGCCTGGGTAAATAAAGGTTAAATAAATGTAAATTATTATTATTATTATTTTTTTTTTCTTTCCCGATACCGATATTTTCCGATATCACATTTTACTGCCGATAATATCGGACATCCCTAATTTCTTGTTATACCCGCCATCGCTGCAAATGAGGGCAATCTGAGAATTGTAAAGGATAGGCAAAAATAAGTATGTGCTTCAGCCTATTCCTTTTTTCGGTCACTGATTTTGGATTTTGTGTGTGACCTTACTTTGAATATGTACATTTGTGGTTTTTCTTTTCTTTTTGTAACTGTTTTTGATTTGTCTGTAAACAAAGACCGAAAACAAACCATTCATTCATTTATTCAAATAAGCAAAACACAAGATTTTACATGCAGCATGTGTGAAAGGGTCTTTCTTTAGTGTGTTTACATTGCATACTGTATTTTGTCATAGCCTGCACCCTCATACATTATAAGACCAGTGTTTGTGAAGTGTTGGTGTTGTGCGTTATTGGTTTTTTTAAGCAATCGGAGAGAGAGAGAGGCTTTGATGTGCCCTTTATTTTTGGTTGAGCACCAAGGTTGAGATGTGAAACATTGGAAAAGCATATTACTGTTCCACTGGCTTTCCTGTTGATATAATTTTCAAATATCTACAAATCTTCTTATGACCACCTGCTATCAGAAGGCCTCAACCCTGCACCACCAGCGGCCAGTCTGTTGTTATTTCATCATTTATTTCCTTTGTTGAACCAGACCAGGGCCCCGTTCCCCGTACCTGGATAACTGAGTTAGCCGGATAACTTTCGGTCAAGTCTGACTTAAGCCGGACTTTCCCATTCCCCGAAGCTGGATTGTCTAAATCACCATGACAACAGATCAAAAAGTTTGAGCCTGGTCGAGAGCAGGGTTAAGTTCAAGTTAGCCGGATGAACCATAGCCACGCCCCCGCAAAGAAGTGACAGCTCGCTTCCTGAAATTATTCCCACAGTCTACGATCTGCATTATACCATTCTGAATTACGTTTTTGTGCTCCATTCTTCCAGAGGGGGCTTTTGAAATGTAAAATAGACCCAAAATGCTGATACTAAATTCACTTTGTCCTAAATAATGCACGTTATATATACCGTGGCGCTCGCTCGGTGCGATGTACACATTATGTGGTTATTTTAACAACGCGCAGCATTGCAAATGTGAATCCCGCGGGGATATCCTTAATGATTGAAACCTATCGCTCGTTCGGCTCGGATTCCCTTCATATTCTCCGCTGTGGATGAGGAGCGAGGAAGGAGAGGAGTGCCTGGATTCTGTTTCATTCAAGCATAAATTGAAACGTTATGCGTGGATTGTGGCCACACCCTCGCAAATAATGGCATGTCCCTTCCTCAGAGATCCGATTGACGAAGAAGCAATCATAGTCCGATTAGCATTTCATAGAGAGAGAGTGCTTAGGGATCGCCAAGATCCGTTAGCTCATACTAATGAGTTCCTGTACGAGCGCTATAGATTTAGCAGACAAGGAATCATTTTCCTCCAAGACCTTCTCGGGCCACACCTTGTTAATCAAACACGCCGCAGCAGAGCGTTGAGTGTCACCCAGACCCTCTGCATTGCCTTGCGTTTCTTTGCCAGTGGTACCTTTCTGTACACCGTAGGCGATGCGGAGAACATCAGCAAAGCCGCTGCATGCCGTGCTGTTCGCAAAGTATATTTGGCCTTGAAGACGTTCATGGATGACTACATTACATTCCCTGGCCGTGTCCAAGTGAATGTAATCAAAGAGGGCTTCTATGGAATTGCGGGTAATTGAGTTATTCAATATTCCACCATTTAATTAAAGTGCATTTATATATCACTATTCCTTACGGAGCTCATTATTATTATGCAGAGTTTCCAAATGTCATTGGCGCAGTGGACTGCACGCACATCAAACTCAAAGCACCCTCTGGCCCAAACGAGGGTGATTTTGTGAATCGAAAAGGCTTTCACAGCATTAATGTGCAGGTAGGCCAACTTATGACAATTCCCCTCAAATTACATTGCTATAAAAACAATCATATTTGTTTTAACATAGGGGTCATCATGGACCTTGCAATTGCCTGCTGTATGGCTACCCATGTACTGTACAATAACCATGACTTGACCGCAATTCATCTTAGATGATCTGTGACTCCACCTGCCTCATCACCAATATTGAGGCCAAGTGGCCGGGCTCCGTCCACGACTCCAGAGTATTCAGAGAGTCTGCACTGTGCAACAGCTTCGAGCAAGGTATAGCAAATATCATGTCATCTATAAATGCTTATTTCATGTAGAGGTGATCTAACATTGTATATTATCTACTATAGGTCATTACGATGGACTCCTAATTGGAGACAGGGGTTATGCATGCAAGCCCTACTTCATGACCCCCTATCCAGAGCCAGCACCAGGGCCTGAAGCCCGTTTCAACGGGGCTCATGCTCGGACGAGAGCCCGGATAGAAATGACCTTCGGCCAACTGAAGGCCAGATTCACGTGTCTGCGCGGGCTGCGGGTGGCACCAGACAGGGCATGTGACATCACTGTGGCCTGTGCAGTGCTCCACAATGTGGCAACACTGAGGAAGGAGAGGGTCCCAGTCATCCTGGACCATCCTGAGGATGACCTACAGCCAGTCCACTTGGACGAGCAGACCGGACAGGCTGCAAGGAACAGAATTGCCCACCATCATTTTGGTTAGGTGTTGAGTTAATTTAGGTTAATGTTAGACTCATTTTACGTATTCCTCTTTTCATGTTTGCATGTTCAATTTATATGGTTATAGGCTTTGCCACCCTCTTTGCTTTCAAGTTATACCCATTCATAGAGGAACATGTACAAGAAGAAGAAGAGATCCATATGTTGTACAATAAAGCCTTTATTGATTTTGACTGTCCGCCTGTAAATGAAAGTGCACACAAAAAAGAATTTCAGTTAAGTTGCATTTCATGCCAAAGCTCACAAATACTTTAGGCAAAGCTTCACAACTTACAATCAGCTGCCGGAGTCTGGTGATCTTGAGCCTGCGGAGCTCAAGGCCATACTCCACATACTGGATATCCAGCCTCAACTTTCTCTTATACAGTGACTGGACACTCTAAATTAAAAGAAAGGGAAATTAATGTGTGGTGGTCAGATGGCAACTGAACTCAGACCTCCCCTCACAATGTGAGGGTATTAAATGATAACTCACCTCCCCATCCCCGGCTGAGTGAGAGGGGCCTGCAGGCTCCGGCCGTGGTTCAGTACCTGGCTAAAGGAATGCATTGATTTAGTCCAAATACCACTCACAGCGGGTGAGTTGGATAGGGGTATTAGTTTCCACAACTTGTTTTTACCACATCGCCGGAACAGGCAGTTAAGGTGTCCTCGCCATCGCCTGGACTGTCCGTCTGTTAGTGAATTAGGAATTATTAGGAACTTTGGAGAATTGTCTTTGGTTTTTTAAAGGACACACACAATGAACATGTATTGATGGTTTTATTTCGGTATTCTACAAAGCAAAGTAGTAGAACCTTTTATGAAAGAGAGAAAATGACCGACAACGTGTAGGCTGAAGCAGAGGCTTATAATTGCTATATACCCTTTTTACATTACATTATTTACCAAAAACACCGACATAATTCAGTAGATGATATTGCAATGGTTTGGGATATTTTTCAATGATCTTCTGATTATTGATTTCTTTATTGCTAAAATAGAACCATTACACAATGATGCAGCAATATCAACTTACATCAGTGGTCTCCTCTCCAGCAGCAGGTCCAGACACTGCAAAATGTGACGATGGTTAACTAAATGAATAATCATGAAAGAGACTCATAGAATGAAGTGCACCTATACCTTTGGGATGAGGGCTCCAAGGATTACTCCCCTCTCCGGAGGAGCTGCCCCCAGCTACACCCTCCATTATGGGTCTTCCCCTGTTGTGCTGGAGGGCCAGCTCCTCCGCAGGAGTGAAGTCAGGGGTCTTCGGCCCCCCCCCCCCCGTCTTGGCCATGTCGGCCCTCTTTTTGTTTGCTGGAATATGAAGGATCATACGACATTGACAAGCTGTTCAATACAATACCATGGCACAAATTGTATTAATTCACTCACTCACCATTCTGAATGATATTTTTGTGCTTGAATTTAACTTGCTCCCATGTCCTTTTGGACTCTGGGTTGTTTCTATACATGGGGGTTGAAAGCACTCATAATTATATGACAGTGTTGGTAGTACACCATAGCATATCATTATTGTAGGAAATGATTAAGGTGGACTCATGAATAATGTAAGAATAGAGAGGATCACACGCAATTTCATTTCACTGCTTCAATGTATTGAAACCTAATACATATCCTCATATACGTATCTATTAATCCATATCAATTATATGAATACGCTTTGGGCTTTTGTATCTACTTATTCTGAAAGTTGTGATAATGAATAATATACATTTGCCCAACACTTACGCATTTAACTTGTCAGCGATGTGTTGCCACGCACTCTGCCTTGCCCTCGCAGCGGTGGCGGTGTTTGACTTTAACATTATTATGCTCTTATAGTCTTCAAATGTTCTCATGAGCAATTCTTGCTCAGCGGGGTGGAAGAAATTTGCTCTTGATTTCGCCATTTTCGCTCTGACATCTGCATTTCTGCACTCGACCTCTGATGCCTTTTAAGGTGACGCGGCCGCGCGCAATTATCCAGAGTAGTCAAGTCTGGTTTGAGTTAACGAGAGTCAATCGGCCTTCGAGGAACATGAATAGCCTGGCTTCAATCATCTCGTTAACTGAATCTGGATAATGGGACTCTCGATCGACTTAGTTGAACCAGGTACGGGGAATAGGGCCCAGGCTTTAGCTCCACTATTTTCACCTTGGTTAACAACCAGGAAACTTTGTATTGAGTTGAAATCTAGTAATCCATGCATGAAAATTATCTTTTATTTTCAGATAATCTCTTAGTTACATCAAGATTGTTTCATGTAGGAGTTATGTTTATATGTGATGTTTTTACAATGATGTCTGCATATTAATGTTCATATGTCACATTCTGTTCATAGTGAATAGACATTAAACAGTAAATATACATTTGTATTCATTTTATTCTCGTCATTGTGCAGTCGTAGGTACTAATCTTGTAGTTCCACTTAGATGGAAAGACATGCAGGACACAACTGCTATAGAAAATATTGTATTATGTCATTGAATGGATAACTTCTTGATTTAAAACAATACAGCACTTTGGCAGAACATTTTCAATATTTAGGAATCGAATGTATTGCAGTTCACAAAGAGTCACCATCAATATTGTCTGCTCTGGGAGTGGAGACCACTAGTCACCACCGCTAACTTGTGTTTCAGAAACCTTGTTTAAATATGCTGATACTAACGCATATACATGTGAAGAAGTAGAGCCAGGTACTAATATTTAATTGTGTGCCCAGGTAAACGAGAAGCCATTCTTCCTGTTTTTAATTATCAATATTGAGATCTGGAGGAAAGCCCAATGCCAGTGATGTATCCAGGAGAGGTCATATTCCACGTTGAGTGAACTCCTATTGAGCGGAGCATGTAACGCCTTACTTTTATAAATAATAAGTATCTTGGACCTAATGAGGAACTAAATGTTAACAAAGTAGATAGAACAAATATTATTCACTCGAATAAATTGAATTAGAGGTAAACAGATGGATAGGTCTTTCTTTACTGAATGTGTCATTAGGAAGAGAAGTAGAAGCCATTCTGGAAGGATTTCAGGTCATCATGTCTGAGACTTGAGTAATGATAATCAATAGTTTAAAGTGGAGATGCTGAATGGCGATATAAACATAATCATAGCATCAAATTAGTATTTAGATAAACCACAGAAAAAATCACATTATAAAAAGAAGCCGTTTCTAAGAAAAAACTATTAGTTATGTCATTTCGTGTAGCATTTATCAACCAGTGCGCCGCCATGTTTGTTTACGTTAAATGCTGACGTCACCGAGTTGGTCCGCCCGGAGGCGTCTATACTTTTACCAACTAACCTCCAGTTCCGCGTTCTGCGATCTGATTGGCCACTGACGTTTCTGGTCATGTGACATGTGCGCCAATCGCATGACGCCTGTTTCTGCGCCTATTTTCGCCTCCAACAGCCTGCAAACTGCCTAACGCCTAGTTCTATCACTGGTTAAGCTTAGGCGACTCTTTCGAAGTTGGTTACGGTTAGAGTTTGGAATCAGGGCTGGTGTTCTATCACCCTGCTCTAAGACAAACTCTAACCTTAACCAACTTCGAAAGAGTGCCTAAGCTTAACCAGTGATAGAAACAGGCATCACACGATTGGCGCAGATGTCACATGACCAGAAACGTCAGTGGCCAATCAGATTGCAGAACGCGGAACTGGAGGTTAGTTGGTAAAAGTATTGACGCCGCCCGGAGCCTCCTACCTCAGAGAATTGCACGCTGTAGCTATTGACCTCTAGAGGCTGTAGCTAGAATGGATCTGGAAAGTTTTGACGAGGTGGACAGACCCACAGAGAGTGTCAGAAACCCAGTGGCCTACGCCTTTGAGCCAATTAGAATGACAGCAGTGAGACGTGCTCCTCCTGTCGAGCCGGACGATGATGGAGAAAGTGGTGCACAAGATGATGGCCGCGTCGGGAACACTGCCTGGTGCCGCTGTGAATATTGTATCCCGATGGAAACGCACGTTGAAAGCGTGTGCTGCCAAGATGAACACCTGGCTCACCTGGAGCATCTCATCATCGACAACTGCATAACGAGGAGTCCAACTTATAACATGTTGTGTCTTGAGAGAGATGTCCTGGAGGTCTCGATGTTGTCGTTGAAGGATGTCCGAGCTGAGATGCTGGAACGGCCGATAAGTAGCAGGTAAGATTATGCATAACGGTAGCTAACGTCAGAGAGTAGCTAACCTCTCCATCAAATTGTTTGGACCACTGCTAGCCGGTGTTGTGCTGAATTTGGACTCCCTGCCAGAATCCGACTCCCCCTTGCGTGAACGCGCATCCATACACTCTATCAGCCTACCCAGCATGTAATACGTTATTTTTCCCCATGTCAAATATGTGCAGTATCACTGTCAGTCGTAGCCTCAATTCATTTTGCGAGCACGGGATGCGTAACGTTAGCTCCCATCATCAGTGCTACTGACAGGGTCCACTGACAGCCTCTGTAAAACAGCAGCGAGCATAACACTTTTATACGTTCCTTGTAAAACGGGCACAAATGCAAAGAAGATTAATGAAAGTCCCTGTTATTAGGCTCCTCAAATATCGTTCATAAAAATAATTTATGTAATATTTTACAGCATTGAGCAACCCCAACAGGGGGATGTATATGTATGCTCTGTCATCTTTGAGATGGCGAGACCTGCAGTTGGCACCGTGTGAGGCCACGACATTTGAGCAAATGAATAATAATAAACTGCAGAATAATAATGTGTGTAACAAAACCATTCATGGTGTTTGTGTAAGCAAACTGATGCCAGACTCGGCATTCATGCATTGGGCTGAATAGCGAGATGAAGCACATCCTACCTGGTCTTTGTTAGAACTCAAATCGTTATTATTATTGGCGCATACACTCTATCAGATTTCTGTCATAAAATGATAAAGCGGACAGAAATGCAGAAACGTTTTGATTATATTTAAAAGGCTTTGACATTGTAAAACGAAATAAGGGAGTTTCGAAGCTGTAAGCACAATACAAGTCATAGGAACACCCACGATATAGGCGATCTGTATAAGAAAGAATAAAAAATGCATTGCAAGGAGAACAGAGGTTATTTGTTGAGTTTATGTGTATACTAAACCCTTGCAATAAATGTGAATGAAAAGCATCGCCTAAATAGCACAGAATGCTGCTCTGGATACAGGTGTGTTTTAGTGTTAGTCACACCCCCTCCAAATTGTATCTTTCTGCATAGTAATAATGCATGATGCAGAAGCCAGATAAAAGAAAACCTATACAAGAGCTTTTCCCATTCAAGTTATGACTATAACAATAAGATAATTTAGTCACATGGGTAGGCCTATAGCTTTGACAGTGGTCCAGTGCACACTACACACAGCTAGGTTGTAATATTTGACATACCGGTAGCCTACTGGAGAATGACGGCCTGGGGCCTCATTACAGAAACGTCTTAAGTCTAAAATCCTATCTTCTTTGAGGATAGGGTGGCATTTTGGTATTACAGAAAGATGTTTTCCTAACCAAATTTAGGGTAGAATCCGTAGACAAGCCGTTAGAATTTTTTTCTGTAATGAGGGCCCAGGTTATAGTATGCAGTTCCATGCCGTGTATGCTAAGAACACTTATTTTCAGGCTGACAGCCTACAGGCAGTTCATGTTTTGGTCCAGAGGTCATCTGGGGAGGAGGAACAGAATTCCAATTCCGGCATGTGCTGTCAATGCCATCAGGAATGTCTTCCCATCATTCGAATATGTTGGATTTGAATACTACAATGACTTGTAAACATTTTATTGTTTCATGATCCTTCATTCTATATTTATGGACTGTTTCAATTTCATACTTTTACATGCATTTAGTTATTTTACCCCTCATTCCCTTATTATCGATCAATCATAAGAGAGAGCGGCTGAGAGGAAGTATAGAAAGTCACGCCTCACTGCTGACATCAACACATCACAACCTCTTGTTAACATTCTCCAAAACCATTACTAATGCCAAAGCTTCTCTCTTTCACCATAGGATCGAGGCCTCTGCCAAGAACCTTCGCAAACTGCATGCTACCATGTCCTCCCTCCTCACTCCCCCCCACCCCCTCCTCCCTCGTCTTTCTCTGCCGAAGACTTTGCGATCTTCTTTGAGGAAAAAGTGGAGAACATCCGCAGCTCCTTCTCCCAACCCCCACCCATTCCAAATACTGAATCGAGAACCTCATCCTTCACTCTGTCATCTTTCTTTCCCATTACAGGGCTCGAAATTGAGACTGATTTGGTCGCATGTGCGACCGAAATTCTATATGTGCGACCTCAAAATATAATTGGGAGCATTCGTGCAACCTCCTCCCCGCAAAAACACGTGCGACACTATTGTGATTAAACAGCTATGTAACGTTACAGTACATAGGACTAGATGGAAATGATAGCTTCTAGCTAAATCTAGTGCACCCATCTATTTGTTTAATGCAAACGATTGTCATTACACACTGTCCTTTATAAACGAAATAAACTTAAATAGCTATGTAACGTTACAGTACATAGGACTATAGCTGTAAATGATAGCTTCTAGTTAAATCTAGTGCACCTATCTATTTGTTTAATGCAAACGATTGTCATTACACACTGTCCTTTATAAACTAAATAAACTTAAATAAATAGCTATGTAACGTTACAGTACATAGGACTATACTGTAGATGGAAATGATAGCTTCTAGCTAAATCTGGTGCACCCATCCATTTGTTTAATGCAAATGATTGTCAGTACACACTGTCCTTTATAAACGAAATAAACTAAACTAAAGGTGCCTAAATTATGCATTACTATATTTCATCACAATTTAATATAGCTAGGCTACTGACATTGTCATTGTGATAATGTCAGTAGTAGCTGTATCTATTGTTTACACTTGAAATGTGTATTTTTATTTTGTGTGCATTTTTATTTTGTCACAATATTATTTGAAAAATATTGTGTAAAATTGAACTGTATTTCTGAGTTGCAGCACTTAAAAACATTAAATGGACTGTTATATCTTATTCAATTGTGGACATTTATTCATTCCCACTTATTAGACACTATTTCTGATGGTAAAATGAGCATAAAAAGCTAAATACAGAATTCTGAAATATTAAAACGGAAAAAAATGAATTTGGGGAAAAAAAATGTAATTTGGAAAATAATAAAACGTATTTCATATGGCTCTACATTCTAACCAATCAAACGTGAGCTTGACGTTCTTTAATGCTGGTTGGTTAAGATTAGCCTTCAATTACCCCCTTTCGTAGAACTTGCAGTGATTCAAAGGTACTTGTTTTTTGGAGCCAATGTTGCTGTTTTCAAATGATGAGTATAGGAACTATTTCTCACTAGAGGTGTAGTTTGACCAACTGTCTCTTCAGAACTCTTCACAGAATGTTTCGAATCTTTCTTCCAGCAAGGCAGCAGGTAAGCATGGCAACACTCCCCAAAATGTTATGCAAGGCAGAGATACATGCTCAAACCTACAGCAAATTGACTGGATCCGCTTTTATTTTTCAAAGGTAATAAATCTGTAAAGGCACTCATCTTAATGCCCAAACAAACCTTTGACTCAGAATTGTCCGTTTTATTGAAATCTGCACAGCAGTAGTTTGTTTATATTTCAGAAGTGTGATATTTAGACCAGCCCAGGTCCCCAAAATGAATGGAAGTGAGGAGCCCACCCCTGGGAGCAGGGCCGCCTGGGAGAAATGCGAGGCCCTGTGCGAGATTTAAACGCGAGCCCCCCCCCCCCCCCCCCCCCCCCCCCCCCCCCAAAAGGTAAAAAAATAAAAAAATTATATATAATTTTTTTATTTATTTTTTCATACAGTCAACATATTCTTAAATAATAGCGCTGCCCGAGGCTGGGCATGATACAGTCAACATATAGCAAGAGAGAGAGCGAGAGAGAGCTCCCGTTCTACAGTCAATATACAGTGTAGAGAGAGAGAGAGAGAGAGAGAGAGACACATTGGAAAGAAATTGAAATGCTATTTGGCCCTAAACAGAGAGTACACAGTGGCAGAATACCTGAGCACTGTGACTGAAGATCCTTGACTAGGTACAGACTCAGCGAGCACAGCCTAGCCATCGAGAAAGGCCGCCATAGGCAGACTGTGTGTGTTAGAAAGAGAGAGAGAGAGAGAGAGCATGTGTGTTTGTCGTGTGTGTTAGAGAGAGAGCATGTATGAGAGATCCAAAAGGACAAAGATCAACACTTAAATCCAAAGAGAAGAGGGTCTATACCAGAGAAAACAAAGCAGCAAGGAGCCAATGGCCGACATCAGCTAAATAGGCTAGCCAGGTACTGACACCAGGCCACACACAGCTTTGGCCAACGGCCCAACGCTACCCAAGCTACACAAACGACCAAGACAATTCACACACAGCACATGTCGTATCTCCAAATGTTGTGAAGTAACATGTTTTGCCTGGAAAAAAACATTGTTATTAACAAAACATTCGGGAGGGGAAGGAAGGAAGAGTGGGGTAATGTCATTACATTTTCATTAATCTTACCTGCACCAAGGAACGCAGGGCGAAAGGCCGCAACACAGGTCTCCACGTTGACGAAAGGCCTCTCGCTGGCGGGACAAAAAGAAGCTATGGCCGGAGCCTTGTC